>NC_143020.1:67122717-67495717 GCF_055824585.1 Amblyomma mixtum | reverse complement strand
GGCCGCAGCAAAAAACGAATAGTAACGGCGACATTGCAGTGGCATTCAACAACCGCGCTAAGCGCGATGCCATTCTTCAGGAAGCAGATGAACTAGGTTTCTCAGAGAAACAGTCTGTCTTTGTTAATCAGCATCTGTGCCCAAAAATGAGAACATTGCTTGGGATGACAATTGGCAAGGAACGGGGGGTGGGCTGGCGTTACGCATGGGTCAGGAACGGCAGGCTTTACGCACGGAAAACGGAAACGTCCCGAGTTATCCGAATTGATAGTGAGTCCGACCTTGATAAGATGCGCAATGTAGCCGCCTCTCCCTGAGTGCCTATGGCCTGCTCTTTTGTACTTGTATATTATTTTTGATAGCTGCTCCTAACGATGTTACCTGTCCTTCTGGCAACAGTTATATCAGTGTTGTGCATTGCAACGCCCAAAGTGCGCGAAAGAAAAACGACGAACTGGCTATGTTTCGTACCGAATTCCGTTTCAAGTTTCAAGTTATTATGGTTATTGTTCAACTAGTCAGAATGATATTCTATAGCGCGATGTTAACAAAATATTGAATACTGGCACACGAAACAATCAAGTACTTCAACGAATAGTAAATGCTAAAACACAGAAAGGGAAGGACCTCGCGGACGAGTTTAACAAATACTTTACAAATCTCTCTTCAGGAACACCTATAAACGACAGCGCTGAAATTAAAAAAAATATTTAGGTGCACCTAATCCTAAATCTACCTTTTTTGAACCGATAACGGGGGACAAAATTTACTCTATTTTTATGTCCTTAAAGAATAGTAAAGCTCAGGACATTGATGATCTTGAAATTAAACCCGTTAAATACGTCTTAGACCTGCTGACTGCATCTCTTTGTTAAATTTACAATACGTGTTTACATACTGGTACCTTTCCAGATATTATGCAGTGTGCAAGAGTAGGAGTTATATATAAATCAGGCGATAAAAATAACTTTTCAAATTATCGACCCCTCTCAGTGTTGCCCGTGTTTCCAAAGGTCCAGAAAAAATAATATGCAAGTGAATCGAATCACCAGTTTCAGTGATAAGCACAAGCTTTTATCTGTACAGTAATTTGGGTTCCGTCGAGGCATGTCCACTGAGTTACCTTTGTTGACGCAGAAGGAATTAATACTTAGAGGGTTTGAAAATAACAAAATGACCCTAGGTATTCTGATCGATTTCTCGAAAGCATTCGACAGAATGGACCGCAAAATTTTATCTACAAAGTTAGAGCATTATGGGTTTCGAGGAGTTTCTGGTAACCTTCTCAAGTCATATTTAAACCACCGTAAGCAATGCGTCGTAATCAACGTAGCGTACTCTTCCCTATTAAATGTCACTTCAGGTGTGCCGGACGGCAGTGTACTCCGACCAGTTTTATTTAATATTTACATAAATGATATAGTAAACGCCAGCACACTTGCATCTTACACCATTTATGCGAAGACAGAAGCATTTTTTTCCAGTCAGCTACTATCGAAGAACTCACTGATTTCGCAAATGTTACACTTAAAAAATTCTCTCAATAGACTCAATAGTTTATAAATTAACGTTCCTAAACCAAGAGCCATATTATTTACTCCTGTACAGAAGGTTATTAGTTGGGATATCGACATAAAACTCGGTTCCGAACAAATAATAGTCGTTAAACAATAAACACACTGGGTGTGACGTTCAGTCAACATCTAAATTGGAATGCCCACGTGCAACGCGTCGTGGGAAACCTGGCAAGAGCTTCCGACTAAAATTAAGTTAGTTATTTATAATTCAATTTTCGCTGACATATTAACTACTGCAGTCTTTTATGGACGGACACAACTCAATCCAAACTTACCAAATTAATGCTATTACAAAAGAAAGCAATTCTTCATTTAGCAAATGCCTCATATGACGCCCATACAAGAGAACTTTTTGCTTTGTTTAATGTACTCCCCATAAACCACTTACATAAACTTAACCTCGTTATAAAGTACAAACACATGGTGTCTTCGGCTGACATGCACTGCCTCCGTGCCGGTGCGCAGGAAGTGACGTCAAATACTACACGAGTGGCACGTCTCCTTGCACATCAGCTGAACGTGCGAGACACTCGCAGAGTGCCGTTGCTCTTTCTGCCGTCTGTTAACCGAGGCCTCCGAGACCCTGGTCGATCTCAGAGGCTATTCCTACGAGCGGCCGACGCCAACGAGCGCAGTCAACAGTTTGTAGAATTAGCAACAGCCTTTTCAGAACAGTGCAGTACCGCGCTTGTAACAGGCGTTGGTAGAATCGGCGGGAAACGCGGGAACCACGAGCCTGCTTGTGAGATACTGCGATTAATTATTTGGGCGCAGTTTTGTAAGACACCACACCAAGGCGTTGTGCTTGCCGGTTTCGGTGCATACGCCTTTAGAGTTTCGGCTAGAGTAATTTCCGAAAATATCACCAGGTGATTCTCAATCCACTAAGCGCCCCACACTGCCGCTTTAATGATAAGCTTTAACCTGGGCATACGTTTGCAAAAAGCACGATGTTATAAAATGCAGCCATGCCGGATGAACAGCATATGCCGTTCGCTGCAAGAGCTAAGGCAGAACTTGCAAGCTTGGCAGTGCTCCCTACTTGTGATCGGTTAGAGCGGTGGGGTGTGTTACTCTCCAGTACCTGTCCGAATTGCCCGCTCCCGGAATCTAATCGCCACGCTACAGTCACCTGTGTTGTAGCGCGTGTCTTTTGGCGCGCGGTTCATGCGGGATTTCGTGGGCAGGGCATTTCGTGCTTCGTCTCCCGCGGCCGCTTCCCCAGCGGCCGTTTTGCTCGCCTGTTAATAGTTGCAGGTCTTTTTAGTTTATGGCGCAGTCGATGCGCCGCGGTCGCTAGTGGCTTTCGACGCCGCGCTGTGTGGCCAATTCTCGGACGTCTCCGACGGGAGGTGATCAGTTTTTTGTCCGAGGAAGTCTTTTTCTTGGGTGAGGAAGAGCTTCTCCGACAATGGTCATGCCCATTTATTTCTGTAAATAACGGTCGTCTTGTATTGGTTTTCAGGCCAAACTGGCGCTAAGGTCTCCTTTTCAATGTTTCAGTGTCTAATTATCGACTTTTCGCTCTTCTCTCAATCGGTATATATGCATTCCTATTTTACATTGCCCATTCCTGTTAGTTACTTAGAAATGTTTATGGTACCTCTTTAATTGGCTCGCCTTACATGCTTAACGTCATGTGTTTTTGTAAATATGAATGTATCTTGTAACCTTGGCACGTGTACATTAGTAAATAAATTTTTTCTAAACACGCTTGCAAGACTAAAAATATTGACGAACCTTTAATTTCCTCATAACGGAAGGCACATGACTGGCCGGCCGGTGGCTGCGTGATTGCAGCGTGAATAAATGCATTGCAGCTGCTATAATATTCAACATTTCTTTAAGATGTGCCCGCTTGTAATGCTTCGTCCTTTTTTCCTCTTCGTCGATCTAGTAACGTTGGTCGATGCTACGTCAACCAACGAGCGTGAACAGCGTCGTCTGCTAGTGCTAGCGCGCGCTGCACGACGGGATGGCACCGCGCTCCACCGTCAGTCTCCACGGTGGCGCGGTGGCGCGCACGCGTGTCGTGCTCGTCCCACCCGAATGTACGACACTGCACGAGTGGCATCCAGCCGAACGTGGGGCACCGCACGAGTGCGTAGAAAACTCCACGAGTGCCGTCAGCCGAAGACACCAACAGTGTTCAAACTAACAACGAAGCTTTCCTCGACTTATGTAATTTACATCGACCTTTAGAAGTGCCCTACATATTCGGAAACAGAGAATACTGGTGTATACCCTCTTCCCGCACTAATGAGGGTCGACACATGCTGCAATACCACATGCTTACACATTTGAATTTCCTACAAAATAAAAATATAGATATAAATAACCTTAGCAAATACAGGTGGTAGAAATAACTTATTCTTGAAGACATATGGGTTTAATTATGTTTCATTTCTCCGACACAAACTGATTTTGTACTGCGGATGTATTGTATCTTTTTGTCATCGTCCATTTTCCTGCCCCAATTACATAAACTTGTGTACACCCTATTGTATCTGGCCCTTTGGAGCTGCTGACGCGATTTTTTAAGGCGAAAGCCGTTAATGTCTCACCGTTGTAAGCCGCAGTTGTCGACAGAAATGTCACGCTTTTCAGTTGGTCGAAACGGTCGTGACGTCAAAGTGCGCCAATTTCAAACGGGGCCAATTGTACTTTGGCTAGTGACCATGCGTGACCAAGCGACGGTGCGATTAATCCGCCGCATAGCTAACCGCAGACAAGGGGTGAGGGAAAGAGATTTATGCCGACTAGTGCAGGCCTTTGCGCTAAGTAGGATACTCTATGCCACCCCTTATCTCAAATTTTCGAAAGCAGAAAAGGACAAATTGGATAGTATGATACGGCAGGCCTATAAGGCTGCGTTAGGACTCCCACTAAATGCCTCAACTGAAAGGCTTATGAGGTTAGGAATACATAACACCTACAATGAACTGAAAGAAGCCCATTTAATGGCTCAAACAGCGCGATTAGCCAATTCCAGAACTGGCAGGAGTATTCTTACCAGGCTCGGAATTAACTTTCAACCTACGAATAACGATGCTAAAGTAGACTTACCCCGCGACTATAGGACGGCCCTACTAATCAAACCACTCCCCAAAAACATGCACCCCTTACACCATGAGGGTAGAAGACAAGCAAGAGCCAAAGCCTTACATAACAAATACAAACAGTGCGCTGGAACACTTTATGTAGATGCAGCAGAATACAAAAATACCAATGCCTTTGCAATTGTGGTTGTGAACGAGAATGGTGACCACATCGTCTCGGCGACAATCAAAACGAAATCCTCTGAAACGGCAGAAGAGGCGGCTATAGCCCTCGCCCTAGCGCATACCCAAGGAAGCATCATCTTCAGCGATTCCAAAATGGGTATCAATAATTTCGCTAAAGGGCGAATTACAAACACCTCCCTTAGAATCCTTAACGCAACCAAATTCTCACAAAATTATTCCGAATTGATATGGGTCCCAGCCCATTCGGGGAATCCGGGGAACGAGGCAGCCCACAATAAAGCCCGAGGTTTCGTCGACCGGGCAGTGGATGAGTCTGGCTCCCTGAATTTCACGAAGGACTCCATGATCACATATCATGATCTCACCAATCATTTTAAACTAGAGAGGAGAATTTTCCCCCCTCCAGACAAAAGACTTAGTAAAGAACAAGAGGTTACGTGGCGTCGTCTACAGACGAGATCGATACGCACCCCATCACTCCTCGCGCGCATTTATCCAGATCTTTACAACCCAAACTGCAAACACTGTGGCCAACGTGCTACCTACGATCACATCCTGTGGGACTGCAAAATAGAGCCACCTCCGGGTGATCTAGTTACAGCTCCTTCTCTCGAGCGGTGGGAGACCGTGCTGGCTAGCTCTGACCCCAGAACGCAAGTTTTGGCGGTGGAGTGGGCTGACAAAGTCGTCGAGGGCTATGTACTCTCGACCACTTAACGCGACCTCTTGCCAAGCTCTTCCCGGCGAATAAAATGTTTTACAATCAATAGTGACCATGCAACCAATAGAAGGGATCATATAGTGATGCTCCAAGTAAGTGGGACTAAGCTTAGTTAATTGCTTAATTACCCAAGTAGCCTAAATAACTTTTCTAGTAAGGCCATATAAATAAATAAAACCGAGTAGGAAATTGGTCGAGCTAGGGAACCGAACCCCGGTCTTCGGAGTGCGAGACGAGCATGCTATCCACGCCGCCATGCCAGCTCGATGGTTTGGAATGAACAAAGGCGCGTCTAGTGAATGCGGTGTCTTCGCTCACTCCCATCCTCCTCCCTTCTCTTCCGGCGAGGTTTAGGTGTCCACCGAGATATGAGAGACACATACATTTCCTTTCTTCAAAAACCAATTTACCGATGAGCGAGGCGTAGAGCCGAATGGGCGATGGCGTTCTATGGACTCCCTGGCAGCGTTGCAAGGCGCTGTCGCATTCCACTCTTACAGGCGAAGCTTAACATCTTAAGCACACATCAGTGACCACACTTCAGGTCAAAAAAGTGCCCCCCTGAATTTTGACGGCTGTCCATCGAGATATGCGAGACGGTTACTTCGTAACTTCCTTTCCTCAAATACAATTTTCATTTTCTTCATTACGGGCCCTCTTTGTCTTCTTTCACTCCCACTTCCTCCCTTCCTCTACGGTGCGGTTCAGGTGTCCACCGAGATGAGATGACAGAGAATTACTGCGCGATTTCCTTCCCTCAAAAAGCGTTGCGTTCAAACGGCACGGCAACGCGCCGGACGTGTGGTGGCGTTCCGTGGACTCCCTGCCAGCGCTACAACACGCTGTCGCGTTCCACTCCTAAAGGCGAAGCTTAAGCGTAATTAATTAGCAGCTAATTAGTATTCATGCATTAATCAGTAATTAACCATTAATTAGTGATTTGTCATCACTTGGTAATTAGTACTCAATTACATGTGACGCCACCAGTGCCACAGAAGCAGTCAAAGTGGTGCGGAAAACGCTTTCGCCTCTACGCACTTTAGACAGTCAAAGTGCCCCCTGACTTTTTCTTTCGTTTTCTGAGCGTTGAATTGTAATCCTAATATCTATAAATAGTCAGCGACGGGTTAACACAGACACATGTTCCTTTTCTCACATCAAAACTATTTCAGATATAGCACCTGTCTTATTGTACATTCCTTTGCATACTTTTTTTTCGCTGGTTCTAAGTTCTGCATGTATATATATATATATATATATATATATATATATATGTAATAACGTGACAGTCTGTTGGTGTCAAGATACTGCATTTGTAGCTTTTTGCTACTACCCTAGCATTTGTTTTCTGTTCTTCAGGACAAAAAATGCTGAATAAAGTTGATTTGAAAGCTGATTTGATAAATGATTAAACTTACGAGTCGACAGCGAATGTATTACAAACATGTTGTACTGAAATGCTGCATAATAACCTTTAGCACAGCCTGCATTCTATACGTGGGGAAAAATTTCATTGAACGTTTTTCGTTTAATGCGAAAGCTTTACTAGTCCCATTACGAGAAGCCCGGCGGCGTGTGTACTCGCAGATTGTGGAGCAAATTCGGGCGATAGCTTGAATAAAGTCCGAGGAAACTTCGGCAACTAAAGTGTTGAGAGGCGAAAGCCGAGGTCACATATGTTCTGACGACTTCCGGTGGATGTGACGTCACACCGTTCCCGTGGCTATATCGATACCGAAATTATACATATTTCGGGGATCATAAGTGTTAATTACGTTTAATTACACTTTTTTCCATCTAATTTGACTCAAATCCAACGTTATTCCAACCATTCTGTGAAAACATTTACTCTGCCGTGACGACTTCCAGTGCATGTGACGTCCCACCATTCCCGTAGCTATATCGACGTCCGCGCTATTTAGACGCAATTTCGACATTTTTGCCTATAATTAATGTACGAACTAATCTAGAGTCATCATACTTGGCTTCTGCGTTCACATTTTCATCCTCTTTCTGAAGCAAGAATTGGCTTTCTTCTATCTTTTATAGTTCCCGAGTTAAACGCGTGTGACAAGCTTTGTTAGTGGACGGACGACAATATGAGCCATTATAGGCTTTCGCCTTAAAAATAAGGTGGCGTTATACAGCTGCCGTGTGGCCCACAGAGCAAGATGCACACCCCGACTTCAAACGATGCTATGCACGTTGTTCGTCTATATATATACCGGGTGTCCCACCTAAATGTAACCAAACTTTAAAAAAAATGCGTAGTGTCCTAGTCCAGTCAAACCAACCATAGCCTCCTTTATACTATAAAGGAGGCTATGAACCAACTCAGGGTTATTTATATGCGCGTGGCCTTGTCCTGAGTATTTTTTCGCTCTTCAAAGTTAATTAATTAGTTAAATTTAATTAGCTAACTTTTTAATTATTAACTCCAGGAAGAAAGTGTCAATGCAAGAGTTTTAGATGACCTCGAAAAACCGCTAGTAGTGCTGCTTCCGTCAAGTTACGATTTACGTAGCTTCATTTATCGGCCTTAAAAGAAAGTTGTCACGTGACTTGCTGCTCGCTCACTTCTCTGCCCCAATGTGCACCCAAAGTCTCATCGAGGAGAAAACTACAGAAAAACTAAATTTTATTCTTTAAGGCGCGTCTTGGGACGTTGAAGTGGCACAGTTGTCATCTGGAAGCTTTTTCTTATTGCGCGAGTTATAGTTAAAGGCGGGTAAAAAAAACTTCGTTACGTAAACATTACTTTGCTGCAAATGCCTCAGTAAGCTGTTTCTCAAAGCGATCTACAACTTTTCCATTGACACTTTGTTCATCAAGTCAGTAATTAAAAAGTTAGTTGAATAAGCTTAACTAATTAGTCAACCTTGAAGAGCGAAAAAAATACTGCAGAGTCGGTCACGCGACTCGAAACAACCTTCACTTGGTTTCAGACGGCCAGGACACCCCGTGTTTTTAAAAGCTTGGTTACATTTAGCTGGGAGACCTGGTATACTCGCCACTAGTTTTCGCGAAATTCGTTCTAAAATTGTGGCGCAACATTTTGTCGTAAAACATTTCAGGTAGTGTCGTACAATTTCTCGCTTCGTATATCTTAGATGTGCCTGTCAAGCTAGAGGCCAGCTTGAGGCAGGGCTACGAACTATGACATGTGCACGTTCGTATAAAGATTGTGATGCAACCGTTCGTCTTTTTTATTTATTATTTATTCGTGGACTACTGGAGCGCCCGAAGGCATGGTTGCAGGCGTGATGTACAAGGAAATGAAGCATTGCAAGTGCCTTAGTCAGATGATGGTACTATTCGAAGGACACATGGAACAGCCATAAAAACATCAAAAACACGCAAACACACACGTACATTTAATTGTGGAATCTTAGCATAAAATCAGTTTATGAAATGAAACACTTCAACATTTGTGAGGTCAACAAAGTTTTTAGGCAGTTTGTTCCACAAAGATATGTAATGTGGAAAGCAAAAATTCTGAATTCTGATAAGCGTTATTTAGACAACTGCATTCTTGTATCTTAAAAGCGTGGCCACAACGTGCAGATTCAAAATGAGGCAGGAGAACACAGAGCTTTATCAATCCGAGTTTTATCGCACTAGATGGGTAGAACATTTCTAATTCACTGCACAGGAGCCTAGTACTAAGAAGTACCCAACCAAAAGATGCTTTCATGGCTCAAACGCTGTTTTGAAAATTGTCGTCACTGGCGACAGAACGAGCTGCACGGCACTGTACGCCACCTAAAAGACCTAATAATGCAACCATACACGTATCCCACTCATCACTGGCATATTCAAGAACGGGTCTAATGTGTTTCAGGTGCAGCAGTTATTCTACACTTGCTGGGGCCTCCGGATAGTGACCATCCCATTCCCCTATATCCTTTCCTGGATCCCCCCAAAAGCCTATACCCCCCCCCCCCTGCTCTCTCGACATCCACCTACAGGACCCCCTCGCTCATATCCGTCTCCAATGCCCGGAGGATCCTGCACCGCGGAGCCTGGAGTACCTGACCGGCTGGGCGGAATGGGAGACCTTATTGCGCTCTGCGGACACGAACACGAAGAAGGTTGCGACGGACCGGGCCGCTGACGTCACGGACCATCACGGACGTCTCTGTACAGTGCGGCAGTGCGGAGCCCTGGTGGGGATTACGTGTACTAACACCCCGTTCCTCTTTCCGGGTGGTGTCACACGAGTGTGTGTGTGTGTGTGGGGGGGGTCTTACATCGGCCAACGGAAACGCCGCACAGCCTCATGCTTCCACTCTCCCGCATGTAAGCAATCATAAGTGCATGACCGATTTTTTTTTTCAATTTCCATTCCAGTGGGCCTGCCGGAGTTTGGATTCAAACACTGCGCCTCTCAAAACACAGCAGGATGCCAAAGATACTGTAGCAATGAGGCAAGTCATTCAAGATCCAGTCAAAATCGCAGCGAAGCACAGAAAAGAAGTGGACAATGATTTCAAATTCGGTGACAAAACGAGAATGGTAAGGACAGACAAGTTAAGTCACAGCCAAGAAGCCTGTGCAATACGTCCAGCATCAAGCGGAAGATTCACCAAATATTTCTCCGAGCAGTGCCACTCTTTGAGGAAGCCTTCTTTCGCCCTCCTCTCACTGCATCTGGCGGCAGCAGCTCCCACTTGACGTGGAGGTTGTCGTTAGCGACGTAGCCCCGAGTGATGAGGTTGTCCAGGTTAAGCCATTCGCCATCTATGTAAGCACTTGCGTTTTGCGATTCTTGGGGCCTTTCAAACCACTTGCCGTAACTCCCCATAACTTGGAAGCCCGCTCTTGAGCAGTCCTTGGGATGCACAACGCTTAGGCTCATTTTATGCCGGAACGGCCATGGAACAAGGTCGTCCATATCCCCCTTGTATAGAGCCAAGACCACATAAAGATTCTCAGATCCGCCAACTTTTCTGAGGCAGATTCCGGGGCACAGGCAATATCCACGCAGATACACCAGATTGTGGTCATACTTTTCAACGCCTTCGTGAAGCGCCTCTTCTCTAAGTGCATTCATGCCTGGTACAATAAAGTTGCCGACCGTTACTTGGAGGTGCGTATATCTCAATCCTTCTGTGATTCTCTCGAGTGTCGTCTCGCTATATTCTTTCAGTTCGGCGTTAAACGAAGCAGCGATGCTTTTCATATGTTCTCGAGTAGAGTTTGTCACATAAACCAGTGCGTCTGTCAGCGTTACACTCCCAGGAAGATTATTTACTGTATCAAGCTCAGCTGTCAAACCATTCTGTTCGTCTTCATTACGGACGTTCAGCTCACGAAGAAATTTACTTGAAACCTCTCCATTTGGCTCGGTTTTAGGGGTAAGTTAATCTTTCATTGTTTCTTTGAACTTATTTATGCCTTGTGAAATTTCGCTGAAGCTATCACTGTGCGTGCGAATGTCAACAGCTATTTGTTCTACGCATCGTCTAATTTCTACTACCTGGTGGTGAAATGCTACTGGGAAAGAAGGGAGAATTGGTTTTTCCTCCTTGTTGCCTGCCCTTCTTGGTCTTCGGATTCAACTGCTTTCCTTCGCGTAGAGCAGTCTGATGTCAGATGAGAGCACACGTCCACGCAAAGAACCTTGGCTGAACACATGGGACAAGTAACCGAGTGGTGTCCGCATTCGGTGTGAAAATGGCGGGAGATATCCGAAGCAGACGTCACAGTCTCGCAGCCACTCGCTTTGTTCCAGCAAGTCACCTGCAGGGATAATGGAAACGGTGTGTACAATGCAATTATATCTGCTGCTCTATGAACTAATCTGTGGTGCTCTCGAAGTTTTGAGTTATCTTAAGGTGGGTTTTTAGCAGCATTTAAAGCACTACGACAGCAGGAGGAGACAGGAAATCGCACCTGTGCACTCGGTGTGCACTCGGAGTGCACTCGGAGCGTCGTGTGCTGAACAAAGGAGATGCACGGTCATATCGTCTCGTCAGAGCTTCGCAAGCAATTGCAGCAGCGGGTTCGTTGAGGCTGACAAGGCATTGCATTCGCCAGCCTTGTGCGCAAGATTATACTAACGAAAAAAGAGAATATTTCCTAACTTTTGCCTTTCGCGAAAATGGAAGCCGTGTAATATGGTATTCTTGCGTGTTGCGCTCAAATGAATGTTGGTACTAGATTTCCAAGCACTATGACATTACAAAACTAATTTCTACATAGTCTTTTATGCGCGTGGACGAAACCTGTCAATGCACACCATCCCTAAGGTTAGAATAATTCTGGCGGCTTCCAACAGAAACATGAACATCGAAGCACTGAGTAGGCTGCATTGAGCATCCAACTTCCAGAAAATTCCACGCCCCTGGTTTAGTTTCAGCGACTGCATAGTGGCTGATAAATCGTCTCGATCGCTGGAACTCTCATCAGGTGTAACAGTTGTGCCCTTTTCCGACGTTTAGAAGTTTCATGCAGTAGAATGAGGGGGGTGACCAGGCGTGAGCTACGCGGGCCACAAATGAATTACCTGGCATTGCGTGTTTTCGTAAAAAAACAAACAACCCCTGATACCTAATTGCCCAAACTCGAATAAACCATGCGACGCTGAGCGAACAAAACCGAATTTTGATTGCCGTGTTTTGGCTTCACTACAGCCACAACACGTAACAATTCACAGCATCGTGTGCGTTTAAACTGCTCGGCTCTCACACTTTTCAACGAGAGAATTCATCTCCTCTGCACACTCAGACTTTTATCCACTGGACACGAGCAGCGGCCGTGCAAAGCTTTCTGTGTGCAACGATGAGAATTGGAAACGAGAATAAGAAAAAAAATGTCAGTCGATTTCGGTAATTAGGTCAAATGCTGATATGTGAGCTACCGTGACGTGTTTCGGGGCTGCGCCTCTCTGCTAGGTTAAGGTGGTTGTTGACGTGTGTGTTCTTTCATGAAAAAGTAAAAGAAGCACATGGAAACTCCTTCCACAGCACCTGCCTTGTGAAACTGTGCCACTGCTCACCTTCCCGCCGGCTACACATTGGCAGTTAAGCCCCCAGTGGCGCAGTGGCACAGGGCAGGTGCTGTGGAAGGTGCTGCCATCGGTTGGGCTTGGGTTGTTTTGGTTGCGTTGCGACCCAAGTTCCTCTTCCCGAGCAGCCTCTCACGAATAAAAGGGCTACCGCCTGACACGGTTGGCGGGTTGCCAACCACCAGGTATGCAGGCGAGCAACCTGCCAAAAAACCGACTTCAAACAAGCAGAGAGATAGACAAACAAACAACGCCTATATGCGGGGAATGGCCACTAAATGAGCTAGAGCACTAAAACATGCGAGCTTGATGCCTCTTAATCATATCAGCTCACCTCTCTTCTCAGCAGCTGGTCGGCAGGGAATTCCTTCCAGTCGACGTCTGCATCCTGGCACTCGTACCCGTCGAGTGGACAGACGTGCAGGCCGTCCTGGCCGCATCGCTCGTAGCAAGACTCGCACAGCACGTGCATGCAGGGAAGCCAAGCGGTGACCTTTCGCACGAGGCCACAGGTGCTGCAAACCCGGTTTGGTGGTATAGGCCTGACGAAGTTGAGTGGCTTCCAGTCGAGTTCCGGAGAGAACCCAACGAGTGTGCACCGAAAACTTGCAGCATCCATTGCTCTTCTCAGGCGCTCACTGCAAAGATCCATTCAAGAAATGCTTTTTTTTTTTGGGCACATGAAGCGCTGTTTTATCGTTCTTTTCTTTATCAAGAGTGGACATGGCGTTAATTGCACCCACTCTGCAGTCTCTTGTCGAACGTTTTACAGAGTCTGCGCGAATGATGTACACAATCTTTCTGTAAGGCTGCCAGCGCATGCGATTTCGTTGAGAGATAATAATTCTCACGCTGCGACGTTGAAACTTCGCCTTGGAAAGCAGTGTTTGTTTATTAAAAACGAAAAATACGCTACTGATGTTTGAGTTGACCGGCTCGGTCAGTGCTTTGCTTGGTCATAGACACCGGGACCAGTATTCAATGGAAGCTGAACTCAAAAATGTCTGCGATTGCTCGGCGCTCTTGGTACAAGTTGACCGCAACTTCTACTGAGAGCGCAGTGCAATTTTGTCGTATTCTGCGGTCTGGGATCAACGCATCGACGTCAAGCATATCGAGGCCCTTGAATCCAATCACTGCCCATTCGTGCGACAGATATAGGAACCCCATGATATAGAAAACACACCCGCAAACACACAGCGGTCTCAAGGCTGCTTTCTATATGCTTACTGGCATTCCTACAAGGTTTTCGTGGCGCCTCAAAGTCCGGCCTTCATTGCCCTGTGCACACTCGTTCATCGCCCCTCAAAGTAATTGCTTCGGTCCGGAGTCGGATGGACATGCTCAGTATGCTGACGTTGCACTGAAACTTCCGAAGGCTGCTTCCTCCAGGCCCCGCGCCTTTTCATGCTTAATGATGATAACATGTCCACCAATTAGACCCTCTTCTGGTTATTAGTATAGCAGCAGTGCATGAGGCCTACGATGGAAGCTAAGGGCAGCGGCAGACTCCAAAACAAACTACTGATCACGCTCACGCACGTAACATAGGCGTAGGTGACACGGCCGTGTGGGATTTCATGTGTTATGTCCTGTCATGGAGCGTAATACAAAAATCTGTCGCAGCGCGAAAAAAACAGGGACAAGAAGAGAGAACAAACACGACAGGACGAGCCCTGTCGTGTTTGTTCTCTATTCTTGTCCCTGTTTCATTCGCGCTGCGACAGATTTTTGTATTATGCATCAACATCAACTAGCCCAAACTTCAGTACTCCTTCACATCATGCAGCGTACACGCAAGCTTCGAGTTATCCTCAAAAGTATGCGAGCAGCAGTCGCAGCAGTCGCAGTTGCAATTTGGAATTCAACGCCACATCTGAGTGAAAAAAACGGCACGCACATTTATCATCTAACGGCGCACTGAGCTATCGGTTATCGCATGCTTTTGACTAAGTACGCAGTAATTATGAACGCAGACAAACCTTGTGATTAACTCTGTGATTAACAGTCTCTATGATCGTGAATCGCTTCCTGCGGGTAGCAAGCTGAAATTAGTTAGGGTACGATCCGCCTCAGTGTAGTCCGCCGCCTGCCGGCCACAGCTGTGGGCAGGGGATGCGCACATACCTTTGATGAACGGCGGTAGGACGCTTTGTGCCAGAAGAACCTTTCTCGCGTGCCGGGGCTTCACATACTGCGTGTATGATGACCCGTGCTGGGAAACATTTGTCTTTATTGAGCCAAATGAGAGGTGATGGCGCATGCGTGTGGTACTCCTCAGATATTTTTGAGCATTTATTAAAGTATATCGGCCTTCTCACTGCTCTGAAGACAAGCAAGACCACGAGCTCGCATCACGCTTCATATAGCTATTAAGAGTATGCGTGCGCGTGTATGCTTGACCGACCAGTAAAAATAATGAAACAGGCCTTTTGCAATTCCTTACCGGCCGCAGCCTGCACAAAGTAGCCGTTTAAACGACTGAAGTAAGAAGGAAACCGCGTCACCGGCCACCTAACGAGCCCAACAGAGCGTCAATGCTTTTGAGAGCTCGTGCTTTTTGCTGCGTACAATGACCACGCGCAGCTTGGGTGCACGGAATGCGATGCGAATGATTCAGAACCCGTGCTTGCGTCTTAAGGTTCTCTCCGTCGTCTGCTGTGGCTCGTTGGCTCCTTGGCCAAGCTGCATTGCTCATGTTTGGAACGTAAGTGACCATTGACGGCGATATAGTGCTCCTCGAGAAAGCGCATAAATACGTATCCAGCCACAATTCTATGAATCTAAGAGTGGCGGAGCAATAAGTACTTCGCTTTGACGCTGTTTCGCACACGCAGAGGCATTGTTCTCCGTGAGAACGGCATATTTGCTACTTCGTGATGAGAGTATGGGCTTCGTGAGTATGGGCTGACTAAGTATTCCACTTTTATGGGTCTTTCACAATTATTTGAGCCGCAACGTACAGAAGACTATGAAAACAAAATCGGCAGTGGCTTAGCTCAGCTAGGTCCGGATATACGTAGCGAAAGCAATGTCGTGTAATGACATTTCAGTAGAGACACGCCGTCGTTGTCGTTCAGCTGAGCTTGAACGTCTTTGCGAGACGTTCTTCGGGCGTCTCGGCCACCCGCTCAGCCTTTCTCTCCTCGGTTTCACGCGGTCGGCCGGCCTTGTACCATGGGACAACTTCTGGATCGGAAGACTCAATTCCACGCAGTCTTTACTGCTGCCGTGAAGAGCACGACCGCTCTCCTTCTCCCACGGTGGGCGTCTGAGGATTGAGGGCATCGCTTCCGGCTTGTATCCCAGCTACGCGGTGCGACCCTGCGCATGCGCAGTGAACCAGAGCGCCTGCGTCGCCACGGCTGCCATAGTACTGGCTGCCATGGTAACGGCGCATGCGCAGTAGTGGCCCTTGGCAGGCAGCACAAAATGCGCTCCTGCTAGGCTAGTGTAGCTTTCGCTACAAAAACAAAAGTGTTAATAGGTTGAATGTGGCTGCACAAAGGTTAGAAGTCATTGTAAGCTGGACAGATTCATTCGTGATGATGACACTTTTTAGTGGTGTATGTGCGCCGGCATCGCCGTATTCGCGTAGGTGTCGCACTGCGTCTGGTGTGGCACCTTGACGTTGCGCAGAGCGTTCAGATCCGCCCTCAGGTACGCATTTTAGCATCACAAGGCTCGGTTTGCATAATAGGGACATGAACGAACTTGTTCAGTAGCCATTCCAGCACAAACCAAGGCGGAGAGTTACTGATCCCAAAAGAGGCGACGAACGCATGCATGAATTTAGAGCTTTTAATTCTGGTAAATATATTTATAACATGCCCACACTGTCAAGCCGTTTCTAATGTATGTGTATTACTCGTCGCCTGGCCTCTCTCGGAACACTTTCATTATTAATGATTGTTGAAATAGAATTCCTTCTGTGCCAGTACTATTAGTTCAGTGCTGTAGACCTTAACGCATTAATTCCTTGAGGCTTCTCTCACTGTCACTGGCGTTAACTCGGCTCCTTCTGCTGCTGTGTATTCGCGCCTGCCTAACAGAAATAAATACATGTTGATGTGTAACATTGGTTGTATTTTCACACTCGGTCGCGGCGGTAGAATTTCGATGGAGGCGAAATTCATGAGGGCCGTGTACTGTGCGACGTCAGTGCGCCTTAAACAACCCCAGGTGGTCTAAATTTCTGGAGCCCTTCACTACGGCGTGCATCCCTGATAGCCTGCGTCGCTTTGAGACGAGAAATCCCATAAACCACAAACCACGTTTCACAAATCCACCTTGTTTTAGGGGCTTCGAACCCGGTTGACGAAAAAAGGGGAGTTCCGCCCTTGTACTGATAAAGGTGCAGGTTTCACCCAGCTATTTCAGAAAAAAAAACGAAGGTGTCTAGAAACTTTCTAGACCGGAATGTTCAAGCGCCACAGGTAAGACTGTGGTCTGCGGGGCATTTTATCTCCTTCTACAATCATGTCTTCCACACTGTCAGTGAAACCAGTTAGCGCAAGAAACGGGACGACAGAAAGAGGTCACACCACGAGCGCTCGTGGTGTGTCCTCTCTCTGTCGTCCCGTTTCCTGCGCTGGCTGTTTGCATGGATAACCAACAGGCCCACATTCACGCGTTCACGTTGTCAGCGTTGAAGCTGTGACAGGCAGCAAGCCCGGGACTATGCTATGAAGATATTTCTCTCACAACATGAGTCAGGCAGGTTCCTTCCTCCGTTCTATCTTCCTTCTTCTCCCGAGTCAGCCAGACAATATCGGAGATTGCAGATTACTAATTGCCGAAATCATTCCCAAATATTTGGTTTGGTTTGTTGGTTTATTGGGGTTTAACGTCCCAAAGCAACTCAGGCTATGAGAGACGCCGTAGTGAAGGGCTCCGGAAATTTCGACCACCTGGGGTTCTTTAACGTGCACTGACGTCGCACAGTACACGGGCCTCTAGAATTTCACCTTCGTCGAAATTCGGCCGCCGCGGCCGGGATCGAACCGGCGTCTTTCGGGTCAGCAGCCGAGCACCGTAACTACTGAGCCACCGCGGTCGGCATTCCCAAATATTTAGTATGGGGGTGACAACTTTGCCGTCAGGGCACGGTGTGCAGAAGTTTTCTTCCGTCGTGGTATCTGCTTCCTGCAGCATCCTCCGGCCCTTTTTCTGCTCCGCATACCCCGGGCCGTATCCTCGTCATCAGCGGACTCGTAGTTGCTCTGTCCATTCGTCCACCTTTAAGCTCTTGCTGCCCGCCGCCTCCGCAGACGCATCCTTCGCAACAGGAAACCAACGGGCTCTGCCGGTTATTGGAAACGTGGTGCTGTTTTGCAAAGTTGCCCAACTTGGGACACGGACTGGTGGTGCGAAGGAGCTTCGGAGAAGTGACGGACTAACAGTCGCGTTTCGCCCACTTGGTAAACGGCTGCTCCAGTCAGGCTGTGGCTCCTGGTTCGAACCTTGGACTAGGGAGGGCATTTTTCTTTACCAATGAAGTTTTTTTGCGTTTGTTTCCTTTCCTTTGTCGTCATATTGCAGCGCTTGGGTGGATGGCGATGAGTGATTACTCCCTGATTAGTAGGATACGAACTGTGACCGCGTTGTCGCCTGTTGCATAGCTGGTTGCGTCTTTCTACAAGGTCACATCCCTAATCAAAGCTTCGAGCTCCACTTTGAGCCTGCGTGTTTTTAAATGACTTTCATTTCTTCTTTTTCCTTACTGCGAAGAATTTTCTTACGTTCTCGCTTATAAGCGACATTTTAATCATTTATGATCGATGCCAAATGCTTCTGGAGGGAATGTCGCATTCGTCAAGGTCACGTGCCAAGGTGGACTGCAGCAACCCTCGCAAGCCACATACCGGGCTCGTTATGTATTCTGTCATGGTTAAATGAATATAGAACGAGTCGAATTAAACGTTAAGCTCAAAGGGAGGTAACCTAAGTTCAAAATTGCCAGTGGTTCAACCCTGTTGAACCCAGTTTCACACAGCGAAAGCTAGAAGCAGCTGGCCGCATTGCTCCAAGACGTAGTTCACTATGCGTGCGATCCTCAGCGCGCTCTCCTTCATCCATAGCGCGCAGCTGTCGCTATATATACTCAATACTTGGCGTCACAACTGTGAGTTGAATCAGGGGCCACAACTTGATTACCACGTGGCTTTCTTGAAGCCTCTGCGCACTACTTGAAAGGTGATAATTCCATGTCAAAGTTCAAGCTCAAAGTTCAACTTAAAAGTATAAGATCAAATATCATGGTGAAAGATCAAAGGTTGATGTCAAAGGTCGCGGTAAAAGTTGGAGGTCAATGTTCAAGGTGAAAGGTGGCCCACTAAGCGGACCATGCGTGGTTAGGTATACGTGCATAGCAACACTAGCCATGACTTAACTCGAGGTCGTTTCAACGCCATTCGGTGGCTCACTGAGACATATATAGCTATAGTAGAAGCTATAGCAGTGTAGCTTTCGCTACATAACTTAACATCGGTGTAGCTGGTCTGAAAATTGCAAGGCCCCGAAAACTGCTGTCATGAATGCATATGGTCCACGCCGGCATGTCGTTTCAAGCAGCTAGTATTGCTTTACTTTAGTGCTCGCCGTTTACCAGTCTCTCTGTCTGAAAAACTTTATTATTGTTTTACGAATTGGAAAAACAGCGCAATGAAAGACGACACAAGAGAAGGACAAAACACCAGCGCTGGTGTTTTGTCCTTCTCTTGTGTCGTCTTTCATTGCGCTTTTTTTCCAATTCGGAAAACATGTACCAACCAGCCCGTTTTTGCCCTCTTCTGGAATTTATTATCGTTACATAGATAGATAGATAGATAGATAGATAGATAGATAGATAGAACTTTTATTCACGTCAATTGCCAGACAACATAAATCAGGCCTACCAAAGCCTCAAAGGGCTTGAGTGGCAGCGCCTGGCAGACAGCTAACATTGGCAAAACAAAGGAAAATAGAGACGTTGCAATGAACTTTGCATACTTGAGGTATCCCGGAAATGGCCACCTCTCACAAGCACTAGTTGCGCTCTTGAGTACAGGAGCCCATTGGCGACGGCTGCGGCTCGGGCGCGCTCGACCAGGGCCTTCTCGCTCACCAGGTCGGAGCAGCCGAGCAGGGCTGCCTCCCAGTCCTGCCGGGTGGGGTTGGGTTTTGGGACGAAGTTCGGAGTTGAATGACATGCCCATACCATGTAGAAGATGTCCGAATACTTATTCGCACAGTACGGACACTTTCCTGTACATGCGGGACCAATATTGCTTTAGAACTGCCGGGCACAGCAGTGTTTTCGTGTAAAGACGGAGGAGTTTGCGTTCCTCCGTCATTGCAAGGCCCTTTCAGGGCTTAGGATAAATTGCATGGCCGGATTGGCATAATTCAGTAATTTGTCGAAAAGTGAATGCCGGATTGGGTTCAGGATCAGTTTCGCAAGGATCTAAAGGCTTTGCCCGGAGAGTGAGCGTGCGGTCGGCGGCATCTTCCGTTTCATTGCCTTTGAGGCCCATGTGAGCAGGAGCCCATACTATCGTTCGAGACGCGGGAGCCTCGTGGTAGTCGCTATATTTAAGGATGCGATACGCAAAGAAAGGAATGTATCCCTCTTGAATATTTCTGCAGGCCCCTCTAGAGTCGGTAATGATGACTCGCGAGTCCTGATATGCGGCGTCTAGCGCAGTGGTGACCTCCTCCGCATGTGTTATGTCTTGAGCCCGGAACGATAGGCCGTTCACCACGACGTTTTGGTGGATGACTGCGGCCATGTACCACCCCCCATGGTGAGGGCCGGAGGCGTCCACGTAGAGGATTCCGCGTTTCTTTCTCTGGTGGTGGGTCAGTGCCTCGGTCCGCGCAAGGCACCTGCCACTGTGGTCGTCACGTGTCATGTTGGCTGGAAGAGGACGCACGTGCAGGGTGTTTCTGGAGACTTCGGGGATGCGTACGCGCTCTTCCGTCAGTGTTGGGTGGTGGATGTGTAGTCGGGTGTAATCGGTTCACCCAGTTCGAGTCGGCGAGTTGTGCCGCGTACTCTGCCGCTCATTGGGTGACCTCGGCCATGGAGTTACGATGCCTTTACCATGCGTTTACAATGCCTTTGCTTTCTAGTCATTTCACGCCAAAGGTTCCAGATATTGCGCTGAACCATCTACGATTTGTTAAAAAAATCACGAAAAGTTAGTAGAACGTTCGTAACCCAGGCCTTAAATGTTTTTGCCGAAAAAAATTTATTCATGAGGAGAGCGCAGTTCGGGACATTTAGGAAAGGTATGACGCTTGGCAACGCACAATAACATATCAAAAATAATTTTTTTTTCCACAATGCTTCATATCCATTAATAGCGTAATGACAGAGTTCGGCTTTAGATGTGATTTAGGACATGAATGAACGGTCGTTTTTGGTTCAAACCTCACTTTTCTGCTACTTCAGTTCTATTTTTTAGCTCGACGAGCTCAGTTTCATCAGCTGTAACAATTCTCCAGGTAATAGACGTCCAGGGAAACCAAGCGGATGTTTTCTAATTTCTGAGAGCAATTTCATATTAACGAAAAACGAAATGGTGTAAATTTTACATTTGCATACATTCTAAAAAATATTCAATGCGTATAAAAATACATGACTCGAATCTCGAAAAAAACAAGATTCTTTGCAATGCCATTAAAAATAACTATGGACTGTGCTGTAAAATGTTATTTTGTTTTTTTTTTCAATTACTGAGCGGTGCTTTATTTCACGTCATTTCGAAATGTTCAAGCTGCGCTCCCCTCAAGAATGAATTTTTTCCGACAAAAATACTGCAGACTAACATTGCGCTCGTTGTGGTGAGTTTTCGTGCATTTTCTTTAACAGACAGACGAGGTCAGGCGCAACTTCCGGGTCGTTTTGGCGTGGAGTGATTATATATTTTGACCATAACGCGATAAAGAGTATCGGTACATGCACAACTATTAAAAGCTTAACTCTCATATTTTTCTGTGATTATTTATGGAGTTCTCTTTTCGGAAACGTATTGTGCAAAACCAAGCAATAAATATATATCAATAAAGCAATAGTCGTTCCCACTGCGCATGATCGAACTACTTATTAAAAGTTGAACTAGGAGCTGCTCGAGAAAAATGAAGTTCCTGCCAGGATTCGGTGCAACGCGATAAATAAGCTCTCGTGCGGTAGGCTTCTTCATCTATCAGACCGCAATGAGGCACTGAGCATTGACCGGAAAATTAAGCGCTCAGTATAACGAGAAGTGCTTTTAAAACTCCACTTCCTGCCAAACTTTTTGAGACACGAATGTTCGTCTCCTCCGAAAAACCATACACTTGTCAATGTTATTTCCCCACTGTGACAGGCTCATCCACAAAGGCTAAATCGGGAAAAAATGAAGCTTGCAACCCCTCAAATCAAAGCTTTTTATTTATTTTCATCACGACCAAACCGGTTACAAGGGCATGTTTACCTCCTGCTAAATTGCGCTTTCTGCTATACAGACGCTGAAATACGTGGTACACTAAAGAAGAAAAACCAAAGAACGAAAATAACGTGAATTTATTTTTTATGGTGCATTTATTCCCTCCAGTTCGTAGCTAAAGTAAAAGGCAGCGCTTTGGAGCATCCCAGCTGTTTACTTTGTAACGCACCATCTATCCTCGTAAGCATTCAGTATCATTTCAGAGAAACATCTGTTTTCGGTGCACTGTGGCTGACGCGGGCCCAATTACACAAGTCTAGTTACTAAGTCAAATACATGAAGCAAAAAACACTGCTTAAGAAAATAACTAGATAAAGACTCTTTGCTTAGGACATTGCGTCACACGTTTCACTGGCAATTAATGCGATTTCTTCATATTAGACCAGAATAAAAGAAAAGAAGCGAACTGAACGCATGCACATCGTGAAAGAAATTGAATAGACGGGCGAATTCGTCCATGATAAATGCGCTAAATATTAACAACAAACTGCTGAAACCAAAACCTGTGGGAAGAATGGCTTCCATCCAACGCCTTCCGCCAGCGCGGCTCACGGCAGCACTTCCCACTTAATCTGAAGCTGGTCCTCCACCACGACGCCACTGAGCCTGAGAGTGCTAAGCCTAAACGAAGGATCAGAAAAACAAAATGCTGAGTTACTTGGTGTTGTAGGCTTTTGTATGCATGGATATTCACGGGGTGACTTAATTTCAACGAGATACTGCCTCTTATCTTGCGGGTGTATTACGCCCAGCCGTATTCTGTGCTGGAATGGCCACTCAACAGCGCCGTCGTTGTCACCCTTATGCAAGCGGAGACTGGCGTGCAGGCGCACTGATTCGCCATCCTTTATCAAGTAGACTCCAGGTGACATGCAGTATCCACACATGTACACCTGGTCGCTCTCGTAGTAAGCATGGCCTTCTCTCAGCACTTTTTCTTCGAGCGATTCGATGCCTCTGACATAGAAGACTGTATGCTCTGGTCGTGGTTCATGCCTTCCAAGCACTGCCTTAATGCGGTCCAGAGTCCTCTCGCTATTATCCACAGTTTCAACTTTCATTTCATGAATTGATTCTAGAATTCGCGAGCAATTGTCACAGCTCTCTTTCTTTGCAGTCGCCAACTCATCTTTAACTATTTTTTCCAGTTTGTTTAGGTTGCTCGAAAGGTTATCAGTACGCGTTATCAATTGCTCTTTCAACTGCTCGTTACCACTGGCGGATTCGCGCACACCCCTTGTCACACTCTCCTGGATTTGTCTCGTTGCTTGGGTCAGTTCATCTCTGAGCGCTTCTTTAAAGGTGTTTCTCCCGTGAGACATTTCGTTTAGTCTATCACCGCGGCATTGAACATCAGCAACCAGCTGCCCAAGATGCTCTCTCATTTCCACCGCCTTCTCCTGAATGACTCGTTGGAAGGAGTTTGGAAGTGCTGCGTCTTCCGTGTCGCTGGGCTGATGGCCAGATTCTGGAGCACGAGGCGTCGACGGTGCTGCACACTCCGATCTCAGGTGTGAGCACACATCGCTGCACAGAACCGAGGCCGAACACTTGGGGCACCATGCAGAGTGGTGTCTACATTCCCGCTGGAAATGCTGGGGGAGCTGGGAAGCAGCCACCACGGTCTCGCAGCCGTTGACTTCGTTCCAGCACCTAACCTGCATTGAATAATTGAAGGAAATGTAGAAAGTGCAACTTCCCCCATCGCGCTCCAGACTGGCGCGCGCGGGCGCCGCAACCACCGCCGACATATCGGTATTCCCGAAAAATGAGGTCGTCGCACCATACCAGCAGCTGACTTCATTCACTCAAGCCACGGTTGACATCAGCACAATCGTGACGCGCGAATGCGCTAGTCACGTGTTTTTTTGTTTTGTTTTTTGCATTTCGCGTGCTTTCTTTGCAGCTCGGAAAAAAGATACACGTGAGGCTTTCTTTATCCCAAATAAATGCAATGGGTGTTTCTGAAGGTGCTCTCCAACTGTGCTATTCACATCTGCTGTATAATATCAATATTTAGGGGTTGAGAAAAATGATCTTAATAGCTAATTAATTATTTACAAAATAAAAATTGCCTTGGATGCGCAAGCTGGCTGGTAGCTGTATGTAAGTGGTTTCCCTGGCCTACCTCAAATGTCTTTTTTTTTAACCCTTGGCTAAAGTTAGGCTTGACACCCTGTATAAATGTTCGTAACATATCTGCGAGCAATTCAAGCATGCTAGTACCAATTTACAACCTTCACTATGCCTGCTCCGCGCGTTCACGGAGCAGCATATACAGAGTGTCCCAGCTAACGTGGACCAAGTTCTAAGCGAATAAGAGAAAACCTAAGCGTTCTTCAGAACTGAAATTGCATGGATGTTGTTGGGGTTTATCTGATGTTACGATACCATTTTTTTAGCTCCTCCTATTTGAATAATTAGTTGAGATAAATAAATTAACTTTTTAAACTTGATACGTTCAGGCGTCAATAGGAATGTTGTGGAGTTCCACAAATATTGTCCAACCCAGGCACTGACAACGAGATACGCTTAGCGTGGCCGTTTTTATTTGGGGTAAACGAAAGCCCGCGGAGTATAAAAAAATACCACGTGGCAACGAGCCCCTTGCGCCCGAATGCGCCGCGATTATAGTGCTCTCATGCGTGCTTTGTAAAGATGCATCACTCGCTTCGCGCGTTTCGTGCTATATTAAAAAAGTTAATTGATTTATCTAGACAAATTATTCAAATAGGACGAGCGAAAAAAATGTTACTGTAACTTAAGATAAACACCAACAACATCATCGCAATATCAGCTCTGAAGAAAGCTTCGGTTTTGTTTTTAAATCTTTGTCCAAGTAAGTTGGGACACCCTGCATACCTGCAAATTGTTTCAAGTACCATGAATAAATGACAAAAAAAGTTGCCACTGGCTTAGCGCAGCTATGCCAGGATATACGTAGCGAGAGCTACCTGGCGTCTGCGCCTCGCAAGACGTTCTTCTCTTTCCACAGGCGTCTCCGCCGCTCATTCTCGCGTGGCGGCGGCGGCGAACTGTGACGTCATGCGCCGCGCACCTGCTGCTCCTCTATGGTTGCGCGCATGCGCACTATCAGCCTCGCAGGCTCGCGGCAAAATGCTCGATTTGGTTGCGTGGTGTAGCTCTCGCTACAAAATTGGCTCACCGGAGCTGGGCGAAACCAACAACATATTGTTTCCCGTCATGTGGGGATCCTCATAGTAATTTTCAAATCCGCTCTATTTGTTAATTACCTAAGATCACTTATGCAAATTTTCTATTATTTATTTCAGCGTCACGTGCGTTCCCTTACGTTGGAGAGGGAGTAAAGCAAGAAACCGATCCCGTTTTTGCAGCAACGTATCTTCTACATGGTGCTTTTTTTCGTAGTTTACATAAAGCCTATGAAATATGAAAAATTGGCGCGGGCTTAGCTTTAGCCTGGTAGGTTGCGAAAGCCCCCAAGGATTCCTGTAGTGAGCAGGGGAGTGAAGGGATCAAAAGGTCCAGGTAATACCATATTATCATAGGTTTTCACATAATTTCAAGAAGCTGGCTGCGCGTTATAATGTACAAGTAGTTTTCTCTGCCTCATGTAAGCTTTCCAAGATCTGCACTAAGAAAATGGTAAAACGAGATGACTGCACGACCAAACATAAACGAAGTTTACGGAATGTCAGGCGAACGTTCTGTACAGAATTCCTATCAGTTGCGGGCGTCACATTGGGCAGACAGGAAGATGCTTCAATGAGAGGGCAAGAGAACAAAGATTATGCGTACGCAACAAATCAGGAAGCAACCTAGCCGACCATTGCAAAGCATGTGAAACAGAGCGAGAGAACGGAGGCTATCCAAAAATAGATAAAACAGAATTCTTAACATCAGCTAAAGGAAAAACAGAGCGTGAAGTCATGGAGGCGTATTTTATAAGAAAAGCTGGGAAAAACTGCGTTAGCGCACCTTGTATTCAATTACTGGACAGTGAAGCTGAATTCCTTGTTGGCTATCTGTAGGTGTGAACCATGTCTCAAGACTGCTTACCGTAAGCACCCTTTCTTGTGAACTGGAACGGTCCCGCTTTTCCTTTTCGTTTTCTTACTGCTTTTATTCCTTGCCATTTTATTGGCTTTTACTTCATTTGTCCTTGCCATTTCTCATATTTGCATATCCCCCCCCCTCGTTGTTTTCTCGTGGAGCCCTCTACACTCCTGTTTTATACTTCTCGTTTTATCCTTTTCTGTATCGGTCTTTCTGTATTTTTTCATGCACATATTCTTCATCGGTTCCTAGTTTTTAATTTTTTTTCCATTTTATTATGTACAGTATCACATCCCTTACCTGTTTTCGGCCTAATTGTCTGCTATCTTTTACTTCCATTGCCAATCCCATAAATGTAGTTTCCTCATTGTCATTCTGTCTTCACCACGTGCTTGTCTTAGTGTAGAGCCTTGTACAATCCTTTCATCTTTTAGCCGATATATTTTTGTCTCCCCGTTTTGCGGCGTTATTTGTTTGGCTGTTAACTTTGACAAGCTTGAAAAGCGCTTTTTGCAGTAAGTTTCAGTACACGATGTCTCATTTCTCTCGGTGTTCCCCCGGCACCGTGTTTTCGTTTTCTTACTTTACCGGAATTTTTTGCTTATTGTCCACACGCTATTGTGCTCTTCTTTGCTCATGCTCATCGCTTGATGTTGGTGATGGGCTCCTATATATTAGACGTGGTGGCATTCCGAAAATAAAGTTGCAAGTTAGCGCCTGTCCTCTCCTCTTCTGTGTCGTCCGTTTCCTTTTTGCGCTGTTTTCGAAGGGAGATACTTGGCCGCCTTTTTAAAAACAAAAGACGCCGAAATCATTTCCAGGAGAGCTAGAAACTACGGCTTTGGATAGTGAACTTCACGATTCTGTTGAGTACGCCGAAGTTTGTGCAGAGGACTGCTAGTGTTGTTCGTCGTCACAAGCACGCTAGCAAGGCGCGCGAAGCATGAGGCAGGCGCATAAATGACATCACGTGGAAAACCTTTCGTACACGCGTTTAAGTACAGCGACACAGCAGTACACCATATGCGCAGCTTCACTTCACAAGTTTCTGAAACGAATATCCATAAAAAGTCCGTTGCAGAAAACTTGCTGAGAAACGTGACCCTGCAAGCAAGACGCGCAAAGCATGAGACACATCGCAATCCTTTCGTTGACGAGCTAAACACAGCGACAAAACCAACACGTGAAAAAATGGGCCCGTGCGCGCCGACTGCTCAAAACTGGCTCTGGCGCAGCCGCAGGACGGGTTAGGGTGCCTCGATTCCAGCGCCGGGTCGGGTTGGACGGGTTACGGGTCGGCTCACAGCGCCCTCTCGCGGACACCAGCGGTGGTGCAGCGCAGAAAAAATGCTTTGTTCTCTCGGCGCCTGCTCAGGCCGTAAGGAGAGAGCGAGAAAGCGCGCGCGTCGAGACCGGCCGTGCCGTGACTACCGCCGCCCTCCGCCGACAGATCGAGCTGATCCAGATCATGAGAGGGAAATAACTAGAAGAATAAGAATGGGGTGAAGCGCATATGGCAAGTTATCTCAGATCATGCATGGCAGTTTACCAATATCCCTCAAGAGAAAAGTATACAACAGGTGTATCTTACCGGTACTCTCCTATGGGGCAGAAACGTGGAGGCTAACAAAGAGGGTTCAGCTTAAAGGGACACTGAGGAGAGCACTATTAATATTTTTTTTATAGTAAAATCCGATAGTTCGGCATGTCATGGCTTTGTTGCCACTTGGTCGGCAGCGAAAGATGCATTTATTTCTAAGAAATTTGAATTCGAAGTTGAAAAAGTTTTTCCCGCCGCTCTGATTCAAACTTGGGATTCGTCTATGACGACAGAGGACTAAGAGACGTGAAACATGACGTGCACATGACGTAACGCAGACTCCGTGATTTCTGGCTGCCAGCAGTGCGGCCTAGCAGCAGCCGAAAAGAAAGCTACCGCCGGCCGCACGTTGAAGGCATCTATCGGCTATTGCGGCCGTCGCTACAGTCGCTTCGATTAAGTTTGCACTGGCGTTTTGCCAGCGTTACGATGGATCTCGTTCTCGAAGTCGTCAACGAAGTTCTCGCAAATAGACACCTTTAGCATACCTTGCACCTTGTTACCGCTAGCGGAATACCGGGAGCCCGCCTACCGCCGGAAAAAAGGCGCTGATTTGTCCCGATGCTTCAGGAGCGCGCGTAGCAGCCGGGCACGTGGCGCCATCTGGCGACGTCAAGGAGATTTGCGCATGATTGGCTGCGCCTCAGTGATGCATGGTTTCTCGGTTCCTGGTGTTGCTAGAACCATTCGTTCTAGCAACACTGTTTTGTTCTATGATCTCATCACGCTTGTACTTGCGAGTTTGCCTGTGGCGGCGATACCTGTATTTTGGTTCTTGCTCTTTTCTACGTTACAAGAGCTTTGTTGTCAGTATGAGTGGCGTTTTTGTAATCAGGAGCTGGTATTCTGTCGATACAAGCCAACTTCAATTTCTCCTCAGTGTCCCTTTAAGGACAACGCAGCGAGCTATGGAAAGAAAAATGATAGGTGTAACGTTAAGAGATCGGAAGCGGGTGGAGTGGGTGAGAGAACAAACGCGGGGTAATGATATCCTAGTTGAAATCAAGAGGAAGAAGTGGGCTTGGGCAGGGCATGTAATGCGAGGGGAAGATAATCGCTGGTCCTTTAGGGTAACGGAGTGGGTTCCAAGAGAAGGCAAACGTAGGAGGGGGCGGCTGAAAATTAGTTGGGCGGATGAGATTAAGAAATTTGCGGCAATAAGGTGGCCGCGGCTGGCGCAGGACAGTGTTAATTGGTAAGACATTGGAGAGGCCTTTGTCCTGCAGTGGGCGTAGTCACGCTGATGATGATGATCATGACGTCACCTTGACTGTAGCGTGACTGGTGAGAGAAGCGCGACACTCACCGCCGTGACTACCGCCGCCCTTCGCCCACAGATCGAGCTGGGGGCCCTTTTTTTCGCAGCTGGTGTGACGTCACCTCGACTGTAGCGCCACTGGTGAGAGGAGCGCGAGGCTCACCGCCGTGACTACCGCCGCCCTCCGCCGACAGATCAAGCCGGGGGCCCTTTTTTTTGCAGCTGGTATGACGTCACCTCGACTGTAGCGCCACTGGTTAGAGGAGAGCGAGGCTCACCGCCGTGACCACGGCCGCCCTCCGCCGACGGGTCGAGCTGGGGGCCCTTTTTTTCGCAGCTGGTATGACGTCACCTCGACTGTAGCGCCACTGGTGAGAGGAGCGCGAGGGTCACCGCCGTGACCAAAATGAATAATGGTCTGGCAAGAAGTTAGCAGATGCATTTAATGACTTGTGGAACTGAAAAGAATTGATTATGATGAAATGGCTTTGAATTACATAAAGTGCACCGTGGATCACACCTGTTTCTTAAGTCCTGTTACAGAGGCTGAAGTAGTGTCAGTATTTCTGGCATTAAATAACAGCGGAAGTAGCGATGCTGACGGTGTTAAGATTAAACCTGTGAAACATGTCCTCGACAGAATTGCACCCTATATCACACACATATTTAACCTTTGTCTAGCAAATGGTGTGTTTCCACAGAAGATGCAGACTGCAAAGGTAACAGTTGTCTACAAAAAGGGAGACAAAAATGACTTTGCAAACTATAGGCGATTGTCAATATTGCCTGTTTTCTCCAAAGGGTTTGAAAAAATAATTTTGTCCCGGATGAATAACTTCTGTAATAAGCATAATATAGTAACACCTTCACAGTTTGGATTTCGGAAAAATCTTTCTACGGAACTTGCTTTGTTAGAACAAAAAGAATTCGTTTTAAACTCTTTTGATGACAAATGTTTAGCTTTAGGAATATATGTAGATTTTTCAAAGGCCTTTGATCATCTTAGCCACATGTTACTGCTTAAAAAGCTTCAAGTATAAGGTTTCCGTGGACAATCCTTGTTACTTTTGAGCAGTTATCTTAAGCATCGACCGCAGTATGTAGCATTAAACGGTCACCGATCAGATGTCAAAGCTATCTTATCTGGTGTGGCCCAAGGCAGCATCTTGGGCCCATTCCTTTTAAATATATATGTGAATGACATAACAGAAATAGACATAGAAACAAAAATTGTAATATATGCAGACGACACCACCTTGCTTTTTTCCGGGTCATGCCCCTCATCTATGATTGCAAAAGCAAACACAACGCATACTCAACTTGAAAAGTGGGCAAGATTTAACGCCCTCAAGATTATTACCTCAAAAACTAAAGCCATTATTTTCCGGCCCGAGAACAAGAACATCCAAAATAATGCTGGTATATTTCTTGATAGTTTGAAAATAGATGTTGTTAGCTCTCAAAATACTAGGTGTATTTTTCAATGAGAAAATGACTTGGGACGAGCACAGAGATTACATAGCATCTAAACTATCCCGTGTCATAGGAACAGTTTACGCTCACAAAAACATTCTCCCTGTAAATGTAAAAATGCTCCTGTATAATTCATTGTTCTGCTCGCATCTAAATTACTGTCACTTGGTATGGGGAAATACATCTTTCACAAACCTCCAAAGATTATTTACCCCAAAAAAAGAATTCTTAGAATAGTATATAATGTAGCATATGACCACCCATCGAAACCACTTTTTGAGAAAGGCGACATAATGCCAATTACTGATTTATATGCATACTGCTTACTCTCTAATTAGAAAACCGAAAATAAAAACAATACTCCTTTCATTGCCACACTGGCTTCATTATGCAAAAAACACGCATCGTACAAAACAAGAAGCAACGAAATATGGCACATTTATGCATACAGAACAGGTTATGGCAAACAGATGCATAGGTATAGTCTGCTGCACTATCTTAACCTCTCCCATAGCCACAACATGACTGTTGAGCACTCGAAAAAAAAAAGAGTTGCAAAACTTTGTTTCAAATATATTGTTACCGGGTTTAACTTTTGAATCGTAATTTCTGTAATTTTGTATAATTTTTTGTGGTTGTGATTTTGTAACTTCTGAATGGTAATTCCTGTAATTGTGTTTAAATTTATGTGATTACAATTTTGCAATTTGTCATTTTATGTAATTTTGTCTTTACGTTTCATTTTTACGCGCTACAAAGTGTTACAGTTGTATCAAAAAATAGGTTCTGTTCATGCTTCCTTTATTTCTTTAGTATTACTGCTGGGTTTTTCTTTCTTTTTTTTAATCTTTGCTGGTATGCTGTTATGCTGTCTGCATATTTTTCCTGTAGAACTTCTATCTATTTTTGGGGAGGCGAGAGCTCGTCAAGCTGCATCCCAAGCTTTTTCTCTCTGCCTCCCTCATCCTTGTGATGGAAAATAAAGGCATTATTATTATTATTATGACTACGGCCGCCCTCCGCCGAGGGATCGAGCTGGGGGCCCTTTTTTTCGCAGCTGGTATGACGTCACCTCGACTGTAGCGCCACTGGTGAGAGGAGCACGAGGCTCTCCGCCGTGACTACCGCCGCCCTCCGCCGACGGATTGAGCTGGGGGCCCTTTTTTTCGCAGCTGGTATCACGTCACTCAGCGAAAGGTCCACCGTAACTACCGTCGCTCCGCGCTGAAGGCTCAAAACTTAGCGTAGTATTGCTTTCGCAATAAAAATTTGCGCTGGCTTAGCTCTGCTATACCAGGATATACGTAGCTTGAAGTGAGGGCGAGGTGTCCACATCTCGGTGGACACCTGAACCACAGGGAAGGCGGAAAACCATTCTCTTGGAACAGTGGACACCTCAAAATGTGCTTTAAGCTAAGTGGCGGTAGTGACAGGTGTGTGCTGCATGCGACGGCATTTACAATGTTGTGCCAGAAACACGACGCTGAAGCCATAGGGCGTCTGCTACCCTCTGGAAAGCGCGCCGGCGCCGGTGCGTCTGCCAGGTCTATGAATCTACGGTTCTGAAGTGCGCGTCGGCGCCTCCGGCGCAACAGCTGCTCAGCTGTGACGTCACTCGCTCCTCGCGCATGCGCAGCTTCGCTCATGCGCTCTCTCGCGAAACTGCTCATCCACGACAAGTATAGCTCGCACGAGAAAAAAACAAAACTAATATGTAATGACTAACGCGTTAAACTAGTTTAACCGCCTACTCAACCAAGTGCCGTGCTTACGCAGAACAGCCAGCCTACGCTGACATATTATAACCACGAATAAACACACAACTTTTGTTATTTGCATTTTCCGCGTTCAGGATGCTTTCATACGCAGCACGCGCTGATCTTAAAGTGATGCTGTGCAATAAGCAATGTCGCAGGACAAATAGAGTAGGGAATAATTGATACACGAATGTACGGCAATTGCTATGCACAAGGCAGAGCCTGGAAAAAATTTATAACCGGCAGTAGCTGACAGACGATTTTCCCATGGTTCTTTGCGTTCACTTCGGAAACGCACGCTTCCGCACCTGTTGAAAGGTATGAGAGGAAAGAGTAAAAGAACAGACGCGCGTCGCAACAATCGCGTCCCCTGAAGCGTCGACGCTGGCTGTAGCAGATACCTCTGTGCCACCATTCCCCCATGGTTCATTTATTAAGGCGGAAGCCTTTAGTGCCTCATCGTTGTAAGCAGGAGTTGTAGACAGAAATGTCACGCTTTTCAATTGGTCGAAATGATTGTGACGTCACAGTGCGCGAATTTCAAACGGGTCAAATTGTACTTTGGCTATTAACCATGCAACAAATTAAAGGTATCGCATAGTGATCCTCCAACTAAGTGGGACTGAGTTTAGCTCATTGCTTAATCAACCAATTCTAATTAAGCTTTCTAGCCAGACCACATCAATAAATAAAACAGAGTAGGAAATTGGTCGAGTTGGGGTATCGAACCAGGGTCTCCGGAGTGCGAGACGAGCACGGTAAAAAATCCGGCATGCCAGCTCCATGGTTCGGAATGAACAAAAGCGCGTCTAGTGAATACGGTGTCTTCGTTCACTCCCATCTTCCTCCCTTCCATTAGGGCGAGGTTCAAGTCTCCAGGGAGACATGCGAGACATACATTTCCTTTACTCTCCTCAAAAACTAATTTACCGAAGACGTAGAGCCGAATGGGCGATGTCGTTCTGAGGACTCCCTGGAAGGTTGCATGGCGCTACGAGTTCCATACTCAGAGGCGAAGCTTAACATAGTAACCAGACATCAGTGACACTAGCAACAACACCGCGCTTACGGCTTTCGCCTCTCCGCGCTTTAGGCCCGCCGAGCGCCCGCCCTGAATTATTCTTCTCTCGCGCGCCCCTCCTTATATTCATGCAAGAGGTGACGTCACAGCTCTGCAGCGCCGCTAGATGGCTTCAGCAAAAAGTAGAAGCTTCTGCACCTTTACAAAGCACGTGCGCCGCCTCATGCTGTCTTTCGCTCACAGCGTCTACGCCCACAGATCTCCACTAGGCGGCTGGATGCCGCATTCCCGCTTTCCGAGACGAGCGCGAGTGAGGCCACCGGCAGTTGGACGGCTTGTCCCGGAAGTCAGGTGTCTTGTGTATTTCAATGCACCAAGTCGCGCCTTTTGCCCTTTCGTTCTCAGTTTTTGCGTTGTTCTCGCGTAATGTCTGCTGTTATATGAAATTAATAAGAGAGCTGAACGCGAGAAATGTGAGCATTGTACGTACAACCCTGTAATTTCAGAGAAACCGAAGAAAACAGGCATGCAGCTCTCACTCTGCCGCGGCAAAGGAGTACGTGCATTAAACACTATGTTCGACCAACTATGTTCGTCGCGACCAAACTCCTCTTCCAACTCAAAAAACAAATTAATTTCGCTTTACACACGATTCTCTGGCGACAAATCATGACCTATTTGATACAGCGCTGTTCTAGTGAAAAGTTCCTTTGGACAAACATTTCGGATGTTTTATCTGCTTCGCTTACCTCTCTCCGAAGCAGCTCTTCCGCAGGGAAGTCCACAAGAGCGACGTCCTCCTCCTCGTAGTGGTTGCCGTCCAGCGGACACGCATGCGATGCATGCCGCCCGCACTGCTCGTAGCAGCACTCGCATAACACGTGTGTGCATGGTAGCAGGGCCGTTCTCCTCCTCACCAGGCCACAGGCACTGCATATCCGATGTGGAGGCAGGGGTTCGACGAACTTCAGTGCCCTCCAGTCGAGCTCAGGGGAAAATCCCACTGTCGCATACTGCGCGCTTGCAGCAGGCATCGTTCTTGACCTACGCTCGTTGCACTGAGCGTCGCAGAAATGCGTATTCCGCCGCCACAAGGATCGCAGTAACGTCTTTCCTTTTTTTCCCTCCCCGTTTGCCAGGGCGATTATCGCAGGGTTATCGGCTGCCGCTTTTGCTGCGTATGCCGGACTGCGCGCCGAGCGAAATCTGTCGCCGGTGGAAAGCTGTGTCACTCACACGTGTTGATCCCGTACGCTAAAAAATATGCGAAATAATGATTGTTGGTTAATTGGTTTTTGACGAAGGAAATTGGCGAAGTATTCGTCTCACATATCTCGGCGGACACCTGAAACGCGCCGCAAGGGAAGGCAGGAAGGTAGGAGTGAAAGAAGAATGATTGTTGTGGGATAGCTTTTGGTGCCGCTATCCGCCAAAACTCTTTCCCAGCTGATGAGTCCAGGCACATCGCTAATTTAGAGCGAAAGCTATGCTATGACCTCAGGGGCGTGTTTCATTCGTTTGCGCATTCGCACTGCTTCAAATGATAAGCCCTGCTGAAAAACAGGCATTGATCTTGATTCTCCTCCCTTGATAACATCGCAAGGTTACTTGTTATCAGGAGGCTTTCTCGAATTCTTTTTCCCGTGAGTGACGTCATCACGAGGCAAGGTAGCAAGACCAGTTGTCTGACCAAGAACGCCATGCCTCAAGGAATGGCTGCGAACCCTAAGCTCTCATATGAAAGTTAATTTTAGGTTAAATTCAGTTACTTTAACTTCGCCGTACAGAGTGCACCCGAGAGGGCAGGGTTCGAATAGAATAATATAGTATACATCAGTATACGCTAAAAGAATTAAACTATTTCACACAAAGGATTCAGAACTTCGACTCTACGCCTTATGATGACAACGACGCAATACAAAGTACACGTCGGCGAAATATATGCACCGTTGCTTTTCATTATAACGAAGTCGAAGTGGCCCCACGACCTCTTTGTTAAATCGTTGCTTAATCGTATTCATAGGCTGCCTTGATCGCATACGTCGCATTGGAACAGGCCTGCATAATACCGCCTTGATAGAGGAAAACCTATAAAGCTTTCAGTGCGCCGTCGATGCGTGCCGAGGGAGGCCAACACTTGTACCGAGTGCTCTCGAGGCGGCCCTGAAAGTGTATACACTGACCCAATACGTCAGCCTATATGCAAAGCGGCCATTTCTACCCCAGCTTGCATGAGGTTCAGTGCCAGAAACAGGGTCTTGCAGGAGTAAAGTCGTTGATGAGAGGGAGAGGAGGGGAGAATAGCGTCGATTTCTAAGACATGGTTCCTATAACGCCTGCTGTGATGCTAATAAGGGCACGCTATGGGGATTTCGTCGCGACTATGCACTTCGGTTGGCTTCCCCGTGGTATTTACGAGTACCCTGGCCTGAACGCTTCACCACATGACAGTGACGCACAGCACAGCGGTCTCTACAATTTCGCCTCCATCAAAATTCGACCCCCCGCCCCCCCCCCACCGGATCGCGAATATGAACAAGACAAAAGGCTTCCACATACGTATTCCTTTCCTGCTTTTCTGCATTGGACCGAACACACGCTCATTTTCTGCTTGTTTCGCAGGTTCGAATTCTCGCAACTTTGTTGCATTAGTACTTCTAAGTCGTTCCCGTTGCTTCTGCTGCCAGTTGCTGTTACCATTTGCTATTACCTACGACCAGTGTAAACGTGTTTCTTGTTCATCATGGGAACTGAGATAGCTGACTTGAAGCGTGAAATGCGCAAAGAAATAAGGGAACTGAAGGCTAGTCTAGAGCACATGAACAAAGATGTTGAGGACTTTCGGAGAGACTGTGGTGATCGGGAAAAAGAGAATGCCGCTCTGAAAGTCACAAATGAGGAGCTGATCAAAGAACTTGCACAACTAAAAAAAATGGCAAATGAAAACTCGATGTGGATCACCGCACAGGATCAGTACTCGAGGAAAAAAATTCTTGAGATTAGAGGCATTCCTGAGGACGAAAACGAAAATTTGATGGATGTTCTGGGCAGGCTTGGTGACGCACTTGGTGATTGTATAACACAAGAAGATATTGAGATCTGCCACAGGGTTCCTGTGCGAAACACTGCTGCTGACCAGAAAGATGGCGACGACGATACTGTCGAAAAAAAGGCCGCAGCAAAAAACGAATAGTAACGGCAACATTGCAGTAGCATTCAGCAACCGCGCTAAGTGCGATGCCATTCTTCGGGAAGCACGAAAAATTCGGTGCGGTGCAGATGAACTGGGTTTCTCAGAGAAAGTCTGTCTTTGTTGATGAGCGTCTGTGCCCAAAAATGAGAAAGTTGCTTGGTATGACGACTGGCAAGAAACGGGAGGTGGCCTGGCGTTACGCATGGGTCGGGAACGGCAGGGTTTACGCACGGAAAACGGAAACGTCCCGAGTTATCCGAATTGATTGTGAGTCCGACCTGGATAAGATGCGCAATGTAGCCGCCTCTCCCTTAGTGCCTATGGCGTGCACTTTTGTACTTGTATGATTATTTTTGATAGCTGCTCCTCACGATGTTACCTGTCCTTCTGGCAACAGTTATATCAGTGTTCTGCATTGCAACGCCCAAAGTTCGCGAAAGAAACACGACGAACTGGTTATGTTTCTTGCCGAATTCCTTTTCAAGATTCAAGTTATTATGGTTACCGAAACGTGGTAATCTTCTACAGCTGATGTTTTGAATCTCCCAGGATGCGAGAGTTTTTTTTTTTTAAACAGGTCCCACCGACGTGGTGGCGGTGTACTACAGCTGGTATCAAAACAGTTTGCATGTGCTGTACAGCCAGACTTTACTGAAATTAATGCTGATTACGAGGTTATAACGACTCAAAGTGAAAACAAGTTGTTTGCTGTCATTTACCGACACCTAATGGGAACATAAACCGTTTTTTTTTTAAGTCTTTAGAAACGTTCTTGAATTTATAATTACGAATAAGCTGCAAATCATTTTAGGCGGTGACTGTAACATTATTCTGTTGGGTAACACTGCTGCCTCACGTGAATTTCAAATTTTGCTTACTTCTTTATCTTGTGGCAATGTCATAACAGAGCCAACACGAATCACCCATCATTCAGAGAGCCTTTTAGATTTATTTGTGGCTAGCAATATGAGTGACTGTGTTAAGTCGGCCTGAATAATTACGGGACTAAGTGATCACTTCCCAATCTACATGATCTACAAATGTAATACGTTTCTTAAAAGAAAGGTTAGCCACTCTGATTCGTACACTGTCAGAGATATAAGTTTCAGGACCCTAGAGGTGTTTAGGAATGAAATAAGCAGTTTAAACCGGAGTCGGGTTTTTGCGTGCAAAACTGCTCAGCAAGCATATGAAATATTTCTCTCATTATTTAAGTCATGCTATCACATATGTTTTAGGTTAAAAATTATAAACAAATCTAAAAAGTTACGCAAGCCTTGGATGACAGATGAGTGCTTTAAATTGATTAAAAGAAAGGAACAACTATACGCAAAGTTCGTGAAGACACGGAGCTTGGATGACCTCTCAGATTTCAAAAAATACAGCAACTTTGTCACAACCACTTTGCGTAAAACAAAAAATACGCATTTTGAAATTTTATTTAACAATTCAACTAGTCAGATTGATGTTCTAGCACACGCAACAATCAAGTACTTCAACTAATAGTAAGTGCTAAAACACTAAAAGGGAAGGACCTCGGGGACGAGTTTAACAAATACTTTACAAATCTCTCTTCAGGAACACCTATACGAGACAGCGCTGAAAGTAAAATATATTTAGGTGCACCCAATTCTAAATCTGCCTTTTTTGAACCGAGAACTGATGAAGAAATTTACTCTATTTTTATGTTCCTAAAGAACAGTAAAGCCCGGGACATTGATGATCTTGAAATTAAACCCGTTAAATACTTCTTAGACCTGCTGACTCCAGCTCTTTGTTAGATTTACAATACGTGTTTACATACTGGTACCTTTCCAGATATTATGCAGTGTGCAAGATAGGAGGTTATATAGATCAGGCGATAAAAATAACTTTTAAAATAATCGACCGATCTCAGTGTTGCCCGTTTTTTCAAAGGTCCAGAAAAAATAATATGCAAGCGAATCACCAGTTTCTGTGATAAGCACAATCTTTTATGTCCACAGTAATTTGGGTTCCGTCGAGGCATGTCCACTGAATTAGCTTTGTTGACGCAGAAGGAATTAATACTTAGAGGGTTTGAAAATAACAAAATGACCCTAGGTATTCTGATCGATTTCTCGAAAGCATTCGACAGAATTGACCACAAAATTTTATCTACAAAGTTAGAGCATTATGGGTTTCGAAGTTTCTGGTAACCTTCTCAAGTCATATTTACACCACCGTAAGCAATGCGTCGTAATCAACGAAGTTCACTCTTCTCTATTAAATGTCACTTCAGGTGTGCCGCAAGGCAGTGTACTCGGACCGGTTTTATTTTATATTTACAAAAATGATATTGTAAAGACCAGCACACTTCCATCTTACACCATTTATGCAGACGACACAAGCATTTTTTTCCAGTCAGCTAATATGGAAGAACTCACTGATTTCGCAAATGTTACACTTGAAAAATTGTCTCAATAGACTCAAATAAATAGTTTACAAGTTAACGTTGCTAAGACAACAGCCATATTATTTACTCCTGTACAGGTTTTTGGTCTGGATATCGACATAAAACTCGGTTCCGAACAAATAAAAGACGTTAAAAAAATAAAAACATTGGGTGTGACGTTCAGTAAACATCTAAATGCCCACGTTTAACGCGTGGAGGGAAGCCTGGCAAGAGCTTGTGGCGTATTGTGTAAGTTTAGAACAATGCTTCCGACTACAATTAAGTTAATTTTTTATAATTCAATTTTCGCTCCTCATATTAACTACTGCAGTCTTGTATGGACGGACACAACTGAATCCAACCATACCAAATTAATGCTATTACAAAAGAAAGCAATTCGTCATGTAGCAAATGCCTCATATGACGCCCAAGCAAGAGAACTTTTTGCTTCGTGTATTGTACTCCCCATACACCACTTACATAAACTTCCAAGAGAATTTTATTGGACCCCATGGTTACACGATAAGGGACCACAGTCCCTCAAAAAATACAAGAGTACAGTTCGCGACTAGTGTCGCTCGATTACGGAAAAGCGATCACTCAAAGCACGACGGCGACTCCTGTCGCCCTGCAAACAAAAGTCATTCACTGCACGTAATAATGTCCACAGTGTCCATAATGTCCGGATGCCGCGGGGGAAGCACGCTCCCTATCTAAATGAGAAACGCGCAACAACACCGCGCACTGCACACACTCAACAAGGCAGGAGCCGTACGGTCACGCGGCCCCTGTCGATGGCGATGAAGCGAGTGCTCCAACTTACATAAACTTAACCCTGTTATGAAGTACAAACACAGTATTCAAACTAACAACGAAGCTGTCCTCAACTTATGTAGTTTACATGGACCTTTAGAAGTGCCCCACATATTCAGAAACAGAGAATACTGGTGTATACCATCTTCCCGCACTAATCAGGGTCGACACATGCTGCAATACCACATGCCTACACATTTGAAGTTCCTACAAAATAAAAATATAGATATAAATAACCTTAGCAAATACAAGTGGCTTATTCTTATTAACTCTTATTCTTTAAGACATATGGGTTTAATTATGTTTCATTTCTCCGACACAAACTGCTTTTGTACCGCGGATGTATTGTATCTTTTTGTCATCGTCTATTTTCCTGCTTCTATTACGTGATATTGTGTACACCCGATTGTATCTGGACCTTTGGAGCTGCTGACGCGATTTTTTTTCGATTTTTTTTCTTTTTTCAAATTATACATCTTACGAGGATCCTTAGTGTTATGTACATTTAATTACACGATTCCATCAAGTTTGACAGAAATCCAACGGTTTTCCAACCATTCTGTGAGAATTTTCACTCTGCCGTGATGACCTCCGGTGGATGTGGCGTTACACCATTCCCGTGGCTATATCGACGTCCGCGCTATTTCGACGCAATTTTGCCATTTTTCCAATAATTAATTAACTGACTACTCTAGAGTCATCAAACTTGGCTTCGGCGTTCATATTTTCATCCTCTATCTGAAGCAAGAATTGGCTTTCATCTATCTTTTTTAGTTCCCGAGTTAAACGCGTGTGACACGCTTTGTTAGTGTACGGACGACAATATGAGCCATTATAGGCTTTCGCCTTAAAAATAAGCTGGCGTCATCAAGCGGCCGTGTGGCCCACAGAGCAAGACGCACACCCCGACTTCAAACAATGCTGTGCACGTTGTTCGTCTATATATATACCGGGTGTCCCAGCTAAATGTAACCAAACTTTAAAAAAAGGCGCAGTGTCCTAGTCCAGTGAAACCAACTCAGGGTTATTCATGTTCGCGTGGCCTAGTCTTGAGTATTTTTTTCGCTCTTCAAGGTTAATTAATTAGTTAACTTTAATTAGCTAACTTTTTAATTATTGACTTCAGGAAGAAAATGTCAATGCAAAAGTTTTAGATGATCTCGAAAAACCGCTAGTAGTGCTGTTTCCGTCAAGTTACGACTTACGTAGCTTCATTTATCGGCTTTAAAAGAAAGCTGTCACGTGACCAGCTGCTCGCTCACTTCTCTGCCCCAATATGCACCCAAAGTCTCATCGAGGAGAGGACTTCAGAAAAAATAAATGTTATTCCTTAAGGCGCGTCTTGGGACGTTGAAGTGGCACAGTTGTCATCCGGAAGCTTTTCTTATTGTGCGGGTTATGGTTAAAGGCGGGTAAAAAAACTACGTTACGTAAATGTTACTTTGCTGAAAATGTCTCAGTAAGCTGTTTCTCAAAGCGATCTACAACTTTTCCGTTGAAACATTGTTCCTCAAGTCAATAATTAAAAAGTTAGCTGATTAACGGTGGGGCTAAGAATTAACATGCAGAAAACCAAAGTAATGTTCAACAGCCTATCAAGGGAACAGCAGTTCGCAATCGCTAGCGAGGTGCTGGAAGTAGCAAGAGAATGTGTCTACTTAGGACAGGTAGTGACCGCAGATTCGGATCATGAGAGGGAAATAACTAGAAGAATAAGAATGGGGTGGAGCGCATCTAGCTGGTTCTCTCAGATCATGGATGGTAGCTTACCAATATCCCTGAAGAGAAAAGTATACAACAGCTGTATCCTCCCGCTACTCACCTATGGGGCAGAAACGTGGAGGCTAACAAAGAGGGTTCAGCTTAAGTTAAGAACAACGCAGCGAGCTATGGAAAGGAAAATGATAGGTGTAACGTTAAGAGATCGGAAGAGGGCGGAGTAGGTGAGGGAACAAACGCGGGTTAATGACATCTTAGTTGAAATCAAGAGGAAGAAATGTGCTTGGGCAGGGCATGTAATGCGAAGGCAAGACAATCGCTGGTCCTTAAGGGTAACGAAGTGGATTCGAAGAGAAAGAAAACGGAGCAGGGGACGGAAGTAAGGTGGGTGAATGAGATTAAGAAGTTTGCGGTGATACAGTGGCGGCAACTGACAAAGGACGTGTTAATTGGAGAGACATGGGAGAGGCCTTTGCCCTACAGTGGGTGTAGTCAGGCTGATGATGATGATCAATTAGTCAACCTTGAAGAGCGAAACAAAACTGCAGACTAGGTCACGCGACTCTAAACAACCCTCATTTGGTTTCAGACGGCTAGGACACCCTGTGTTTTTTAAAAGCTTACTTACATTTAGCTGGGACTCCTGGAATACTCGACACCAGTTTCGCGAAATTCGTTCCAAAATTGTGGCGCAACATTTTGTCGTAAAACATTTCAGGTGGTGTCGTACAACCTCTCATTTCGTATATCTTAGATGTGCCTGTCAAGCTAGAGGCCAACTTGAGGCAGGGATAGGAACGTGGAAATATGCACGTTCGTATAAAGATTGTGACGCAACCGTTCGTCTTTTTTATTTATTGTTTATTCAATGACTACTGCAGCGCCCGGAGGCATAGTTGCAGGCGTGATGTACAAGGAAATGAAGCATTGCAAGTGCCGTAGTCAGATGATGGTACTATTCGAAGAACACATGGAACAGCCATAAAAACATCAAAAACACGCAAACACACACCTACATTGAATTGTGGAATCTTAGCATAAAATCAGTTTATGAAATGAAACACTTCAACATTTGTGCGGTCAACAAAGTTTTTAGGCAGTTTGTTCCACAAAGATATGTAATGTGGAAAGCAAAAATTCTGAATTCTGATAAGCGTTATTTAGACAACTGCATTCTTGTATCTTAAAATCGTGGGCACAACGTGCAGATTCAAAATGTGGCAGGAGAACACAGAGCTTTATCAATCCGAGTTTTATCGCACTAGATGGGTAGAACATTTCTAATTCACTGTACAGGTGCCTAGTACTAAGAAGTTCCCAACCAAAAGATGCTTTCATTGCTGAAACGCTGTGCTGAAAATTGTCGTCACTGGCGACAGAACGAGCTGCACGGCACTGTACGCGTCCTAAAAGACCTTATAATGCAACCATACGCTTATCCCACTCCGCACTGGCATATTCAAGAACGGATCTAATGCGCTTCAGGTGCATCAGTTACTCTACATTTGCTGGGGCCTCCGGATAGAGACAATTCAATTCCCCTATATCCTTTCCTGGGTCCACTCGGAAGCCTATAGCCCCCCCCCCCCCCCTGCCTACTCTGCGACCCCTCCTTCACTCACATCCTTTTCCAATGGCCGGCGGATCCTCCCCCCCCCCTACCCGGCCCCCACACCGGGGAGCCTGGACCACCCGACCGGCTGGGCGGAGTATGAGACCCTGTTGCGCTCTGCGGTCACGAACACGAGGATTGCGACGGACCGGACCGCTGAAGTCACGGACCACCATGAACGTCTGAGTGCAGTGAAGCGGTGCGGAGCCCTGGTGGGGCTTGCGTGTACTAACACCCTCCTCCTCGTTCCGGGTGGTGTCACACGCGAGTGTGTGTGTGTGTGTGGCTGGGAGAGGGTGCGTCGTACACCTCCGAAGGCAAAAGCCGCACAGTGGATCACACGGTTTCATGCTTCCGCTTTCCCACTCGTAAGCAATCATATGTGTATGGGCCGATTTTTTTTTTTCAGTTTTCAATGCAGTGGGCCTGCCGGGGTCTGGGATCAATCACTGCGCCTCTCAATGTACAGCTGGATGCCAAAGGTACTATAGCAATTAGGCAAGTCATTCAAAATGCAGTCATAATCGCAGCAAAGATGCACAGAAAAAAATTGGACACAATAATTTCCAAACCAGTGACAAAACGAGAATTGTAAGGATAGATCACTTTGACTGAAGTCACAGCCCTGAAGCCTGTACAATACGTCCAGCATCCACCAGAAGACTTACGAAATATTTCTCCGAGCAGTGCCACTCTTTGCGAAAGCCTTCTTTTGACCTCCTCTCACTGCATCTGGCGGCAGCAGCTCCCACTTGACGTGAAGATTGTCGTTTTCAACGTAGCCCCGACGGATAAGGTTGTCCAGGTTAAGCCATTCGCCATCTATGTAAGCGCTTGCGTTTTGCGATTCTTGCGGCTTCTCAAACCATTTCCCTTAACTCCCCATGACTTGGAAGCCCACCCTTGAGCAGTCCTTGGGGTGCACAACGCTCAGGCCGACTTTTTCCTTGAACGGCCACGGGACAAGGTCGTCCATGTCTCCTTTGTATAGAGCCAGGGCCACATAAAGATTCACAGAACCGCCAACCTTCTGGAGGCAGATACCGGGGCGTAGACAATATCCACGCAGGTACACCAGATTGTGGTCATACTTAGCAACGCCTTCGAGCAGCGCTTCTTCTCTAAGTGCATTCACACCTGGTACAATAAAGTTGCAGACGGTTACTTGGAGCTGCGTATATCGCAATCCTTCTGTGATTCTATCGAGTGCCGTCTCGCTGTATTCTTTCAATTCGGCTTTAAACGAAGCAGCAATGTTCGTCACAGTTTCTCGGGTAGCTTTTGTCACATAAACCAGTGCGTCACTCAGCGTTGCACTCGCAGGAAGATTATTTAGTGTATCAACCTCTGCTGTCAAACCATACTGCTCTTCCTCATTGCAGACAGTCAGCTCACGAAGAAATGTATTTGAAACCTCTCCATTTGGCTCGGTTTTAGCGGCCAGTTCCTCTTTCATTGTTTCTTTGAACTTATTTATGCCCTGTGAAATTTTGTTGAATCTATCACTGTGCTTTCGAATGTCAACGGCTATTTGTTCTACGCATCGTCTGATTTCTGCTACCTGATGTTGAAATGCTACTGGGAAAGAAGGGAGAAATGGTTTTTCCTCCTTGCTGCCTGTCCCTACTTGGTTTTCGGATTCAACTGCTTTCATTCGTGTAGAGCAGTCTGATGTCAGATGAGAGCACACGTCCACGCAAAGAACCTTGGCTGAACACATGGGGCAAGGAACTGAGTGGTGTCCGCATTCGGTTTGAAAATGGCGGGAGATCTCCGAAGCAGACGTCACAGTCCCGCAGCCACATTCGTTGTTCCAGCAAGCCACCTGCAGGGATAATGGAGACAGCGTTTTCATAAAAATCATATCTGCTGCTCTATGTGCTAAACTGCGGTCCTCTCGTCGTTCGGAGCTATTTTAAGCTGGGATTTAGGGAGCGGTTCGCCTAGGCATTTAAAGCACGACGACAGTAGGAGGAGACAGGCAATCGCAACTTTGCAGTCGGAGTGCACTCGGAGCGTCGTGTGCTGAAGAAAGGAGATGCTCATTCATCTCGTTTCGTCAGAGCTTCGCAAGCATTTAGAGCAGCGGGATCTTTGACGCTGATAACGCATTACATTCGCCAGCGTTGTGGCAGTAAGAATATACTAACGAAAAAAGAGAATATTTCCTTACTTTTGTCTTTCGCGGAAATGGAAGCCGTGTAATATGGGATTTTTGTTTGTTGCGGACAAATAAAAGTTGGTATTACATTTCCAAGCGCCATATGCCTCACCTATGTTGAGCCCGCATCATGCTTGCCTTATCAACGCACTTGAAGTAGTGCAAAACAGAGCAGCCAGATTCATTCATTCTTCATATTTCTACGACATCAGTGTGTCAGAGTTGAAAGATAAATCAGGGTTATCACTCCTCTCAGTTTGCCGTCGCATCGCCAGCCTTTGCTTATTCTACAAATTCTTCCACAGTTCAGTTTCCTGCGCGCCCTACATAGCCCGCCAACCCGCATATCTGATCGCACTTGTCATCCTTTCCAAGTTTCTCGACCACGTGCCCGCACGGTCGCTTTAGCAGCCTCATTTTCCCCCCGTATCATTGTGGATTGGAACGACCTTCCCAGCGAGATTGCAGCCATCACGTTCTCCGTGACCTTCGCTGATAATCTTCATGCTCATTTTTCATCGTGTTAACACTTGCCGCCAACGAACATTGTACCCACCCCTTATGTAATGACCTCACCGGGCCTTTAAGGACAATAAATGAAATGAAATGAAAACTGACTTCTAGATAGCGTCTTCTGCCCGTGGACGACACCCCTTAATGCACACCATCCCTTATGCTAGAATACTTCTGACGGCTTCGAAGAGAATCATGAACATCGAGGCACTGAGTAGGCCGAATTGAGCATCCAACTTCCCGAAAATTCTGTGCCCCTGATTTAGTGTCAGCTACCTGCATAGTGGCTGATAAATCGTCTCGATCGCTAAAACTCTCAACAGGTTGAAAATTTGTACTCTTCTCCAACATTTACAAGTTTCACGCAGTAGAATGAGGGAGGGGGGGGGGGTGACCAGGCGTAAGCTACGAGGGCCAGAAACGAACTACCTAGCCTTGGGTATTTGCGAAAAAAAAACCAAACCGTGATACCTGTTCGCCCAAACTCGAATAAACCATGCGACGATAGGCGACCAAAACCGAATTTTTATTCCCGTTCTTTGGCTTCACTACAGCGAGAACACGTAACAATTCACAGCATCGTGCGCTTTTAAACTGCTCAGTTCTCACACGTTTCAACGAGAGAATTAATCTCCTCTGCACGCTCACACTTTTATCCACTCGACACGAGCATCGGCCATGCTAAGCTTTTTGTGTACAAAGATGAAAATTGCAAACGAGAATAAGAAAAAAGATGTCAGCCGATTTCGGTAATTAGGCGAAATGCGGATATGTAAGCTAGCGTGATGTGTTTCGGTGCTGCGCCTCTCTGCTAGGTTAAGGTGGTTGTTGACGTGTGTGTTCTTTCATGAAAAAGTGAAAGAAGCACATGGCAACACCTTCGCCAGCACCTGCCTTGTGAAACTGTGCCACTGCTCACCTTCCCACCCGCTACACCTTGACAATTAAGCCCCCAGTGGGCAGGTGAGCAGTGGCGCAGTGGCACAGGGCAGGTGGTGTGGAAGGTGGTGCCATTTGTTGGACATTGGTTTCTTGGGTTGGGTTGCAACCCAGGTCGCCATTCCCGAGCATCCTCTTACAATTAAATGGGCTAGCGCCTGACACGGTGGGGAGGTAGCCCACCACCCGGTACGCAGGTGAGCATCCTACCAGAAAATCGGCTTCAAGAAAACACACGTACGGAAAAACACACCGCACCCACATGCGGGGAATGGCCACTATAAGAGCTAAAGCGCTAAAACAAGCGAGCTCGATGCCTGTTTTTCATATTCGCTCACCTCTGTTCTCAGCAGCTGATCGGCAGGGCATCCCTTCCAGTCGACGTCTCCATCCTGGCACTCGTACCCGTCGAGTGGACAGACGTGCAGGCCGTCCTGGCCGCATCGCTCGTAGCAAGACTCGCACAGCACGTGCATGCAGGGCAGCCAAGCGGTGACCTTGCGCACGAGGCCACAGGTGCTGCCAAACTCGGTTTGGAGGAATAGGCTTGACGAAGTTGAGGGGCTTCCAGTCGAGTTCCGGAGAGAATCCGGCGAGCGTGTACCGGAAACTTGCAGCATCCATTGATCTTCACGGGCGCTCACTGGTAAGGTGGATTAAAGAAAAGATTTTTTCGGCCCCATGAAGCGCTGTTTTATCGTTATTTTTTATTTTCAACAGCTGTCATGGCGATAATCGCAGCCACTCTGCAGCCTTTTGTCGAACGTTTTACAGCGCATGCGGGAGTGATGCACACAATCTTTCTTTAAGGCTGACAGCGCATCCTATTTCGATGAGCGCTAATAATTATCACGCTGTGCCGTTGAAACTTTGTCTTGGAAAGCAGTGTGTGTTTGTTCATTAAAATCGGAAAATACACTTAGTACAGGCTTGATCAATGTTTTGCTTCGTCACAGCCACGGGGGCCTGTATTCAGTGGAAGCCGAACTCAAAAATGTCTATGATTGCTCGGCGTTCTTGGTACTACTTGCCCACAACTTCGACCGAGAGTGCAATGCAATTTCGTCGCATTCTGGGGTCTGGAATCAACGCATCGACATCAAGAATCTCGAGGGCCTTGCAAAAAATCACTGCGTAGGTGTAGACAACATACCCGAAAACACAGAGCTGTCGTATGCTGCTTTCCTTAAGCTTACGGACATCCGTACATGTTTTTCCAGGTGCCGCAAAGTCCACCCAGCACTGCCCCGCGAACACTCGTTCCTCGCACCCCACGGCAGACGCTTCGGTCCGATGTCGGATGGACTTGGTGCCTATGCTGCCGTTGCATCGAAACTTTCGAAAGTTTCTCCTTCAAGAATCAGCGCATTTTCATGCTTAATGATGATAACATGCGCACCAATTTGATCTTTTTTTTTAAACTTCTTTATTTCTGCATTTAGTAGGCCGATACCTTGCGGCAGAACTAACCAATTTGATCCTTTCTGGCTATCAGTCGCGGCAGCGCATGAGGTCTACAATGGAAGCTGAGGGCAGCGACAGACTACAAAACGAACTACTGATCACGCTCACGCACGTATACATAGGCGTCGGTGACACGGCCGTGTGGGCTTTCATGCGTTATGTCCAAGGAGGATATATATAGAATTTAAGTTTTATATATCCTCCTTGGTTATGTCCTGTCATGAAGTGCACATGCAAGCTTCGAGGGCTCCTCGAAAGTATGCGAGCAGCAGACGCAGCAGTTGTACTCGCAATATTGCATTCAATGCCACATCTGAATGAAAAAACTGCACGCACTTTTATCATCTAATGGAGCACCGATCTGCACCGACCTATCGGTAACTGCATGCTTTTGACTAGGTACGCAGTAATTTTGAACAAAGAGTACGCTTCTAATTAACTCCGTGATTAAAGGTTTGTATGTTCGTGAATCGCTTCATGTGGGTAGCAAGCTTAAATGTACTAGAGTACGTTCCGCCTAACTGTAGTCGGCCGCTTCCCAGCTATAGCTGTGGGCAAGGGACACTGGTAGGACGCTTTGTCCCAGAGGAACCTGTCTCGCGTGCCGGGGCTTCACATACTGTGTGTATGATGACCCGTGCTGGGACACATATTTCTTTACTGAGCCAAATGAGAGGTGATGGTGCATGCGTGCGGTACTCCTCAGATATTTTTGAGCATTTATTAAAGTATATCGCCTTTTCACGGCTCGTAAGACAAGCAAGACCACGAGCTCGAATCGCCCTTCACATAGCGACTACGAGCATGCGTGTGCATGTATGCAGGAGCGAGCAGTAAAAAAATAATGAAACAGACATCTCGCAATTTCACAGCGGCCGCAGCTTGAGTAAAGTAGCTTGATAAATGACTCAACTTACAACGAAACACCCTCACCAGCCGCCTAAAGAGCACAACACAGCGTGATTGCTTTTGAGAGCTTGCAGTTTTTGGTGCGTACAACGACCACGCGCAGCTTGCACGTAATGCCAGGCGAAGGATTCAGATCCCGTGCTTGCGTCTTGGTGTTCTTTCCGTCGTCTGTTCGGCGCCATTTTAATTACTAAGCGCGTCGCATTCTTGGGTGCGTTGGCTGAGCTGCACTGCTCATGTTTTGAAGGTAATTGTCTATTGACGGTGATATAGTGCTCCTCGAGAAAGCGCATAAATACGTCACCAGCCGCAGTTGTACGAATCCAAGAGTATCGGAAGCATAAGTGCTTTGCTTTTATGAACTTTTGCGCCTATACAAGTATTGCTTTCCGTGAAAATGGCATATTTGGTACTTCGTGATGAGAACCTATCAGTATGGGCTGCCTAAGTATTCAACTTTTATGAACCTTTCACAATTGTGTGAGCCAGAACGAACAGAAGACTATGAAAAAAGAAATTGGGAGTGACTTAGCTCAGCTAGGTCCGGATATACGTAGCGAAAGAAATTTAGTGTATTGACATTTCAGTAGCGACACGCCGTCAGTGTCGTTCAGCAGCTTGACGGCGTCTCTTCGCGAGACGCTCTTCGGGCATCTCGGTCGCCCGCTCAGCCTTTCTCTCCTCTGTTTCGCGCTGTCGGCCGGCCTTGTATCATGGAGCGACTTCTGGATCGGAAGACTCAATTTCACGCAGCCTGTACTGCGGCCGTTACGAGCACGGCCGCACTCCTTCTTCCATGGTGCGCGTCTGAGGAGCCAGGGCCTCGCTTCCGGCTTGTATCCCAGCTGCGCGGTGCGACTCTGCGCATGCGCAGTGCACCAGAGCGACTGCGGCGTCATGGTTGCCATAGTACTGGTTTCCATGGTAACGGCGAATGCGCAGTTGGGGCCTTTGGCAGGCACCACGAAATGCGCCTACTTCTAGGCTAGTGTAGCTTCCGCTACAAAAACAAAATTGTTGACAGGTTGAACGTGGCTGCACAAATCTTAGAAATTAGTGAAAGCAGGACAGATGCATTCGTGATGATGACGCTTTTTAGCGGCGCATGTGCGCCGGCATCGCCGTATTCGCGTTGGTGTCGCACTGCGTCTGGTGTGGCACCTTGACGTTGCGCACAGCGTTCAGATCCGCCCTCATGTACGCATTTTAACATCTGAGGTTCTCTTTGCATAATAGGGACATGGACTAACTTTTCCAGTAGCCACTCCAGCAGAAACCAAGGCAGAGAATTTCTGATTCCGAAAAAAGGCGACGAACGCGTGCATGAATTAAGAGCTTTTAATTCGGGTAAGTATTTTTATGACATGCTCACACCGTCAAGCCACTCACCTGTTTGTCATCTACGTGCATTACTCGACGTCAGTGTTCTGATGGAACACTTTCATGATTAAAGCTTTATAAAATAAGCATTCACTGTTAAAATTCCTTCTGTGCCAATACTATTAGTTCAGTGCTGTAGATCTTAGTTCATATTTTCCTTGAGGCTTCTATCACTATCAGTGGCGTTAACTCGGCTTCTTCTGCTGCTGTGTGTTCGCGGTGGCCTACCAGAAATAAATACATGTTGATGTGTAACCTTGGTTGTATTTTCACAGTTCCGCGGCGGTGGAACTTCGATGGAGAAGAAAATCCAGAGGACCGTGTACTGTGCGACGTGAGTGCACTTTAAAGAACCCCAGGTGGTCGACATTTTGCCGGAGCCCTTCACTACGGCATCCCTCATAACCTGAGTCGCTTTGAGACGTTAAACCACATATACCACAAACCACATTTTCAAAAATTCACCTTCTTTTAGGGGCTTTGAACCCGTTTGACAAAAAAAGGGGAGTTCTGCCCTTCTACTGATAAAGGTGCTGGCTTTAGCCAGATATTTCTGAAAAAAAAAAATAGACGAATGGGTCTGGATATCTTCTAAACCGGAATGTTCAAGCGCTCTGGTCTCCTGGGGATTTTAGCACCTGCTACAATCAACTCTTCCACGCTGTCAGTAAAAGCAATTAGCGCAGGAAACGGACGACACAAAGAGGGCCCACCACGAGCGCTGGTGAGTGCCCTCTTTCTGTCGTCCCGTTTCTTGCGCTAGCTGTTTTCATGGATAACCAACAGGCCCAAATTCAGGCGTTCACGCTGTCAGTGTTGAAGCTGTGACAGGTAGCAAGTCCAGGACCATACTTTGAAGATGTTCCCCTGATAGCATGAGTCAGGCAGGTTCCTTCCTCCGTTCTATATTCCTTCTTCTGCGGAGCCAGCCAGACAATATCGAAGATTGCAGATTACACTGCGCCGAAATCATTTCGAAATATTTAGAAGCGGGTTCACACAACTTTGCCGTCAAGGTGCGGCTTTTCTGCACGGCGTCCAAAACCTTTCTTCCCAAGCCGTGTCTGCTTCATGCAGCATCCTCCGAAGCCTTTTCTTCCCCGCATACCCCGGGCCGTATCCTCGTCACCAGCGGGTCTGTGGTTGCTCTGTCCATCCTTCCATTGGTAAGCTCTTGCTGCCCGCCGCCTCCGCAGACACTTCCTTCGCATCGGGAAGCCAACGCGCTCCGCCGGTTATTGGAAACGCGGTGCTGTTCTAGAGAGTTGCACCACTTGCCACATGGGCTGCTGTAGCAGCGACGGAATTGAGCGACAGAGCGGAGGAGCTTCGGAGCAGTGACGGATCGTCATTCGTGTCTCGCTCATTTGGTAAACGGCTGTCCCTGTCAGGCTGTGGTCCCTGGTTCGAACCCCGGACCGGGGGGAATTTTTGTTTATCTATGAAATATCTTGCGTTTGTTTCCTTTTCTTTGACAGCGCTTGGGAGGATTTTGAGGATTAATTACTCCCTTGATAGTGGAAAATGTGTTAGCACGTTGTCGTCTGTACCATAACTGGTGGCGTCTTTCTAGAAGGTTGCTCCCCTAATCAATGTTTCGACCTCCACTTCTAAGCCTTCGTGTTTTTGATGAACTCTCACTGCTTGTTTCTCCTAACGGCGAAGTATTTTGTTACGTTCTCGCCTATAAGCAACATCTTAATCAGTTATGATTGATACCAAATGCTTCTGGAGGGAATGCCGCATTCGTCAAGGTCACGTGCAAAGGTGGACTGCAGCAACCCCCGCAAGCCACACACCGGGCTCGCTATGTACGCTTCCACGGTGAATTGAATAGAGAAGGAGTGAAGTGAAACGCCAAGATCCAAACGAGATAACCTAATTTCCAAAATGCCCGTGGTTCAACTCCGCCGAGCCGAGTTTCACGTAGCGAAAGCTTCAAGCGACTTGCCGCATTGTTCCAAGATGAACTTTTTTTTTAAATCGAGGTGTTTGCCATTAGACATAATGTAAAAAAGAAAGAAAGTTATAAGAAGGAGTGTACTTCAATACACGTGCGCGCCTCAGCGCGCTCTCCTTCCTCCATAGCACACAGCTCTGGTTATATATACCCCGTACCTTATGTCACAACTGTGAACTGTATCACGTGACACAACGTGATTACCACGTGACTTTCTTGCAGCCTCTGCCGACAACTTCCAATGTCAGAATTCAATGTCAAAGCTCAAGATCAAAGTTCAATATGAAAGTTTAACGTCAACTGTCACGGTCAAAGATCAAATGTCAATGTCAAAGGTCGGCGTCGAAGTTCAAGGTCCAAGGTGGCCCACTAAGCGGACCACACATGGTTAGGTATATGTGCATAGCAACACTAACCATGTCTCATCTCAAGCTCGTCTCAAGGTCATTCGGAGGCTCACGGAGAAAAGCGTCCCAGCGATAGTAATGTAGCTTTCGCTACAAAGCTTAACAACGGTGCAGCTGGTATGCAATTTGCAAGGCCCAAAAGCTGCTGATATGAAATGTATATGGTCCACGGCGGCATGTCGTATCAAGCGGCTACTGTTGCTTTACTTTTGTCCTTCCCTTTTACTAATTACCATGTTTTTACCATGCGTTTACCATGCCTTTGCTTTCAGGTCATTTCACGCCAAATGTTCCAGATGTTTCGCTGAACCATCTCCGATTCGTTAAAAAAAAACGCGCACACTAACTGAAAAGTCGTAAACTAAGCCTTAAATGTTTTTGCCGAAAATAGTTTACTCGTGATGTGAGCGCAGTTGGGAAGAATTCGAAAACCTGTGACGCTTAGCAGCGCTCAATAACTTATCAGAAATCTAATTTTTTTCTACAACACTCCATAAACAGTTCAGTGACAGATTTTGGCTTTTTATGTGATTCAGGCCAAGTATTTTTGTGCGGCATAAATATTTTTTGAAATGTAAATGAGATGTAAAAATTCTGCCATTTTCTCATATCTTTATGAAAATATATAAACTTGCTATCCGGAATTAAAAATTAACGTTTTGTTTCCATACATGACAATTAACTACACCAAATGTTGCAGCAGACTAAACTGAATGCGTCGAATAAAATTACCCTGAAGTTAGGAAAAAGTGCGTTTTCAACCGTAACTTAGGAGGGTAGATGTGTAGGCCAGTTGGTGAGACATGATGGAGCTAGACACCGCAGCGGACACGGGACGCCCTGTGTCGTCGTCTTTCTCTGTCCCGTGTCCGCTGCGGTGTCTAGCTCCTTTATGTTTCAACCGTAAGCATCCGCTTATTTCCCCCTGAAGTCGTTCAAGTAAAGATACAAGGAACAGCTGCGTCAGTGCAATAGTTTACTGCCTTTCATTTCTAAAGTTTAAGTCGAAATGATTTTTGTTTCAAGCGAGAGGAGGAGGAGAAAATCTTTATTGCTTTTAAAAACGTAACCTGAGGTTGACGCTAGGCAGTCAGAGGACACTCGCGATGACCTCGGTGGCTCGCTCATTGTCCTTGCGTTGGCCACCCGGCTAAAAGCTGAGCAGTGCAGTATCCCTCTGCTCGAAAGTACTTAGCGATAGCGCTGGCTTAGGGACGTCAACGGGGAAGCCCAGAAGATGTGGACTGTAGCTGCAACTGCGCTTTCTGCGCAGTCGGTACTACAGCTACAGAGAAACATTTCAGCTGTTTTTCGAGTGTTTGCACGCGTTCTCCTGGCGATTCTTCGGCGCCTTGCCGTCGGCTGGTAGCATTTCGGCATTCCTGAGCAGTCAGGTGTTAAGAACCATCTTTGAGCGATGACGTGGAACCACTCCGCGAGGTAGAAGAACATTGTCGCCGAGCTGCATCCTTAGCACAACGGTTTGCAAGACGTTTTTCCTTCTGTTCTGGCGTCTCTTGTGCACGTTGTCGCTTTCTCGCGTCTTCCTGCCGTTGTCACTTCTCCTTACAAACTCAGCCGCATGACACTGCCACCACCCCACAGCACCTTGTCGCCCTTATCCAGCGCCACATGGCCACAGTTACAGACAGGCTGCTTCATTTCTCCCCGCCGTCTCTCATGCTTTGGTTTGGTTTATGGGTTTTAACGTCCCAAACCGACTAAGGCTATGAAAGACGCCGTAGTGGAGGACTCCGGAAATTTCGACCACCTGTGGTTTTTTAACATGCACTGACGTCGCACAGTACACGGGCCTCTAGAATTTCTCCTACAAAGAAATTCAACTGCCGCGGCCGGGATCGAACCCGCGTTTTTCGGGTCAGCAGCCGAGCACCATAACCACTGAGCCACCGCGGCGGCCACTCTCTCATGCTTTCACCCCACCTTTTCTCCTCCTTGTAGCACCTGTGGCGTGCCCAGATCCACACTTTTCCACTACCTTTGGGAATGTCCTTTCCCAAAGGCAGTACCCCCCATCCCCGATCCCACTCATTCTTCCTGGGAGGCTGCTTTACGGACCGCTCAGCCCGCCGGCCAGAAATGGCTGGTGGATCGGGCTTTACGTGAAGCACAAGCCCGTGGACTCCTGGACCAGTAGGGGACCACCCTGGAAGAATTTTTTTGTGTAATAAAGTTGTTTCCATCCATCCATGCACTTCTCCTTAGAGGATTGCATAGCAGAGCTTTCACGACAAGGCAAGCGCGCATTTATAGACGCTTAACAGGGCAGGAGCATGGGCGCCGCCGTATTTCGTCCCGTGACCATTCCGCCACGCTGCCAGGAAGTCGCCAGAACGCCATCGCCCGTTCGGCTCTACACCTTGGTCGTCGGTAAATTGGTTTTTGAGGAAAGGAAATGTACCAGTCTCGCATATCTCGGTGGACACCTGTACCTCGCCGTAACGAGAAGGAAGGAAGATGCGAGGGAACGAAGACACCGTATTCACTAGACGCGCCTGTGTTGATTTCAAACTATCGAGCTGGCATGGCGGAGTGGTTAGTGGGCTCGTCTCTCACTGCGGTGCCCTGGTTCGATTCCATAACTCGACCAATTTCCTACTCGGTTTTATTTTTATGCGAAGCATATTGCTAGAGCTACCACTCACGCCGTCGCCGTGGGACCCCTAGCCGTGACACCACGTGACACCGTAACGTCACACCACGTGATACCGTGACGTCACACCACGTGACATCGGATGTGAGAGCCGGCCTCCACCTCGCGCCGTCGCCGTGGGACCCCTAGCCGTCACGCCACGTGACACCGTGACGTCACACAACGTGACATCGGATGAGAGAGCCGGCCTCCACCTCGCGCCGTCGCCGTGGGACCCCTAGCCGTCAAACCCGCGCATTTCGAACGCGCGTTCACACTCGGTGTAGGTGAAACGCTCGCTACACCGGGCAGGCAGACGCGGCTTCCGTGGCAATCCAGGCGCTCACCCAACGCGCGTCTCGGGGTTAGTCGGCGTTCCGCTGTAGCCATGCCGTTGTCTTCCCCCACGACGAAGGCTTCTAGTGGTTGTATTAAAATGACCAAGTATTCAACCAAGGAAAGCCATGTATTACCAAGCCTAGCCACTAATATGCTTCGCATTCCCCAGGCTTAGCCAAGCTGAGCCTCAGCAATTTTTTGCTTATGTGGTCTGAGTAGAAATGAGGCTAATTGGTTAACCGATATCATTCGAATGCCGTCGATGCACTGCGCTCCAGTGCTGCTAACGTCAGCTTCGAAGCCCAGAAGTGGCGGGCATCGAGGCACCCTATGGCGGACCTCCTAGTGGCGCCATCTGTCGTAGACAAAGCAAACTGCTCGACCCCGCTGCCGCGCGTCGCGCCGACGGCGCTACCTTCTGTCGGAGCGCGGCTGAAGAAACGCTGTTCAAGGTCAACCGTGGCCACTGCCGGGGCCCACGCGACAGCTCGAAACCTGGCGCAGTATTGCTTACGGAATAACATGATTTCCTCACTCGCTCACATCAGAATCCACAGAAACGGCAGACTGACTTACATTTAAAGAGGATCATCGTTCATCCATGGGATCGAAAACTGAACTGGCCGTCGCCACCAGCGTGTTTAGCGTCGCCTCCCGCAGAGGTTCTGACTGCGTTTTGTCACGTGCGCTCCGAGGGACACCATCTATGCGATATTATGCGGACATATACACGGTGTGTTACCTATAACTCTACACAATTTTTCAATATAGACATCTTGAGTTACAAGAGCGCTTTTTTCGCCAGAGCACTGTCAGCAGTGTAGTGCATTAGAATAAAAGTAAAACGTGCTAATTACAAGGCTTCGTAACTAATATTAAATAGTTGGCTCTTTAATTATTACATTTAGGCTTCTTATTTATTCAGGGGCATGTAGCCCCTGAATAGCACTGTCAGCAGTGTAGTGCATTAGAATAAAACTAAAACGTGCTAACTACGAGGCTTCTTAACTAATATTGAATAGTTGTCTCTTTAACTATTACGTTTAGGCTTCTTATTTATTCAGGGGCATGTAGCCCACCGTAATTTATATCCGCAACAGTTTATAAAATTTCGAAAGCGCGGTTACCCTCGACGTTTTGGCCTGACAAATTTTTGCTACATCGCGTCAAAATAGTGCGTTTTCGAGAAGCTTGCAGGCAAAGCAACCTCTCCAGTGCACGTAGCTCGTCGCAAGAGCCAAAATTTGTTGGGTCGCAGCGCCTTGGGTAACCACGTTTTCGAAATTCCAAGAACTGATCTGAAGATTACGGTGGGCTACACGCTTCTATACAATCAAGGAGCGTGACAGTAACAGTTAGAAAGTTAACTATTCAATATTAGGCTGCCTGATAGTTAGCACATATTAGGTCCATTCTGATGCACTCCACCGCTGACAATGCTATGCCGAAAAAAGCGCTCTTCAGACTCAAAAGCCCATTTTTCAAACCTGTGTAAGGTCTTAGTTTAAACACCCTGTATAAAGCATTGGTGTTATGGATGCCGTGCCGGCTACTCCACCTTAGTCGGGGTCCACGTGACTCAGCGCGTTGAATTTCCTCGTTTTCTGCTTTTGGCTCCTAAGTTCCAAAGTTGGTAATTCAATCTTCAAAAGAAAAAACGACCTCGCCTATCGCATTTCTTCACTTGGAACAGGTCCCAGTCAGATGGTAGCAACATCTACGGTTTCTTTAGCTTCACCTTTAAAGATGCAAGACTGCGAGAGACGGCGAACTAAAGTGGTTTTGTTTCTCGCTTTAAATGTTTCTCGCTTTAAAAATTTCTTTTGAAACCGCCACGTTTCTTTTTAACCTGGACCACCTCAGCTTAAAATATAAGGGTGTTCTTGGTTCAAAGCTCACTTTTCTGCTATTAGAGTATGAATTTTTTACTTCGACGTACTCAGTTTCATCAGTTGTAATAAATTTTACAGGTAACAGACGTCCAGGGAAGCAAAGCGCATGTTTTCTAATTTCAGAGAGCTATTTCATAATAACAAAAGAACGAGATGGTATAGATTTTACATTGGCATATATTCTAAAAAATATTTAATGTGTATAAAGATGCATGACTCGATTCACGAAGAAAGCCAGAATCTTTGCAATGTCATTAAAAAAATTTAAGACGGTGCTGTAAAATTTTATTTTTTCTCAATTACTGAGCAGTGCTTTGTTTCGCGCCATTTTAAAATGTTCAAACAGCGCTCCCCTCACGAATAAAGTTTTTTCCGGCAAATATACAGCAGGACAACATTGCGCATGTCGTGCTGACTTCTCATGTATTTCCTTAAAATCGGAAAGGCAGGGCGCAACTTCCTGATCGTTTTGGCATGGAGTGATCCTTATATCTTGACCATAACGTCAAAAGAGTAACGATATCTGCGCAACTATTAAGAGAACAACTGTCATTTTTTTCTGAGATTAATTATGTCGTATTCTTTTCGAAAACATTGTACAAACCCAAGCAATATCTATAAAGCAATAAAGCGTTTTTCGTTCCCACTGGGCATGATCGAACTACTTGTTGAAAGTTGAACTAAGAGCTGCTCGAAAAAAATCAAGGTGCCGCCAGGATTCGGGGCAACGCTAAAAATAAGCTCCCTTGCTGTAGGCGCCTTGGTCCATCGGACCACCATGACAAACTGAACATTGACCGGAATATTAGGCGCTCACTATAAAGAGAAGTGCTTTTAAAGCTCCACTTCCGGAAAATTTTTTGAGACACGAATGTTCGCATCCTTCGATAAATCATACACGTGTCAATGTTATATCTCCACTGTGACAGGCTCATCCACAAAGACTAGATCGGGAAAAAAATGAAGATTGCAACACGTCAAATCAATGCTTTTTATTATTTTCGTCACCCGAACAGGTAACCAGCGGTTGTTTAGCTCCTGCTAAGTTGCGCTTTCCAGAATACCGAGGCTTAAACACGTAGTAAACCAAAGACCAAGCACTAAAGAATGAATTCACAACGTGAATTTACTTTTTATTCTGAACTCATTTCCTCAAGATCATTGCCCAAGTAAAACGCAGTGTTTTGAAGCATTGCAGCTGTTTATTTCGTTATGCACCATCTATCCTCATAAGCATTCAGTACCATTTCGGAGTAACATTTTCTGTTTTCGGTCCTGTGTGGCTGACGCGGGCCCAATTACAGAAGATTAGTTACCCAGTCAAACACAAAGCGAAAAAGTGTGCTTAACAAAATAACTAGATAAACATTCTGCGCTTAGGACAATGCGCCACAAGTTTTAGTTGCAACTAATGCGATTTCTTCAGATTAGACCTGACTAAAAGAAAAGAAGAGAACTGAACGCATGCACTTCAGGGACGAAATCGAATAGACGGAGGAAGTTGTCCACGCCGGATGCGCTACGCATTGACATCAAACTGCTGAAGGCAATGCCCGTGGAATGGAATGGCTTGCATCGCACGACTTTCTCCAGCGGAACTCACGGCAGGACTTCCCACTTAATCTGAAGCTGGTCATCGACCAGGAAGCCGTTGAGCCTTAGAGTGCGAACATTGAACGACGGATCATTGAAAAAAAATGCTTGGTTGCTTCGTGTTGTAGGCTTTTGTATGGATGGATATCCACGGGGTGGCTTAATTTCAACGAGATACTGCCTCTTATCTTGTGGGTTTATTACGCCCAGCCGTACTTTGTGCTGGAATGGCCACTCAACAGCGTCGTCGTTGTCACCCTTCTGCAAGCGGAGACCGGCATGCAGGCGCACAGATTCGCCATCCTTTATCAAATAGACTGCAGGTGACATGCAGTAGCCACACATGTACATCGGGTCGCTCTCGTAGAAAGCAAGACCTTCTCTCAGCGCTCGTTCATCGAGCGAGTTCACTCCTTGGACATAGAAGATTCTATGCGCTCCTCGTGGTTCATCCCTTGCAAGCAATGTCTTCATGCGGTCCAGAGTCCTCTCGCTATTATCCAGAGTTTGAACTTTCATTTGATGAACTGATGCCAGAATTCGCGAGCAATTGCCACAGCTCAGTTTCTTTGCAGTCGTCAGCTCATCTTTAACCATTTTTTCCAGTTTGTTTAGGTTGCTCGAAAGATTATCAGTACGCGTTATCAAGTGCTCTTTCAACTGCTCGTTACCACTGGCGGATTCGTGCACACTCCTTTTCACATTCTCCTGGATTTTTCTCGTTGCTTGGGCAAATTCATCTCTGAGCGCTTCTTTAAAGGTGTTTATCCCGTGAGACATTTCGTTCAGTCTATCACCTTGGCCTAGAACCTCAGCAATCAGCTGCCCAAGATGCTCTCTCATTTCCTCCGCTAGCTCCTGAATGACTTGTTGGAATGATGTCGAAAGTGATGTATCTTCCGTGTCGCTGGGCTGATGGCCAGGTTCTGGAGCAAGAGGCGTCGCCGGTGCTGCACACTCCGATCTCAGGTGTGAGCACACATCGCTGCAAAGAACCGAGGCCGAACACTTGGGGCAACGCGCAGGGTGGTGTCGACATTCCCGCTGGAAATGCTCGGAGAGCGTGGAAGCAGCCAGCACTGCCTCACAGCCGTTGTCTTCGTTCCAGCACTTGACCTGCAATGAAAAAGTGAAGGAAATGTAGAAAGTGCAAATTCCCCCGCCCCGCTAGCACACTTGCTCGCGCGTGCGCAGCAACCACCATCGACATATCGGCCTTCAAGAACAATGAGGTCGTCGCGCCGTACCAGCAGCTGATTTCGTTCTTTCAAGCCACGGTTGAGAAAACCGCAATCGTGGTGAGCGAATGCAATAGTCACGCGACTTTTTTTTTTATTTCGCGGCCTTTCTTTGCAGCTCGGAAAAAAGATACACGTGAGGCTTTATTTATCGCAAATAAATGGAATGGGCGTTTCTGAAGGTGCTCTCCAACTTTGCTATTCACATCTGCTATATAAAGTCCATATTTACGCATTTAGAAAAATTATCTTAATCTTAAGAAAAATTACCTTAAGAAACGTGGAGGCTAACAAAGAGGGTTCAGCTTAAGTTAAGGACAACGCAGCGAGCTATGGAAAGAAAAGTGATAGGTTTAACGTTAAGAGATCAGAAGATGGCGTAGTTGGTGAGAGAGCAAACGCGGGTTAAGGACATTGTAATCGAAATCAAGAGGAATAAATGGACTTGGGCAGGGCATGTAATGCGAAGGCAAGACAACCGCTGGTCCTTTAGGGTAACGGAGTAAATTCGAAGAGAAGGCAAACGTAGCAGGGGACGGCAGTAAGTTAGGTGGGCGGATGAGATAAAGAAGTTTGCGGGGATGCAGTGGCCGCAACTGGCAAGGAACAGGGTTAATTGGAGACACATGGGAGAGGCCTTTGCCCTGCAGTAGGTGTAGTCAGCCTGATGGTTAATTAATTGCTTACAGAACAGAAAATGGCTTAGGATACGCAAGCCGGCTGGTAGCTGTATGTAAGCGGTTTCCCTGGCCTACCTCAAATGTCTTATTTTTTAACCCTTGGCTAAATTTACACTGGACCTCCTCTATAAACATTCGTAACATATCTGCGAGCAATTCAAGCAAGCTAGCACCAATTTATAACTTTCACTACGCTTGTTCCACGCGTTGACGGAGCAGCATATAAAGAGTGTCCCAGCTAACTTGGACCAAGATTTCAGAAAAAACTAAGTGTTCTTCAGAACTAAAACTGCATGGATGTTATAGGGGTTTATCTTAGGCTACAGTACCACTTTTTTAGCTCGTCCGATTTGAATAATTTGTCGTGATAAACAAATTAACTTTTTCAAAACACATCAAATCAAATTTATTTTCAACACTGATACAATGTTGACGGCTTCCGTGACAAAAAGCTGTGAGGACAGCTTGACTAGATCAGGGAACCATTTTGGCAGCAGCGACTTCATATACACTACAATAATTCAAATACAAATGAAATGTGCAACACAACACAACACATCATATGCACTACAATAATTCAAATACGAATGAAATATGACACAGAATACATACAGTGTCCTACTTACTGAGTACAATAGTTAAAATGCAAGTGAATATTGTAATGGAATACACGGACTTCATTTATCAACTTAACTACGCCACAAATGAACAATGTGCACTACAATAAAACTACGCAATAAACGAATAAAATTAGTACCATAAAGCGTTTTACACGTGAGATCCCCATGAGAAGGCAAACACACACTCACTCTGTGTGGCCAATTTCACAATTACCACTCAAAATCATAACGCAGTCTTAGAAAATTGCCCAGAAACAAACATGCTACGCAAAGCTGTGCGCGTTAGGGCAATGGAACCTGAAAATTGTGTTTTAATCTTGTTTAACAGAAATGGTACGTTGTACGTTAATGTTTGCAGAAGGTAATTAGTGCGTGGGCGCGGTACAAACTATTCCTCAGACGACCTGGTTCGATAGGTGCGAGTTTGGAAAGTAAGAGTACACAGCTCCTTCAGGAACTGCTGGTAAGATAAACTAGAGAAGTACAGCAGGTACAGTAGACGGTAATCGTAAATCTGTTGTATACTGACCAACTTGAACTCATTAAAGAGGTCATGAGTGTGGTGAAAGTATGAAACATTACCAATGCAATGAACAGCTTTCTTTTCGAGCCTGTGTAGTAGAGTTATGTTTTTTTTTTAGTAGTCGTGGCCCAAATTAATGTGCAACCGAAAGACGGAGTGAAAAACTTGAAGTTTAATGTTAGTCGGAAAAATATCTCGAGATCGACGTACTAAGCCAACGGCGGAAGAGAGGTTTTTCACCAGTTGCTGTATATGCGCATCCCAAGTCATAAGTGCGATAGTACCACTCCTAAAACCTTGTGCTCTTTTACTATATCGATTGTAGAGCTGCCCAAGCGAAGCCCGCCAATCAAACTTACTGGTTTGTTTTTTGAAGCAAACAGAATGGCTTCTGATTTTTGAGGATTTATTCTACATATGAAAAATTGAAAAATTTGCGGGGGCTTAGCTCTAGCCTGGTAGGTTGCGAAAGCAAAAGTGCAGCGCCTACAACTGAAGGTACGCTGTGCGCCGCGTCTACAGGTCTGTAAGGAGCCAGCGCCACACTGCGGCGACACAAGACGCACGGGAGGCGGACGGTGAAGAAAAGGTAGGGAATATGTGGCAGAGAGAACGTGCGGGCGAGAAGAGGAAGACGGCGGTCGGCGACAGAGGTGGACGTGTTCTGCTGGGTCCCCGAGTTCCCAGGCTTGGGCCCCGGCTGCAGACGTGCGGGTGACCAGACCCGGACAGCCGTAGTCGGGTGCCTCAGCCATGAGACCTAGGCGCATCTCTCCCCTCCCAGCCGACAGCTTCTCAGGACTGGTCGCCTCTGACATCTGCGCTGCATACCCGGGCTACCTGACCTGGGGGCCATGCCGGAGCACACAGACGCTGACTATTTTCTACGGCAGCGTTGAGGCCGCCGTAGAGAACGCCTCCAAACGGGTGTCAACGAAGGGAACCCGAAACGTGCCTAAACACTGCCCCGTCGCCCAGCCACGCTTCCTCGCTCGACGCACCAGGCTCATCACTGGGAGACAGATAAATTAAGTGTGATTCTCCTTTTTTGACTCCCTTCTCGCCAGAGTTTTGTTTTCCTTTTCTTTTGCCTCCTTGTTCTCTTGTTTTCTTTTTCGCGTTTCGTTTCAATGCTTAAAATTAAAGTTTCCTTTCCTGCAAATGCTGCCTCGTTTATTTCTTTTCTTTAACTAATGAATTTTGATGCGGAAATTCCACCTGCAGTGTTACTTCCTCACAAGGTCACGCGTGGCTACCGGCCGCCGCTGCGCAAAGGCCGTTCATGAGCGTAGTATTGCTTTCGCAATAAAACGACTACGCACGTACGTTGCTACAAAAAATTGGCAGAGGCTTACTTTGGTTAAGCCCGGTAGGTTGCGAAAGCTCGTTCTTTCTTCCTGGCTTCACACTGGCGAGCTGCCTTCTTCTGATTGGCAGTAGACGGCATGGCAAAGTATCTTTGTACACAGTGAGAAAGATCCACTGTGACTACCCGCCCCGCTCCGCCGACGGATCTAGCTGGGGGCCCTTTTTTATGCAGCTCATATGACGTCACCTCGACCGTAGCGCCACTGGTGAGAGGAGCGCGAGGCTCACTGCCGTGACTACCGCCGCGCTCCGCCGACGGATCGAGCTGGGGGCCCTTTTTTATGCAGCTCGTATGACGTCACCTCGACCGTACCGCCACTGGTGAGAGTAGCGCGAGGCTCACCGCCGTGACTACCGCCAGCTTGGAGGAAGGAATATTTAGAGGAGAGGCCATCACGGGACATTTTGTGAAGCCGGAAACAAGCTCGGCGCCATCTTGTCCCGACGGGCTCGTGTTTACATTTCGTCGCCGCGCCGATTGCGCGCGCGTTTCAGAGCCAACGAAGGAGCGTGCTACCGCATGGGAACAGGCCCCCGCGCTAGTGGTCCTCGGCTACTCTTCGGTCCAGGGTGCCCTATGCTGGTGTTCGTAAGCGGAAAAGTTAAAGCGGAAATCTCCGTGTGAGACAGGCGGCTACTTCCAGTGACTGCTTCGTACTTCGTCGTATTCGTGCCGTCTCCAACTGCTCGACCCTGGTCACAATTAGTAGCAGCCGGGAAAAAATCTCAACTCCTGCAAGCGCAGGAAGTGCCCTTGGCTTTCAATTACTGCGGTGACCCATCTTGACATGCATTATCCCTCGCCACTTTTTTCTATGTTTTTTGTTTTCTGATGGCACAGACTATAAGGCAGTGGTGTAGCCAGAAATTTTGTTTGGGGGGGGGGGGGGGGGGCTCGTGTTGCAGCGCGGCCTCCTCAGAATTTGCGGAGGGATCAAACGCAAGAATAACTGCATTGCCATTGAGAATGCCATTGTGCATTGTATAAAGTTCACTGTCTAGAACAGTGAAATATGTATTCTTTAAAATGAAAAAATGTATATTCGTATGTCTTAAAAATCATGTTAACTGATACCAATGCTTCCATGTTTTTGCGTATTTACTAAGTAAACAAAATAATACGCGAAGTCTACAACTAAATCAGTCCGAAACCAGCAAAGCAGTGCATGCCACTGATATGAAAAACGTAAAGGCCATGAAATGAGCTAGCAGCTAAGACAAATATTTTAATGAACCTTTGTCGCTGAATTGTGCACGTGTCTGCTTTCGATTCAGCAGTGAACAATGCTGACATGCATGGCCAGGCGCCCCACCTAAGTGTTGAACCTGCCTTTTATTGCAGCTCTTGTTGCTGAATGTTGCAATCTGCCTCCACTGCATGCGTTTTGGAAGCTGGCAGTGTCAACAGTGCATTCTGCTGCAGCAGTTAGGGTAAGAAAAATTCTGCACTATTTTGTTGTTGGTGTTGAATACCATACTTGTCTTCATAGCATGTTTTTGTGCGGCTGGAAAAGCAAGGAATGCTTTCTCATACAGCAGTGAGGAGGGGCAAATATACTAAAAAGTTTGAGTTCTTGACCCTCAAAACAAAATGTATCATAACGTGTTGTAATGGTGGCTGTGCCAACAATGACTTTTGATTCAACAATTCAAAAGCCACTCATAGAGGCGACAGAAATGGAGAGGGCCAAAGTGCACATAGTAGACGGGAGGGGAGGATTTATGGACGAGGGGGGGGCGGGGGGGGGGGGTCGCTTTTTTCCAAAAGACTTAAATATTACATAGGACAACCATTCTGAACACCTTTTTCTCAATGAAAAAATTTCAAGAAATATGCGCTTAAAATGTCACTGTCCCCTCTGTAAATGCGCCCTTTGTAGTATGGCAGCATAGCATATGTTTCACACCCACAGATCTATATAGTATTGTGCATAATATACCAGGTGTCCCATCTAAATGTAACCAAGGTTTTAAAAAACACGGGGTGTCCTAGCTGTCTGAAACCAAATGAGGGTTGTTTTGAGTCGCGTGACCTAGTCTGCAGTATTTTTTTCGTTCTTCAAGGTTGATTAATTAGTTAAGCTTAATTAGCTAACTTTTTAATTATTGACTTGAGGAACAAAGTGTGAATGGAAAAGTTGTAGATTACCTTGAGAAACAGCTTACGGAGACATTTGCAGCAAAGTAATATTTACGTAAAGTAGTTTTTTACCGGCCTTTACCCATAACCCGCACAATAAGAAAAAGCTTCCACATGACAACTGTGCGACTTCAACGTCCCAAGACGCGCCTTAAAGAATAAAATCCATTTATTCTGAAGTCCTCTCCTCGATGAGACTTTGGGGGCACATTGGGGCAGAGAAGTAAGCGAGCAGCTGGTCACGTGACTTTTTTCTAAGGCCAATAAGTGAAGCTACGTAAATGGTAACTTGACGGAAACAGCACTACTAGCGGTTTTTCGAGGTCATCTAGAACTGTTGCATTGACACTTTCTTCCTGAAGTTAATAATTAAAAAGTTAGCTAATTAAACATAACTAATTAAGTAACTTTGAAAAGCGAAAAAATACTCAAAAGTAGGCCATGCGACTATAAACAACCCTGAGTCTTTCGCTGGACTAGGACACTTCGCCTTTTTTAAAAGTTTGGTTACATTTAGCTTGGACACCCGGTATATGACCGTAGCTTTTCAGACTTCTAGAAGTTTAGGAGTACCCAGTGGCTGCAGTATAAGTTTCATGGTGTTGTGCCTCATTTCAATGCTATGTTTGATATTTAATGTGCAGAGCTGCAGCTGTACGCTCCGCTTTTCTGTACTTGGTGGAATACTAGCTTGTAATGTCATGGCATAGTAGCACACTTTACTTGTGATGGACAATGCAGGCAATGAATGTCGATCTATCGCCCGTAATGAATGCATCAAATTATTATTCTTCAACATAACCACGGGCCCTTTTCCTGGCCTAGTTGGTGTGACATTGTGTTCAGGAAAGTAAAAACAGGACTATATTCTACACAAACCACACAGAAAGACTGACAGGAGGGGCGCAGTCCGTCATTCCGTGTGGTTTGTGTAAAATTTAGTGCTGTTTTTACTTTCCTGAACACAATTACCACAGGTAACAATGAAATTCAGTGCACATGTGGATCCTCATTTCACTAAGTACTTTTTACGAAAAATAACACTATTACAGGACATGGGCACAATAAACACATGTGCGAAAAGGCCTCGAAATTCAGTTAGAGCTTCGCCTTTTTCGCACTTCTTGGCCATGACATCAGCTAGAAAAGTAATTGCAAACCTGCTACAGGAAACCGGTCTAAACATAGTGCGCAACCAGAAACACAGAATTGGCCACGATATGAACGAACACACTTGAGCCCGGCACGTCCCTGAAGCAAATAGCTCGCTAGACGCTTCAAACGTTACACGCTTCAAACGTTACACGCTTCAAACGTTACTCGCTTCAAACGTTACACGCTTCAAACGTTACACGCTTCAAACGTTACACGCTTCAAACGTTACACGCTTCAAATAGGCATGTAACAAAGTTTCTGTATACTAAGAGTAAAGCGAGAGCAACTGCTTCCTTTACAATATCGCTCTCCGCCCATGTCATGGCCACCGCCGCTCTAACAAGCTCAATCACCGAAAAACGAAAATGACAGTTATACCAACTTCAGTGACATTCGATGGAGCGTTGCAAGAACACGCATTGGTAGCAACGAGGTTTCACTGCCAATGTAAACGGGAGCGCGAATGGCACACACACACTGCACGTACAGTGGTGAGCAGCCTGTACAGCGGTGAACAGGATGCGAAACGTCCGCACAATGCGCCGACGACCGCTCTAGCGCACGCCGTATTGAATCACTGGTGAACGAACAGCGCGTATGCAGCGGCGGTCTCCCGACGGCTCCGAGCAGTGACTGAGTAGACGAAATGCCCGTGCGATCATTGTCGCCGAGCGCGTTGAAATCAATGCACGCAACTACGAGAGTTTTGCAGCGAATTCAACCTGAGATATGAGTGAACGGCGCCAACGTCAGCCTGTGAGCATGAAAAAAAACTAACTCGAGCAGTTGAGGAAAGTACGAATACGCCGCACCGCAAATGCTACGCCGCGGCCGTCTGCTATCGCCCGGTTTGTAAACAGCAACTACGACGCCATCGCCAAGCTGCAGGGACAAGATGGCCTCCCAATCGAGAAAAAAACCACGTGATTTCCTTCACACTTTTCTCCCAGGGTATTGAGTGGAAAGGGCCTCTCCCCCTTTTTTTACCTTCCTCCATGACCGCCGCCCTCCGCCGACAGATCGAGCTGGGGGCCCACTTTTTCGCAGCTGGTATGACGTCACCTCGACTGCAGCGCCACTGGTGAAAGGAGCGCGAGGCTCACCGCCGTGACTACCGCCGCCCTCCACCGACAGATCGAGCAGGTCGAGATCATGAGAGGGAAATAACTAGAAGAATAAGAATGGGGTGGAGCGCATATGGCAGGTTATCTCAGATCATGAATGGCAGTTTACCAATATCCCTCAGAGAAAAGTATACAAGTGTATATTACCGGTACTCACATATGTGGCAGAAACGTGGAGGCTAACAAAGAGGGTTCAGCTGAAGTTAAGGACAACGCAGCGAGGTATGAAAAAAAAATCATAGGTGTAACGTTAAGAGATCGGAAGCGGGCGGAGTGGGTAAGTGAAAAAACGCCGGTTAATGATATTGTGGCAGTGGAAACCCCAGTAGACGAGGAACACGATGCCGCCCACATTTGTACTTTGGTATCTCAACGAAAAAACTGTCTGGAACCACCGATCCGCCGAACATTTGCCTGGGGAGGCGTGCAGCTTAGCATGGAAGTCGATAATGGGTCGCCCGTTTGTGTCATTCCGCGTCAGCTGTACGATAAGCATCGCGAGCAATGGCCGAAACTCAAACTGTCCAGCCTGAATTTATCGTCCTACACAGGACGCCTTCCAATAGTTGGGGAGCTTGCGCTCCAGGTTTGCCATAAAGGGGCGACAGTAAAGTGTGCGCTGACCGTGTTGGACTGTGCGGGACCAAGCCTCTGTGGTCGTGAATTAATCCAGCAGCTGAACAGCGCAGGCGTTCCTGTGGTTCGATTTGTCGAGGACTCCGTGTCAACAAAAGAAGCAAGCGAAGCCAGCGTGAACAACATATTCCATGACTACCACGACGTGTTCTCCGAGGAACTGGGGCTTATCAAGGGTCCTCGCCAGCTTGCACCTGAAGGAAGGCGCCATACCCAAGTTCTGTAAGGCCAGACCCATTCCATACGCGTTACGCGAGCGAGTGTCACTTGAACTAGACCGCTTAGTTTCTCTGGGCGTACTGTCCCCGGTTGCTCATTCTGAATGGGCAACGCCAATAGTCACAGTGCTTAAGAAAGACGGTGCAGTAAGAATCTGCGGCGATTTCAAGGCCACGGTAAATCCAGCGTGTGCAACAGAGCAATACCCATTGCCAATCATTGAGGATATGTTTGCCCAACTTCATGATGGGGACTATTTCAGCACTCTTGATTTACGGGATGCATACAGCCAAGTGGCTTTAGACGATAACGCGAAGAAAGTTTGCGTCATTAACTCTTTCGTTACCATGTTAATACGCCAAAAGGGCTATTTTGCTACAATAGGCTTCCTTTCGGGATAGCCTCTGCACCCGCAATATTCCAAAGAAAAATGGATGAAGTTTTGGCTGGCGTTCCAGGAGCGCAGGCTTATCTTGACGATGTGCTCATTTCCGAGAGAGCGAGTGACAGCGGTGAGAGGCTCAAAAACGTCTTGGAGCGCTTCCGAGAGTGCGGTGTAAAGCTAAGGATCGATAAGTGCAAGTTGCGTACCCCACCGGTAACTTATCTTGGTCATCGCATCCATCGTGATGGCCTTCATCCCACAGAGAAAAACCTTGACGCTATCATGCAGGCGCCGAGCCCCTGTAATGTCAGCGAGCTACGTGCATTTTTGGGTATGGTTACGTTTTACGCGAGGTTTCTGCCGAACATGTCAACCACACTTGGTCCATTGTATCAGCTGCTTGAAAAAAATGCACGTTGGCAATGGAAACAGCCTCAAGAGCTCGCGTTTGAACGTGCTAAGGACAGCCTTAAAACACCCAAGGCTCTCGTTCATTTCGACCCTTCGAAGGAACTTAAGCTTGAATGTGATGCATCTTCGTACGGTGTGGGAGCTGTCTTGTTTCACACGACTGGTAACATTCACAGGCCAATCGGGTTCCGCTCGCGAACATTGACCCAGGCGGAGCGCAAGTATTCACAGCTCGAGCGAGAGGCACTGGCTCTGGTATTCGGCGTCACGAAATTCCGTGACTACCTTCTAGGTCGGGAATTTACCTTGGTGACGGACCATCAGCCACTGCTCGGCCTGCTGAGATCGGACAAGCAAACGCCCACAATGGCCGCCGCACGGATACAACGGCGGGCGCTTCACCTGGGGGCCTACCGATACCGGCTACAGTACGCACCAGGACGACAGATGCTGAATGCGGACGCCCTGAGCCGACTTCCGCAGCGGTCTCCGGAATCTGGCGATGACGGTGAGCCGCCCGAATATGTGCTGTCGCTGAACCAGCTGAACAATGGCGCCGTAACAACGCGTGAGCTGAAGGCATTGACGTCTTCTGACCCTGTCCTGGTCGAGGTCAAACGGTACATACTACATGGGTGGCCCAGGAACACAAACGGAATGACTCGGGCTGTGCTGCCGTTTTTTGACAGTAAACTAGAACTATCCGTAGCACATGAACTGGTGTACTGGGGTAATAGGGTCATAATACCGACCGAAGCTAGGGAGCGAGTGCTGCATATCCTACACGAAACGCACCAGGGTTCACCGGCAATGAAATCCGTCGCACGTTCGCTGTTCTGGTGGCCAGGCCTCGACAGAAACATTGAAGAGGTGTCTGCTCAGTGCCAGCACTGTGTGCAAAATCTGCCCATGCCAGCCGCGGCCCCCGTCGTTAACTGGCCTGAAACAGGCGAAAGGTGGTCCCGTATTCACATTGACTACGCGGGTCCGATCTGTGGAAAAATGATACTCGTAGTAGTCGACGCACATACCAAGTGGCTCGAAGCACTGCCTTTGGCGCATGCTTCTACGCAGACTACAATTAACGGTCTGCGTGACATTTTCAGCAGGTTTGGAATACCTCGCACAGTCGTTTCTGACAACGGTACCCAGTTTACCAGTGAAGACTTCGCGTCGTTCATGGCAAACAACAACATTGTGCACCTTCGATGCGCTCCATACCATCCCCAGTCTAATGGTGCGGCGGAAAGGGCCGTGCGAACTGTGAAAAATGGCCTTCGAAAAATGAGTAAAGGGAACCTGGAAGAGAACCTAGCAAGGTTGCTTTTTAACTACCGGAGGACTCCGCAAAAGTCGGGTAAATCCCCAGCAGAGCTGCTTTTGGGCTATCAAACACGCTCACACTTGGACACATGTTTTCCTCCAGCCCTTGCGGGACCAAAAGAGAGCAACGATGACTGCCTGCCACTACCTGGAAGTGAGGTATATGCCCGCAATTACGGTGCGGGGAGCAAGTGGACACCCGGCCATGTGAAGGCGACGTCTGGATCAAGAATGGTGACAGTGGAAACATGTGACGGAGTCGTCCAGCGGCACGTAGACCAGGTCCGCCCGCGGCAAGAAGCACCAGGGGTTACCCCGGCAGTAACTACAACCACCACACATCCCAGTGAGCCAGACGAAGCAACACAACTACAGCATCCAAAAACTGTGAGCCCGGATGAAGACACCAATGCGCGGCGCATCCCAAATGGCAACGATTCTCCACATTTTCCAGCACCAGATATGCCGGTGGCCCCGTTGAATACGGGTGTCGCCCAGCAAGCTCTAAGACGCTCGACAAGAGAACGCAAGCCAGTGCAACGCTTTCATTTCTGAGGAGGAAGGAATGTGGCATCTTCACGTGTGTTTCCGATGTGCGCGCACCTTTTATCGCCTTATCTGGTGACCCTTCATAGCTTAGAGCTATCGCTATGTAAACGTGCTCCTTCCTAGCTTCCGGCCACTAGGCTGCTTATAAATACGTCCTACACTTTTGAATAAACGTTAATTTTTCTATTTCTACTGGCTGTGCGGCTGCTTCCCTGGTTCGGCGTTCTGCGGGCACGCTATGGATATGCAACAGATATCCTAGTTGAAATCAAGAGGAAGAAGTGGGCTTGTGCAGGGCATGTAATGCCAAGGGAAGATAATCGCTGGTCCTTCACGGTAACGGAGTGGATTTGTATCCAAGAGAAGGCAAACGTAGCAGGGGGCGGCAGAAAATTAGGTGGGCGGATGAGATTAAGAAATTTGCGGCAATATGGTGGCCGCGGCTGGCGCAGGACAGGGTTAATTGGAGAGACATGGGAGAAGCCTTTGTCCTGCAGTGGGCGTAGTCAGGCTGCTGATGATGATGATGACGTCACCTCGGCTCTAGCGCCAATGGAGAGACGAACGCGAGGCTCACCGCCGTGACAACCGCCGCCCTCCGCCGACAGATCGAGCTGGGGGTCCTTTTTTTCGCAGGTGGTATGACGTCACGTCGACTGTAGCGCCACTGGTGAGAGGAGCGCGAGGCTCACCGCCGCGCTCCGCCGACGGATCGAGCTGGGGGCCCTTTTTTCGCAGCTGGTATGACGTCACCGACTGTAGCGCCATTGTTGAGAGGAGCGCGAGGCTCACCGCCGTGACTACGGCCGCCCTCCTTAGACGGATCGAGCTGGGGGCCCTTTTTTTCGCAGCTGGTGTCACGTCACTCCGCGAAAGGTCAAATGTAAGTACCGCCGCGCCACGCTGAAGGCTCAAAGCTTAGCGTAGTATTGTTTTCGCAATCGAAATTTCCACTGGCTTAGCTCTGCTATACCAGGATATACGTAGCTTGAGGTGAGGGCGAGGTGTCCACATCTCGGTGGAAACCTGAACCATAGGGAAGGCGGATAACTGCCCTCTTGGAACAGTGTACACATCAAACGTGCTTTAAGCTAAGTGGCGGTAGTGATAGGTGTGCGCTGCATGCGTTGGCATTTACAACGTTGTGCCAGAAACGCGACGCTGAAGCCATAGGCCGTCTGCTACCCTCTGCCGTGCGGTGCTTACGCAGAACAGCCAGCCTACGCTGACATAATATAACCACGAAAAAACATAACTTTTGTTATTTTCATTTTCCGCGTTCAGGACGATTTCATACGCAGCACGCGCTGATCTTACAGTGATGCTGTGCAATACGCAATGTCGCAGAACAAATAGAGTAGCGCATAATCGATACACGAATGTATGGCAATTGCTATGCAGAAGGCAGAGCGTGGGAAAAATTTGGAACCGGAAGTAGCTGACAGACGATTTTCCCATGGTTCTTTGCGTTCACTTCGGAAACGCACCTCACTGTACCTGTTGAAAGGTATAAGAGGAAAGAGTGAAAGTACAGACGCGCGTCGCAACAATCGCGTACCCTGAAGCGTCGACGCTGGCGGTAGCAGATACCTCTATGCCACCATTCCCTCATGGCGGATTTATTAAGCCGGAAGCCTTTAGTGCCTCATCGTTGTAAGCAGGTGTTGTAGACAGAAACGTCACGCTTTTTAATTGGTAGAAATGGTCGTGACGTCAAAGTGCGCGAATTTCAAACGGCGCAAATTATACTTTGGCTAGTAAGCAGGCAACCAATTAAAGGTATCGCATAGTCATCCTCCAACTAAGTGGGACGGAGTTTAGTTCATTGCTTAATTAACCAATTATTCTAATTAAGCTTTCTAGCCAGACCACATCAATAAATAAAACCGAGTAGGAAATTGGTCGAGTTGGGGAATCGAAGCAGGGTCTCCGGAGTGCGAGACGAGCGCGGTAAAAAATCCGCCATGCCAGCTGGATGGTTTGGAATGAACAAATGCGCGTCTAGTGAATACGGTGTCTTCGTTCACTCCCATCTTCCTCCCTTCCCTTAAGGCCAGGTTCAAGTCTCCACGAAGATATGCGAGACATACATTTCCTTTCCTCAAACACTAATTTACCGAAGACGTAGAGCCGAATGGGCGATGTCGTTCTGAGGACTCACTGCCAGGCTGCAAGACACTATCGAGTTCCATACTCGGAGGCGAAGCTTAACATAGTAACCAGACATCAATGACACTAGCAACAACACCGCGCTTACGGCTTTCGCCTCTCCGCGCTTTAGGCCCACAAAGCGCCCCCCTGAATTTTTCTTCTCTCGCGCGCCCTTCCTCATTTTCACGCAAGAGGTGACGTCACAGCTCTGCAGCGACGCTAGACGGCTTCAGCGAAAAGTAGAAGCTTCTGCACCTTTACAAAGGACGTGCGCCGCCTCATGCTATCTTTCGCTCACAGCGTCTACGCCCACTGATCTCCACTAGGTGGTTGAATGCCGCATTACCGCTTTCTGAGACGAGCGCGAGTGAAGCCACCGGAAGCTGGACGGCTTGTCCCGGAAGTCGGGTGTATTGTGTATATCAATGCACCAAGTCATGTCTTTCGCCCTTTCGTTCCCAGTTTTTTGGGTGTTTCCCGTGTAATGTCTGCTGTTATATGAAAGAAACAAGGAAGCTGAACGCGAGAAATGTGAGCATTCTACGTAGAACCCTGTAATTTTAGAGAAACCGAAGAAAACAGGCAAGCAGGTCTCACCTTGCCGCGGCTAAGCAGTACGTGCATTAAACGCTATGTTCGACCAACTATGTTCGTCGCGACTAAACTCCTCTTCCAACTCAAAAAAAACAAATTAATTTCGCTTTACACACGATTCTCTGGCGACAAATCATGAACTATTTGAAAAAGCGCTGTTCTAGTGAAAAGTTCCTTTGGACAAACATTTCGGCTGTTTTCTCTGCTTCGCTTACCTCTCTCCGAAGCAGCTCTTCCGCAGGGAAGTCCGCCAGAGCGACGTCCTCCTCCTCGTAGTGGTTGCCGTCCAGTGGACACGCATGCGAACCATCCCGCCCGCACTGCTCGTAGCAGCACTCGCATAACACGTGTGTGCACGGTAGCAAGACCGTTCTCTTCCTCACCAGGCCACAGGCACTGCATATCCGATGCGGAGGCAGGGGTTCGACGAACTTCAGTGCCCTCCAGTCGAGCTCAGGGGAAAATCCCACTGTCGCATACTGCGCGCTTGCAGCAGGCATCGTTCTTGACCTACGCTCGTTGCACGGAGTGTCGAAGAAATGCGTATTCCGCCGGCACACAGATTGCAGTAGCGTCTTTCCTCTTTTTCCCTCCCCGGTTGCCAGGGCGACAATCGCAGGCTGATCGGCTGCCGCTTTTGCCGCGTATACCGGAATGCGCGCCGAGCGAAATATGTCGCCGCTGGAAAGCTGTGTCACTCACACGGGTTGATCCCGTACGCTAAACAATATGCGAAAGACTGATTGTTGTGTGATAGCTTTTGGTGCCGCTATCCGCCAAAACTCTTCCCCAGCTGATGAGTACAGGCACATTGCTAATTTAGAGCGAAAGCTATGCTACGACCTCAGGGGCGTGTTTCATTCGTTTGCACATTCGCACTGATTCAAATGATAAGCCCTGCTGAAAAACAGGCATTGGTCTTGATTCTCCTGCCTTGATAACATCACAAGGTTACTTGTTATAAGGAGGCTTTCTCGAATTCTTTTTCTCGTGAGTGACGTCATCACGAGGCAAGGCAGCAAGACCAGTTGTCTGATCAAGAACGTCATGCGTCAAGCTATGGCAAGATGGGCTGCGAACCATAAGCTCTCATATCAAAGTTAATTTTAGGTTAAATTCAGTGACTTTAACTTCGCTGTAGAGAGTGCACCCGAGAGGGCAGGGTTCGAATAGAATAATATAGTATACATCAGTATCCGCTATAAGTATTAAACTATGTCACACAAAGGATTCAGAACTTCGACTCTACGCCTTATGATGACAACGGCGCAATACAAAGTACACGTCGGCGAAATATATGCACCGTTGCTTTTGGTTATAACGAAGTCGAAGTGGCCCCACGACCTCTTTGTTAAATCTTAGCTTAATTATATTCATAGGTTGCCTTGACCGCATACGTGGCACTGGAACAGCCCTGCGTAATACCACCTTGATAGAGGAAAACCTATAAAGTTTTCAGTGCGCCGTCGACGTGTGCCGAGGGAGACCAACACTTGTACCGAGTGCCCTCGAGGCTGCCCAAAAAATGTATACACTGACCCAATACGTCAGCCTATATGCAAAGCGCTCATTTCTACCCCAGCCCGCATGAGGTTCAGTGCCAGAAACAGGGTCTTGCAGGAGTAAAGTCGTTGATGAGAGGGAGAGGACAGTGGAGAATAGCGTCCATTTCTAAGACATGGTTCCTATACCGGCTGCTGTGATGCTAAAAAGGGCACGCTCTGGGTACTTAGTCGCGACTACCCACTTCGGTTGGCTTCCCCGTGGTATTTACGAGTACCCTGGCCTGAACACTTCACCACACGACAGTGGCGCACAGCACACGGGCTCTAGAACTTCGCCTACATCGAAATGCGAGCCCCCCAGCCAGAATAGGAACAAGACAAAAGGCTTGCACATACGTATTCCTTTCCTGCTTTTCTGCATTGGTTCTGACACTTCGCAGCGAACGCAACGGACCGAACACACGCTCATTTTCTGCTTGTTTCGCAGGTTGGCATTCTCGCAACTTTGTTGCATTACTACTCCTAAGTCTTTCCCGTTGCTTGTGCCGCCGCGGTGGCTCAGTGGCTATGGTGCTCGGCTGCTGGCCCAAAAGACGCGGGTTCGATCCCGGCCGCGGCGGCTAGAATTTCTTTGGAGGAGAAATTCTAGAGGCCCCTGTGCTATGCGATGTCAGTGCACGTTAAAGAACCCCAGGTGGTCGAAATTTCCGGAGCCCTTCACTACGGCGTCTCTCATAGCCTAGGGACGTTAAACCCCACAAAACCAAACCAAACCGAAACCAAACCCGTTGCTTGTGCTGCCAGTTGCTGTTCCCAGTTGCTATTACCTACGACCAGTGTAAACGTGCTTGTTGTTCATCATTGGAACTGAGATAGCTGACTTGAAGCGTGAAATGCGCAAAGAAGTAAAGGAACTGAAGGCTAGTTTTGAGCACATGAACAAAGATGTCGAGGAGTTTCGGAGAGACTGTGCTGATCTGAAAAAAGAGAAAGCCGCTCTGAAAGTGACACATGATGAGCTTATCAAAGAACTTGCACAACTAAAAAACATGGCAAATGAAAACTCGATGCGGATCACCGCACAGGATCAGTACTCGAGGAAAAAAAAATTGCTGAGGCTTAGCTAAGGTTAAGCCTAGTCAGATGCGAAGCATATTGATGGCTAGGCTTGATAGTACATGGCTTTCCTTGGTTGAATACTTGGCCATTTAAATACAACCACTAGAAGCCTTCGTCTTGGGGGAAGACTACGGCATGGCTACCAACGTTTTTAAATCCCTTTCAGTTTGCAAGCTCTCCCGCTCCGCGCCCGAGAAAGCGGCCCCCGTCCGCTTCCACTCACCACGCGGCGCTGCTGTCGCTGTCGGCCTGGAGGCGCCGGAGCGCTCGCGCTTGGCAGTTGCTGTGACAGCCTTTTCTCATCCGCGATAACATTGGGAGGGAACACGTCGAACTCAAATTTGCTGTACTTTTGGAGCTGTCACGTTGAAACTTCAGCCTTATGGTTAAAGAAATGTTTCACCTGGCTAGTAAGGGTGAGATAAAGAGCAGGCTGATGCCAGTTCGCAAAAAACCAATCGTTTGCATTGCGCTTTATCGCATCACGTTTGCGACGTTTAGCGCTGATGATATGCGTATGTTGGAGTAGAGCTATCAATATTTCTTCGGGAGAATGCACGAAACTTTAATGAAAGGATAAAACTAGCGATGTTCCGCTTCTAGATCAGTCACGAAATTCCGCGCTATATTATCAACGAAGCACCGCACATGCGAGCAGCATTTTGCATGTTCTTTAGAATTCCAATTTCAGAGAGCACAAGTATAAATGCAGACACACTTAGCTGGATGCAGGGAGGGAATAACTATAGAAGAGCTTTTTATTTGCAATGATAGCACAGACAGGAGCAGCGTACTACACTTTCATTTTTAGAATGTTAATTTCATTGAACACAGACTAGCATTAAATGCAGACACACTTAAGTCGGAAGCACGGAGGGAATGGCTACTTGAAGGCGAGCTTTTTTTTTTGCAATGACAATATTTCTCTGTTCTCTAGCCGACGGTTCACGTCTCTCGCCTAGAAGTGGATGCGTGTCACTATGACAAAATGCAGCACTTGGCATGTAAAAGTGGCCATATGCTCTGCACATCCAAGCCGAACAAGGTTTTGCAATTCAAGCTCATCTAGCAGCTCCCAAGAAACGTCCCTTTCAAAAACGGGACCTCCCTTCAAAGAAATCGGGATTGCTTTGTTTACAATGTTGGTAAACTCTAGCATCTTTTCGGGTGGGATGCTTTAAGCACCCTTGCTTGAAGCTTTTGTATACTGTAAGACAAGCGTCACTGCCAACAACTGGCACAGGACAGCTGATATCTTCCATGCTGATATCTGCTGGCTGCTCCAAATCAGGCGTCGGTGACCATGGCGTAGACGCGAAGGGCCACGCTGGTCGGGCACACAGCGTGGCGAGCGCCACCGCACGGAAGGAAACGGAAAGGCGACAATCCGCGCTTCTGAAGGAACCAGCGCACAACACACAACGGACAAGAAAAAGGCGGAACACGACGGACAGGAGCGCTGAACTTACAACTTTATGTTTGTGTGTTTTGTGTTTTGTGCGCTGGTTCCTTCAGAAGTATGTATTACCAACTAGCAAAACAAGTGTTGACAATCCGCGCACCGCAGCTTTCAAATTTAAAGGGATCTAAAAACGTTGATGGCTACAGCGGAACACCGACTAACCCCGAGACGCGCGTTTTGTGAGCGCCTGGATTGCCAAGGAAGCCGCGTCCGCCTGCCCGGTGGAGCGAGCGTTTCACCCACACCGAGTGTGAACGCGCGTTCGAAATGCGCGGGAGTGTGACGTCACCATACCACGTGATTCACACGGCGTGCAACCGCAGCGACGGCACAAGTTGGAGCCCCGTCTCTCATCTGTCGTGACGTGATTGTGTCACGTGGTGTGACGTCACCATACCACGTGGTCTGCACGGCGTGCAACCGCAGCGACGGCACAGGTTGGAGCCCCGTCTCTGATCTGTCGTGACGTCATTGTGTCACGTGGTGTGACGTCACCATACCACGTGGTCTGCACGGCGTGCAACCGCAGTGACGGCACGAGTTGGAGCCCCGTCTCTCATCTGTCGTGACGTCATTGTATCACGTGGTGTGCACGGCGTGTAACCGTCACGAAGCGCTTGGGTTACCTATTGTAATATGCTTCCCATAAAAAACCTTGAGATTAATGGCATTCCTGAGGACGAAAACGAAAATTTGATGGATGTTCTTGGCAGGCTTGGTGACGCACTTGGTGAATCTATAACACAAGACGATATTGAAATCTGCCACCGGTTTCCTGTGCGAAGCGCTGCTGCTGACCAGAAAGATGGCGACGACGATACTGTCGAAAAAAAGGCCGCAGCAAAAAACGAATAGTAACGGCGACATTGCAGTGGCATTCAAAAACGGCGCTAAGCGCGATGCCATTCTTCAGGAAGCACGGAAAACTCGGTGCGGTGCAGATGAACTAGTTTTCTCAGAGAAACAGTCTGTCTTTGTTAATGAGCATCTGTGCCCAAAAATGAGAAAGTTGCTTGGGATGACAATTGGCAAGAAACGGGAGGTGGGCTGGCGTTACGCATGGGTCAGGAACGGCAGGCTTTACGCACGGAAAACGGAAACGTCCCGAGTTATCCGAATTGATAGTGAGTCCGACCTTGATAAGATGCGCAATGTAACCGCCTCTCCCTGAGTGCCTATGGCCTGCTATTTTGTACTTGTATATTATTTTTGATAGCTGCTCCTAACGATGTTACCTGTCCTTCTGGCAACAGTTATATCAGTGTTGTGCATTGCAACGCCTAAAGTGCGCGAAAGAAAAACGACAAACTGGCTATGTTTCTTACCGAATTCCGTTTCAAGTTTCAAGTTATTATGGTTATGGTTCAACTAGTCAGAATGATATTCTATAGCGCGATGTTAACAAAATATTGAATACTGGCACACGAAACAATCAAGTACTTCAACTAATACTAAATGCTAAAACACAGAAAGGGAAGGACCTCGCGGACGAGTTTAACAAATACTTTACAAATCTCTCTTCAGGAACACCTATACAAGACAGCGCTGAAATTAAAAAAATATTTAGGTGCACCTAATCCTAAATCTACCTTTTTTGAACCGACAACTGGGGAAAAAATTTACTCTATTTTTATGTCCTTAAAGAATAGTAAAGCCCAGGACATTGATGATCTTGAAATTAAGCCCGTTAAATACGTCTTAGACCTGCTGACAGCATCTCTTTGTTAAATTTACAATGCGTGTTTACATACTGGTACCTTTCCAGATATTATGCAGTGTGCAAGAGCAGAGGTTATATATAAATCAGGCGATAAGAATAACTTTTCAAATTATCGACCGATCTCAGTGTTGCCCGTTTTTTCAAAAGGTCCAGAAAAAATAATATGCAAGCGAATCACCAGTTTCTGTGATAAGCACAAGCTTTTATCTGTACAGCAATTTAGGTTCCGTCGAGGCATGTCCACTGAGTTACCTTTGTTGACGCAGAAGGAATTAATACTTAGAGGGTTTGAAAATAACAAAATGACCCTAGGTATTCTGATCGATTTATCGAAAGCATTCGACAGAATGGACCACAAAATTTTATCTACAAAGTTAGAGCATTATGGGTTTCGAGGAGTTACTGGTAAGCTTTTCAAGTCATATTTAAACCACCGTAAGCAATGCGTCGTAATCAACGAAGCTCACTCTTCCCTATTAAATGTCACTTCAGGTGTGCCGCAAGGCAGTGTACTCGGACCGGTTTTATTTAATATTTACATAAATGATATAGTAAAGACCAGCACACTTCCATCTTACACCATTTATGCAGATGATACAAGCATTTTTTTCCAGTCAGCTAGTATCGAAGAACTCACTGCTTTCGCAAATGTTACACTTGAAAAATTCTCTCAATTGACTCAATAGTTTACACATTAACGTTTCTAAACCAAGAACCATATTATTTACTCCTGTACAGAAGGTTATTATTCGGGATATCGACATAAAACTCGGTTCCGAACAAATAAAAGTCGTTAAAGAAATAAACACATTGGGTGTGACGTTCAGTCAACATCTAAATTGGAATGCCCACGTGGAACGCGTCGCTGGAAACCTGGCAAGATCTTCCGACTAAAATTAAGTTAATTTTTTATAATTCAATTTGCGCTCGCATGTTAACTACTGCAGTCTTGTATGGACGGACACAACTCAATCCAAACTTTCCAAATTAATGCTATTACAAAATAAAGCAATTCGTCATGTAGCAAATGCCTCATATGACGCCCATACTAGAGACCTTTTTGCTTTGTTTCATGTACTCCCCATAAACCACTTACATGAACATAACCTCGTTATAAAGTACAAACACAGTGTTCAAACTAACAACGAAGCTTTCCTCAACTTATGTAGTTTACATCGACCTTTAGCAGTGCCCCACATATTCAGAAACAGAGAATACTGGTGTATACCATCTTCCCGCACTAATCAGTGTCGGCACATGCTGCAATACCACATGCATACACATTTGATGTCCCTACAAAATAAAAATATAGACATAAATAACATTAGCAAGTACGAGTGGCAGAAATACCTTATTCTTTAAAACATATGGGTTTAATTATGTTTCATTTCTCCGACACAAACTGCTTTTGTACTGCGGATGTATTGTATCTTTTGGTAATCGTCTATTTTCCTGCTTCTATTACGTGAACTTGTGTACACCCGATTGTATCTGGACCTTTGTAGCTGCTGACGCGATTTTTTTCTTTCGATTTTTTTCTTTTTTCAAATTATATATCTTACGATGATCCTTAAAGTTATTTACGTTTGATTACAGGTTTCCATCAAATTTGACACACATCCGACGGTTTCCGACCATTCTGTGAGAATTTTCACTCTGCCGTGATGAATTCCGGTGGATGTGGCGTTACACCATTCCCGTGGCTATATCGGCGTCCGCGCTATTTCGACGCATTTTCGACGTTTTTGCCTATAATTAATTAACTAACTATTCTAGAGTCGTCAAACTCTGCTTCTGCGTTCATATTATCATCCTCTATTTGAAGCAGGAACTGGCTTTCATCTATCTTTTTTAGTTCCCGAGTTAAACGCGTGTGACACGCATTGTTAGTGGACGGACGAAAATATGAGCCATTATAGGCTTTCGCCTTAAAAATAAGGTGGCGTCATCAAGCGGCCGTGTGGCCCGCAGAGCAAAACGCACACCCCGACTTCAAACAAATGTTGTGCGCGTTGTTCGTCTATATATATACCGGTTGTCCCACCTTAATGTAACCAAACTTTAAAAAAAGGCGCAGTGTCCTAGTCCAGTGAAACCAACTCAGGGTTATTCATATTCGCGTGGCCTAGTCTTTAGTATTTTTTTCGCTCTTCAAAGTTAATTATTTAGTTAAATTTAATTAGCTAACTTTTTAATTATTAACTGCAAGGAGAAAGTGTCAATGCAAAAGTTTTAGATGACCTCGAAAAACCGCTAGTAGCGCTGTTTCCGTCAAGTTACGATTCACGTAGCTTCATTTATCGGCTTTAAAAGAAAGCTGTTACGTGACCTGCTGTTCGCTCACTTCTCTGCCCCAATGTGCACCCAAAGTCTCATCGAGGACAAGACAAGACTTCAGAAAAAAATAAATGTTATTCCTTAAGGCGCGTCTTGGGACGTTGAAGTGGCACAGTTGGCATCCGGAAGCTTTTTCTTATTGTGCGGGTTATGGTTAAAGGCGGGTAAAAAAACTACGTTACGTAAATATTACTTTGCTGAAAATGTCTCAGTAAGGTGTTTCTCAAAGCGATCTACAACTTTTCCTTTGACACTTTCTTCCTCAAGTCAGTAATTAAAAAGTTAGTTGATTAACCGTGGGGCTAAGAATTAACATGCAGAAATCCAAAGTCATGTTCAACAACCGAGCAAGGGAACAGCAGTTCGCAATTGGTAGCGAGGTGCTGGAAGTAGTAAGAGAATATGTCTACTTAGGGCAGGTAGTGACCGCAGATCCGGATCATGAGAGGGAAATAACTAGAAGAATAAGAATGGGGTGGAGCGCATATGGCAGGTTCTCTCAGATCATGAATGGTAGCTTACCAATATCCCTGAAGAGAAAAGTATACAATAGCTGTATCTTACCGGTACTCACCTACGGGGCAGAAACGTGGAGGATAACAAAGAGAGTTCAGCTTAAGTTAAGAACAACGCAGCGAGCTATGGAAAGGAAAATGATAAGTGTAACGTTAAGAGATCGGAAGAGGGCGGAGTGGGTGAGGGAACACACGTGGGTTAATGACATCTTAGTTGAAATCAAGAGGAAGAAATGAGCTTGGGCAGGGCATGTAATGCGAAGGCAAGATAATCGCTGGTCCTTAACGGTAACGGAGTGGATTCCAAGAGAAAGGAAACGTAACAGGGGACGGCAGAAAGTTAGGTGGGCGGATGCGATTAAGAAGTTTGCGGGCATACAGTTGCGGCAACTGACAAAGGACAGGGTTAATTGGAGAGACATGGGAGAGGCCTTTGCCCTGCAGTGGGTGTAGTCAGGCTGATGATGATGATGATGATCAATTAGTCAACTTTGAAGAGCAAAAAAAAACTGCAGGCTAGGTCACGCGACTCTAAACAACCCTCATTTGGTTTCAGACGGCTAGGACACCCCGTGTTTTTTAAAAGCTTGTTTACATTTAGCTGGGACACCTGGTATACTCGCCACCAGCTTTCGCGAAATTCGTTCCAAAATTGTGGCGCAACATTTTGTCGTAAAACATTTCAGGTGGTGTCGTACGATTTCTCGTTTCGTATATCTTAGATGTGCCTGTGAAGCTAGAAGCCAGCTTGGGGCAAGGATACGAACGTTGACATGTGCACGTTCGTATAAAGATTGTGATGCAACCGTTCGTCTTTTTTATTTATTATTTATTCAAGGACTACTGGAGCGCCCGAAGGCATAGTTACAGGGGTGATGTACAAGGAAATGAAGCATTACAAGTGCCATAGTCAGATGATGGTACTATTCGAAGGACACATGGAACAGCCATAAAAACATCAAAAACACGCAAACACACACGTACATTGAATTGTGGAATCTTAGCATAAAATCAGTTTATGAAATGAAACACTTCAACTTTTGTGAAGTCAACGATGTTTTTAGGCAGTTTGTTCCACAGATATGTCATGTGAAAAAAAATTCTGAATTCTTATAAGCGTTACTTTGACAACTGCATTCTTGTATCTTAAAAGCGTGGCCACAACGTGCCGATTCAAAATGTGGCAGGAGAACACAGAGCTTTATCAATCCGAGTTTTATCGAACTAGATGGGTAGAACATTTATAATTCACTGCACAGGTGCCTAGTACTAAGAAGTTCCCAACCAAAAGATGCTTTCATGGCTCAAACGCTGTTTTGAAAATTGTTGTTACTGGCGACAGAACGAGCTGCACGGCACTGTACGCCTCCTAAAAGACCTAATAATGCAACCATACACGTATCCCACTCATCACTGGCATATTCAAGAACGGGTCTAATGTGTTTCAGGTGCAGCAGTTATTCTACACTTGCTGGGGCCTCCGGATAGTGACCATCCCATTCCCCTATATCCTTTCCTGGATCCCCCCAAAAGCCTATACCCCCCCCCCCCCTGCTCTCTCGACATCCACCTACACGACCCCCTCGCTCATATCCGTCTCCAATGCCCGGAGGATCCTGCACCGCGGAGCCTGGAGTACCTGACCGGCTGGGCGGAATGGGAGACCTTGTTGCGCTCTGCGGACACGAACACGAAGAAGGTTGCGACGGACCGGGCCGCTGATGTCACGGACCATCACGGACGTCTCTGTACAGTGCGGCAGTGCGGAGCCCTGGTGGGGATTACGTGTACCAACACCCTGTTCCTCCTTCCGGGTGGTGTCACACGAGTGTGTGTGTGTGTGGGGGGGGGGGGGCGGGGTCTGACATCGGCCAACGGAAACGCCGCACAGCCTCATGCTTCCACTCTCCCACATGTAAGCAATCATAAGTGCATGACCGATCTTTTTTTTCAATTTCCATTCCAGTGGGCCTGCCGGTGTTTGGATTCAAACACTGCGCCTCTCAAAACACAGCAGGATGCCAAAGATACTGTAGCAATGAGGCAAGTCATTCAAGATCCAGTCAAAATCGCAGCGAAGCACAGAAAAGAAGTGGACAATGATTTCAAATTCGGTGACAAAACGAGAATGGTAAGGACAGACAAGTTAAGTCACAGCCAAGAAGCCTGTGCAATACGTCCAGCATCAAGCGGAAGATTCACGAAATATTTCTCCGAGCAGTGCCACTCTTTGAGGAAGCCTTCTTTCGCCCTCCTCTCACTGCATCTGGCGGCAGCAGCTCCCACTTGACGTGGAGGTTGTCGTTAGCAACGTAGCCCCGAGTGATGAGGTTGTCCAGGTTAAGCCATTCGCCATCTATGTAAGCACTTGCGTTTTGCGATTCTTGGGGCCTTTCAAACCACTTGCCGTAACTCCCCATAACTTGGAAGCCCGCTCTTGAGCAGTCCTTGGGATGCACAACGCTTAGGCTCATTTTATGCCGGAACGGCCATGGAACAAGGTCGTCCATATCCCCCTTGTATAGAGCCAAGACCACATAAAGATTCTCAGATCCGCCAACTTTTCTGAGGCAGATTCCGGGGCACGGGCAATATCCACGCAGATACACCTGATTGTGGTCATACTTTTCAACGCCTTCGTGAAGCGCCTCTTCTCTAAGTGCATTCACGCCTGGTACAATAAAGTTGCCGACCGTTACTTGGAGGTGCGTATATCTCAATCCTTCTGTGATTCTCTCGAGTGTCGTCTCGCTATATTCTTTCAGTTCGGCGTTAAACGAAGCAGCGATGCTTTTCATATGTTCTCGAGTAGAGTTTGTCACATAAACCAGTGCGTCTGTCAGCGTTACACTCCCAGGAAGATTATTTACTGTATCAAGCTCAGCTGTCAAACCATTGTGTTCGTCTTCATTACGGACGTTCAGCTCACGAAGAAATTTACTTGAAACCTCTCCATTTGGCTCGGTTTTAGGGGTCAGTTAATCTTTCATTGTTTCTTTGAACTTATTTATGCCTTGTGAAATTTCGCTGAAGCTATCACTGTGCGTGCGAATCTCAACAGCTATTTGTTCTACGCATCGTCTAATTTCTACTACCTGGTGGTGAAATGCTACTGGGAAAGAAGGGAGAATTGGTTTTTCCTCCTTGTTGCCTGCCCTTCTTGGTCTTCGGATTCAACTGCTTTCCTTCGCGTAGAGCAGTCTGATGTCAGATGAGAGCACACGTCCACGCAAAGAACCTTGGCTGAACACATGGGACAAGTAACCGAGTGGTGTCCGCCTTCGGTGTGAAAATGGCGGGAGATATCCGAAGCAGACGTCACAGTCTCGCAGCCACTCGCTTTGTTCCAGCAAGTCACCTGCAGGGATAATGGAAACGGTGTGTACAAAGCAATTATATCTGCTGTTCTATGAACTAATCTGTGGTGCTCTCGAAGTTTTGAGCTATCTTAAGGTGGGTTTTTAGCAGCATTTAAAGCACTACGACAGCAGGAGGAGACAGGAAATCGCACCTGTGCAATCGGTGTGCACTCGGAGTGCACTCGGAGCGTCGTGTGCTGAACAAAGGAGATGCTCATTCATATCGTCTCTTCAGAGCTTCGCAAGCAATTGCAGCAGCGGGTTCGTTGAGGCTGACAAGGCATTGCATTCGCCAGCCTTGTGCGCAAGATTATACTAAAGAAATAAGAGAATATTTCCTAACTTTTGCCTTTCGCGAAAATGGAAGCCGTGTAATATGGTATTCTTGCGTGTTGCGCTCAAATGAAAGTTGGTACTAGATTTCCAAGCACTATGACATTACAAAACTAATTTCTAGATAGTCTTTTATGCACGTGGACGAAACCTGTCAAAGCACACCATCCCTAAGGTTAGAATAATTCTGGCGGCTTCCAACAGAAACATGAACATCGAAGCACTGAGTAGGCTGCATTGAGCATCCAACTTCCAGAAAATTCCACGCCCCTGGTTTAGTTTCAGCGACTGCATAGTGGCTGATAAATCGTCTCGATCGCTGGAACTCTCATAAGGTGTAACAGTTGTGCCCTTTTCCGACGTTTAGAAGTTTCATGCAGTAGAATGAGGGGGGTGACCAGGCGTGAGCTACGCGGGCCACAAATGAATTACCTGGCATTGCGTGTTTTCGTAAAAAAACAAACAACCCCTGATACCTAATTGCCCGAACTCGAATAAACCATGCGACGCTGAGCGAAGAAAACCGAATTTTGATTGCCGTGTTTTTGGCTTCACTACAGCCAGAACACGTAATTCACAGCATCGTGTGCGTTTAAACTGCTCGGCTCTCACACTTTTTAACGAGAGAATTCATCTCCTCTGCACACTCAGACTGTTATCCACTGGACACGAGCAGCGGCCGTGCAAAGCTTTCTGTGTGCAACGATGAGAATTGGAAACGAGAATAAGAAAAAAAAATGTCAGTCGATTTCGGTAATTAGGTCAAATGCTGATATGTGAGCTAGCGTGACGTGTTTCGGGGCTGCGCCTCTCTGCTAGGTTAAGGTGGTTGTTGACGTGTGTGTTCTTTCATGAAAAAGTAAAAGAAGCACATGGAAACACCTTCCACAGCACCTGCCTTGTGAAACTGTGCCACTGCTCACCTTCCCGCCGGCTACACATTGGCAATTAAGCCCCCAGTGGCGCAGTGGCACAGGGCAGGTGCTCTGGAAGGTGCTGCCATCGGTTGGGCTTGGGTTGTTTTGGTTGCGTTGCGCCCCAAGTTCCTCTTCCCGAGCAGCCTCTCACGAATAAAAGGTCTACCGCCTGACACGGTTGGCGGGTTGCCCACCACCAGGTATGCAGGCGAGCAACCTGCCAAAAAACCGACTTCAAACAAGCAGAGAGATAGACAAACAAACAACGCCTATATGCGGGGAATGGCCACTAAATGAGCTAGAGCACTAAAACATGCGAGCTCGATGCCTCTTAATCATATCAGCTCACCTCTCTTCTCAGCAGCTGGTCGGCAGGGAATTCCTTCCAGTCGACGTCTCCATCCTGGCACTCGTAGCCGTCGAGTGGACAGACGTGCAGGCCGTCCTGGCCGCATCGCTCGTAGCAAGATTCGCACAGCACGTGCATGCAGGGCAGCCAAGCGGTGACCTTTCGCACGAGGCCACAGGTGCTGCAAACCCGGTTTGGTGGTATAGGCTTGACGAAGTTGAGCGGCTTCCAGTCGAGTTCCGGAGAGAACCCAACGAGTGTGCACCGAAAACTTGCAGCGTCCATTGCTCTTCTGAGGCGCTCACTACAAAGATCCATTCAAGAAATGCTTTTTTTTTTTCGGCACATGAAGCGCTGTTTTATCGTTCTTTTCTTTATCAAGAGTGGACATGGCGTTAATTGCACCCACTCTGCAGTCTCTTGTCGAACGTTTTACAGAGTCTGCGCGAATGATGTACACAATCTTTCTGTAAGGCTGCCAGCACATGCGATTTCGTTGAGAGATAATAATTCTCACGCTGCGACGTTGAAACTTCACCTTGGAAAGCAGTGTTTGTTTATTAAAAACGAAAAATACGCTACTGATGTTTGAGTTGACCGGCTCGGTCAGTGCTTTGCTTGGTCATAGACACCGGGACCAGTATTCAATGGAAGCTGAACTCAAAAATGTCTGCGATTGCTCGGCGCTCTTGGTACAAGCTGACCGCAACTTCTACTGAGAGCGCAGTGCAATTTTGTGTGCAATTTTGGGATTTCATGTGTTATGTCCTGTCATGGAGCGTAATACAAAAATCTGTCGCAGCGCGAAAAAAACAGGGACAAGAAGAAAGAACAAACACGACAGGACGAGCCCTGTCGTGTTTGTTCTCTATTCTTGTCCCTGTTTCATTCGCGCTGCGACAGATTTTTGTATTATGCATCAACATCAACTAGCCCAAACTTCAGTACTCCTTCACATCATGCAGCGTACACGCAAGCTTCGAGTTATCCTCAAAAGTATGCGAGCAGCAGTCGCAGCAGTCGCAGTTGCAATTTGGAATTCAACGCCACATCTGAGTGAAAAAAACGGCACGCTCATTTATCATCTAACGGCGCACTGAGCTATCGGTTATCGCATGCTTTTGACTAAGTACGCAGTAATTATGAACGCAGACAAACCTTGTGATTAACTCTGTGATTAACAGTCTCTATGATCGTGAATCGCTTCCTGCGGGTAGCAAGCTGAAATTAGTTAGGGTACGATCCGCCTCAGTGTAGTCCGCCGCCTGCCGGCCACAGCTGTGGGCAGGGGATGCGCACATATCTTTGATGAACGGCGGTACGACGCTTTGTGCCAGAAGAACCTTTCTCGCCTGCCGGGGCTTCACATACTGCGTGTATGATGACCCGTGCTGGGAAACATTTTTCTTTATTGAGCCAAATGAGAGGTGATGGCGCATGCGTGTGGTACTCCTCAGATATTTTTGAGCATTTATTAAAGTATATCGGCCTTTTCACTGCTCTGAAGACAAGCAAGACCACGAGCTCGCATCACGCTTCATATAGCTATTAAGAGTATGCGTGCGCGTGTATGCTTGACCGACCAGTAAAAATAATGAAACAGGCCTTTTGGAATTCCTTACCGGCCGCAGCCTGCACAAAGTAGCCGTTTAAACGACTGAAGTAAGAAGGAAACCGCGTCACCGGCCACCTAACGAGCCCAACAGAGCGTCAATGCTTTTGAGAGCTCGTGCTTTTTGCTGCGTACAATGACCACGCGCAGCCTGGGTGCACGGAATGCGATGCGAATGATTCAGAACCCGTGCTTGCGTCTTAAGGTTCTCTCCGTCGTCTGCTGTGGCTCGTTGGCTCCTTGGCCAAGCTGCATTGCTCATGTTTGGAACGTAAGTGACCATTGACGGCGATATAGTGCTCCTCAAGAAAGCGCATAAATACGTCACCAGCCACAATTCTATGAATCTAAGAGGGCGGAGCAATAAGTACTTCGCTTTGACGCTGTTTCGCACACGCAAAGGCATTGTTCTCCGTGAGAACGGCATATTTCCTACTTCGTGATGAGAACCTATATCAGTATGGGCTGACAAAGTATTCCTCTTTTATGGGTCTTTCACAATTATTTGAGCCGCAACGTACAGAAGACTATCAAAACAAAATCGGCAGTGGCTTAGCTCATATAGGTCCGGATATACGTAGCGAAAGCAATGTCGTGTATTGAGATTTCAGTTGCGACACGCCGTCGTTGTCGTTGAGCAGCTTGACGGCGTGTCTTTGCGAGGCGTTCTTCGGGCGTCTCGGCCACCCGCTCAGCCTTTCTCTCCTCGGTTTCACGCGGTCGGCCGGCCTTGTACCATGGGACGACTTCTGGATCGGTAGACTCAATTCCACGCAGTCTTTACTGCTGCCGTGAAGAGCACGACCGCTCTCCTTCTCCCACGGTGGGCGTCTGAGGAGCGAGGGCATCGCTTCCGGCTTGTATCCCAGCTACGCGGTGCGACTCTGCGCATGCGCTGTGAACCAGAGCCCCTGCGGCTCCATGGTTGCCATAGTACTGGTTGCCATGGTAACGGCGCATGCGCAGTAGTGGCCCTTGGCAGGCACCACAAAATGCGCTCCTGCTAGGCTTGTGTAGCTTTCGCTACAAAAACAAAAGTGTTAATAGGTTGAACGTGGCTGCACAAAGGTTAGAAGTCATTGTAAGCTGGACAGATTCATTCGTGATGATGACACTTTTTAGTGGTGTATGTGCGCCGGCATCGCCGTATTCGCGTAGGTGTCGCACTGCGTCTGGTGTGGCACCTTGACGCTGCGCACAGCGTTCAGGTCCGCCCTCAGGTCCGCATTTTAACATCATAAGGCTCGGTTTGCATAATAGGAACATGGAGGAACTTGTTCAGTAGCCACTCCAGCACAAACCAAGGCGGAGAGTTATTGATCCCAAAAGAGGCGAGGAACGCATGCATGAATTTAGAGCTTTTAATTCTGGTAAATATATTTATAACATGCTCACACTGTCAAGCCACTTACCTGTTTCTAATGTATGTGTATTACTCGTCGTCTGGGCTCTCACGGAACACTTTCATTATTAAAGGTTTATGAAATAAGAATTCCTTCTTTGCCAGTACTATTAGTTCAGTGCTGTAGACCCTAACCCATTAATTCCTTGAGGCTTCTGTCACTATCACTGAGTTAACTCGGCTCCTTCTGCTGCTGTGTGTTCGCGGCTGCCTAACAGAAATAAATACACGTTGATGTGTAACCTCGGTTGTATTTTCACACTCGGTCGCGGCGGTAGAATTTCGATGGAGGAGAAATTCTAGAGGCCCGTGTACTGTGCGACGTCAGTGCGCATTAAAGAACCCCAGGTGGTCGAAATTTCTGGAGCCCTTCACTACGACGTGCCTCCCTCATAGCCTGCGTCGCTTTCAGACGAGAAATCCCATAAACCACAAACCACGTTTCACAAATCCACCTTGTTTTAGGGACTTCGAACCCGGTTGACGAAACAAGGGTAGTTCCGCCCTTGTATTGATAAAGGTGCAGGCTTTACCCAGCTATTTCAGAAAAAATAACGAAGGTGTCTAGAAACATTCTAGACCGGAATGTTCAAGCGCCACAGGTAAGACTGTGGTCTGCGGGGCATTTTATCTCCTTTTACAATCATGTCTTCCACACCGTGAGTGAAACCAGTTAGCGCAAGAAACGGGACGACAGAAAGAGGTCACACCACGAGCGCTCGTGGTGTGTCCTCTTTCTGTCGTCCCGTTTCTTTCGCTAGCTGTTTGCATGGATAACCAACATGCCCACATTCACGCGTTCACGCTGTCAGCGTTGAAGCTGTGACAGGCAGCAAGTCCGGGACTATGCTAAGAAGATATTTCTCTCACAACTTGAGTCAGGCAGGTTCCTTCCTCCGTTCTATCTTCCTTCTTCTCCCGAGTCAGCCAGACAATATCGGAGATTGCAGATTACTAAGTGCCGAAATCATTCCCAAATATTTGGTTTGGTTTGTTGGTTTATTGGGGTTTAACGTACCAAAGCAACTCAGGCTATGAGAGACGCCGTAGTGAAGGGCTCCGGAAATTTCGGCCACCTGGGGTTCTTTAACGTGCACTGACGTCGCACAGTACACGGGCCTCTAGAATTTCACCTTCATCGAAATTCGGCCGCCGCGGCCGGGATCGAACCGGCGTCTTTCGGGTCAGCAGCCGAGCACCGTAACTACTGAGCCACCGCGGTGGGCATTCCCAAATATTTAGTATGGGGGTGACAACTTTGCCGTCAGGGCACGGTGTGCAGAAGTTTTCTTCCGTCGTGGTATCTGCTTCCTGCAGCATCCTCCGGCCCTTTTTCTGCCCCGCATACCCCGGGCCGTATCCTCGTCATCAGCGGACTCGTAGTTGCTCTGTCCATTCGTCCACATTTAAGCTCTTGCTGCCCGCCGCCTCCGCAGACGCATCCTTCGCAACAGGAAACCAACGGGCTCTGCCGGTTATTGGAAACGTGGCGCTGTTTTGCAGAGTTGCCCAACTTGGGACACGGACTGGTGGTGCGAAGGAGCTTCGGAGAAGCGACGGACCAACAGTCGCGTTTCGCCCACTTGGTAAACGGCTGCTCCAGTCAGGCTGTGGCTACTGGTTCGAACCTTGGACTAGGGAGGGCATTTTTCTTTACCAATGAAGTTTTTTTGCGTTTGTTTCCTTTCCTTTGTCGTCATATTGCAGCGCTTGGGTGGATGGCGATGAGTGATTACTCCCTGATTAGTAGGATACGAACTGTGACCGCGTTGTCGCCTGTTGCATAGCTGGTTGCGTCTTTCTACAAGGTAACTTCCCTAATCAAAGCTTCGAGCTCCACTTTGAGCCGGCGTGTTTTTAAATGACTTTCATTTCTTCTTTTTCCTTACGGCGAAGAATTTTCTTACGTTCTCGCTTATAAGCGACATTTTAATCGTTTATGATCGATGCCAAATGTTTCTGGAGAGAATGTCGCATTCGTCAAGGTCACGTGCCAAGGTGGACTGCAGCAACCCTCGCAAGCCACATACCGGGCTCGTTATGTATTATGTCATGGTTAAATGAATATAGAAGGAGTCGAATTAAGCGTTAAGCTCAAAGGGAGGTAACCTAAGATCAAAAATGCCAGTGGTTCAACCCTGTTGAACCCAGTTTCACACAGCGAAAGCTAGAAGCAGCTGGCCGCATTGCTCCAAGACGTAGTTCACTATGCGTGCGATCCTCAGCGCGCTCTCCTTCATCCATAGCGCGCAGCTGTCGCTATATATACTCAATACTTGGCGTCACAACTGTGAGTTGAATCAGGGGCCACAACTTGATTACCACGTGGCTTTCTTGAAGCCTCTGCGCACTACTTGAAAGGTGATAATTCCATGTCAAAGTTCAAGCTCAAAGTTCAACTTAAAAGTATAAGATCAAATATCATGGTGAAAGATCAAAGGTTGATGTCAAAGGTCGCGGTAAAAGTTGGAGGTCAATGTTCAAGGTGAAAGGTGGCCCACTAAGCGGACCATGCGTGGTTAGGTATACGTGCATAGCAACACTAGCCATGACTTAACTCGAGGTCGTTTCAACGCCATTCGGTGGCTCACTGAGACATATATAGCTATAGTAGAAGCTATAGCAGTGTAGCTTTCGCTACATAACTTAACATCGGTGTAGCTGGTCTGAAAATTGCAAGGCCCCGAAAACTGCTGTCATGAATGCATATGGTCCACGCCGGCATGTCGTTTCAAGCAGCTAGTATTGCTTTACTTTAGTGCTCGCCGTTTACCAGTCTCTCTGTCTGAAAAACTTTATTATTGTTTTACGAATTGGAAAAACAGCGCAATGAAAGACGACACAAGAGAAGGACAAAACACCAGCGCTGGTGTTTTGTCCTTCTCTTGTGTCGTCTTTCATTGCGCTTTTTTTCCAATTCGGAAAACATGTACCAACCAGCCCGTTTTTGCCCTCTTCTGGAATTTATTATCGTTACATACTTGAGGTATCCCGGAAATGGCCACCTCTCACAAGCACTAGTTGCGCTCTTGAGTACAGGAGCCCATTGGCGACGGCTGCGGCTCGGGCGCGCTCGACCAGGGCCTTCTCGCTCACCAGGTCGGAGCAGCCGAGCAGGGCTGCCTCCCAGTCCTGCCGGGTGGGGCTGGGTTTTGGGACGAAGTTCGGAGTTGAATGACATGCCCATACCATGTAGAAGATGTCCGAATACTTATTCGCACAGTACGGACACTTTCCTGTACATGCGGGACCAATATTGCTTTAGAACTGCCGGGCACAGCAGTGTTTTCGTGTAAAGACGGAGGAGTTTGCGTTCCTCCGTCATTGCAAGGCCCTTTCAGGGCTTAGGATAAATTGCATGGCCGGATTGGCATAATTCAGTAATTTGTCGAAAAGTGAATGCCGGATTGGGTTCAGGATCAGTTTCGCAAGGATCTAAAGGCTTTGCCCGGAGAGTGAGCGTGCGGTCGGCGGCATCTTCCGTTTCATTGCCTTTGAGGCCCATGTGAGCAGGAGCCCATACTATCGTTCGAGACGCGGGGGCCTCGTGGTAGTCGCTATATTTAAGGATGCGATACGCAAAGAAAGGAATGTATCCCTCTTGAATATTTCTGCAGGCCCCTCTAGAGTCGGTAATGATGACTCGCGAGTCCTGATATGCGGCGTCTAGCGCAGTGGTGACCTCCTCCGCATGTGTTATGTCTTGAGCCCGGAACGATAGGCCGTTCACCACGACGTTTTGGTGGATGACTGCGGCCATGTACCACCCCCCATGGTGAGGGCCGGAGGCGTCCACGTAGAGGATTCCGCGTTTCTTTCTCTGGTGGTGGGTCAGTGCCTCGGTCCGCGCAAGGCACCTGCCACTGTGGTCGTCACGTGTCATGTTGGCTGGAAGAGGACGCACGTGCAGGGTGTTTCTGGAGACTTCGGGGATGCGTACGCGCTCTTCCGTCAGTGTTGGGTGGTGGATGTGTAGTCGGGTGTAATCGGTTCACCCAGTTCGAGTCGGCGAGTTGTGCCGCGTACTCTGCCGCTCATTGGGTGACCTCGGCCATGGAGTTACGATGCCTTTACCATGCGTTTACAATGCCTTTGCTTTCTAGTCATTTCACGCCAAAGGTTCCAGATATTGCGCTGAACCATCTACGATTTGTTAAAAAAATCACGAAAAGTTAGTAGAACGTTCGTAACCCAGGCCTTAAATGTTTTTGCCGAAAAAAATTTATTCATGAGGAGAGCGCAGTTCGGGACATTTAGGAAAGGTATGACGCTTGGCAACGCACAATAACATATCAAAAATAATTTTTTTTCCACAATGCTTCATATCCATAAATAGCGTAATGACAGAGTTCGGCTTTAGATGTGATTTAGGACATGAATGAACGGTCGTTTTTGGTTCAAACCTCACTTTTCTGCTACTTCAGTTCTATTTTTTAGCTCGACGAGCTCAGTTTCATCAGCTGTAACAATTCTCCAGGTAATAGACGTCCAGGGAAACCAAGCGGATGTTTTCTAATTTCTGAGAGCAATTTCATATTAACGAAAAACGAAATGGTGTAAATTTTACATTTGCATACATTCTAAAAAATATTCAATGCGTATAAAAATACATGACTCGAATCTCGAAAAAAACAAGATTCTTTGCAATGCCATTAAAAATAACTATGCACTGTGCTGTAAAATGTTATTTTGTTTTTTTTTTCAATTACTGAGCGGTGCTTTATTTCACGTCATTTCGAAATGTTCAAGCTGCGCTCCCCTCAAGAATGAATTTTTTCCGACAAAAATACTGCAGACTAACATTGCGCTCGTTGTGGTGAGTTTTCGTGCATTTTCTTTAACAGACAGACGAGGTCAGGCGCAACTTCCGGGTCGTTTTGGCGTGGAGTGATCATATATTTTGACCATAACGCGATAAAGAGTATCGGTACATGCACAACTATTAAAAGCTTAACTCTCATATTTTTCTGTGATTATTTATGGAGTTCTCTTTTCGGAAACGTATTGTGCAAAACCAAGCAATAAATATATATCAATAAAGCAATGGTCGTTCCCACTGCGCATGATCGAACTACTTATTAAAAGTTGAACTAGGAGCTGCTCGAGAAAAATGAAGTTCCTGCCAGGATTCGGTGCAACGCGATAAATAAGCTCTCGTGCGGTAGGCTTCTTCATCTATCAGACCGCAATGAGGCACTGAGCATTGACCGGAAAATTAAGCGCTCAGTATAACGAGAAGTGCTTTTAAAACTCCACTTCCTGCCAAACTTTTTGAGACACGAATGTTCGTCTCCTCCGAAAAACCGTACACTTGTCAATGTTATTTCCCCACTGTGACAGGCTCATCCACAAAGGCTAAATCGGGAAAAAATGAAGCTTGCAACCCCTCAAATCAAAGCTTTTTATTTATTTTCATCACGACCAAACCGGTTACAAGGGCATGTTTACCTCCTGCTAAATTGCGCTTTCTGCTATACAGACGCTGAAATACGTGGTACACTAAAGAAGAAAAACCAAAGAACGAAAATAACGTGAATTTATTTTTTATGGTGCATTTATTCCCTCCAGTTCGTAGCTAAAGTAAAAGGCAGCGCTTTGGAGCATCCCAGCTGTTTACTTTGTAACGCACCATCTATCCTCGTAAGCATTCAGTATCATTTCAGAGAAACATCTGTTTTCGGTGCACTGTGGCTGACGCGGGCCCAATTACACAAGTCTATAGTCGGATACAACTCAAGTCTGCAGTGAAGCTCCGCCCACATTCAGCCTCCGCGCGCAGAATTCCTCCACGACGAAAAAGTAGTCTGTGGCTGAAACATTTCTTGTTACGTAAACAAGAAGCTTAGCACAAGAAAAAAGTTACGAGCTCTACAGTTTTCATACGTGGATTGTTTGATATAGTCAAGCATTAAAAAATTGATTTCGTTTACAGTTTCGATTCGCCAGCGGAGTAATACAAGACGCCGCGGACCGTGGCCCAGTGTTAGCAACTGCTGTTTTTATAAGTTGTATCCTATTATAGTTACTAAGTCAAATACATGAAGCAAAAAACACTGCTTAAGAAAATAACTAGATAAAGACTCTGTGCTTAGGACATTGCGTCACACGTTTCACTGGCAATTAATGCGATTTCTTCATATTAGACCAGAATAAAAGAAAAGAAGCGAACTGAACGCATGCACATCGTGAAAGAAATTGAATAGACGGGCGAATTAGTCCATGATAAATGCGCTAAATATTAACAACAAACTGCTGAAAGCAAAACCTGTGGGAAGAATGGCTTCCATCCAACGCCTTCCGCCAGCGCGGCTCACGGCAGCACTTCCCACTTAATCTGAAGCTGGTCCTCCACCACGACGCCACTGAGCCTGAGAGTGCTAAGCCTAAACGAAGGATCAGAAAAACAAAATGCTGAGTTACTTGGTGTTGTAGGCTTTTGTATGCATGGATATTCACGGGGTGACTTAATTTCAACGAGATACTGCCTCTTATCTTGCGGGTGTATTACGCCCAGCCGTATTCTGTGCTGGAATGGCCACTCAACAGCGCCGTCGTTGTCACCCTTATGCAAGCGGAGACTGGCGTGCAGGCGCACTGATTCGCCATCCTTTATCAAGTAGACTCCAGGTGACATGCAGTATCCACACATGTACACCTGGTCGCTCTCGTAGTAAGCATGGCCTTCTCTCAGCACTTTTTCTTCGAGCGATTCGATGCCTCTGACATAGAAGACTGTATGCTCTGGTCGTGGTTCATGCCTTCCAAGCACTGCCTTAATGCGGTCCAGAGTCCTCTCGCTATTATCCACAGTTTCAACTTTCATTTCATGAATTGATTCTAGAATTCGCGAGCAATTGTCACAGCTCTCTTTCTTTGCAGTCGCCAACTCATCTTTAACTATTTTTTCCAGTTTGTTTAGGTTGCTCGAAAGGTTATCAGTACGCGTTATCAATTGCTCTTTCAACTGCTCGTTACCACTGGCGGATTCGCGCACACCCCTTGTCACACTCTCCTGGATTTGTCTCGTTGCTTGGGTCAGTTCATCTCTGAGCGCTTCTTTAAAGGTGTTTCTCCCGTGAGACATTTCGTTTAGTCTATCACCGCGGCATTGAACATCAGCAACCAGCTGCCCAAGATGCTCTCTCATTTCCACCGCCTTCTCCTGAATGACTCGTTGGAAGGAGTTTGGAAGTGCTGCGTCTTCCGTGTCGCTGGGCTGATGGCCAGATTCTGGAGCAAGAGGCGTCGACGGTGCAGCACACTCCGATCTCAGGTGTGAGCACACATCGCTGCACAGAACCGAGGCCGAACACTTGGGGCACCATGCAGAGTGGTGTCTACATTCCCGCTGGAAATGCTGGGGGAGCTGGGAAGCAGCCACCACGGTCTCGCAGCCGTTGACTTCGTTCCAGCACCTAACCTGCATTGAATAATTGAAGGAAATGTAGAAAGTGCAACTTCCCCCATCGCGCTCCAGACTGGCGCGCGCGGGCGCCGCAACCACCGCCGACATATCGGTATTCCCGAAAAATGAGGTCGTCGCGCCATACCAGCAGCTGACTTCATTCACTCAAGCCACGGTTGACATCAGCACAATCGTGACGCGCGAATGCGCTAGTCACGTGTTTTTTTGTTTTGTTTTTTGCATTTCGCGTGCTTTCTTTGCAGCTCGGAAAAAAGATACACGTGAGGCTTTCTTTATCCCAAATAAATGCAATGGGTGTTTCTGAAGGTGCTCTCCAACTGTGCTATTCACATCTGCTGTATAATATCAATATTTAGGGGTTGAGAAAAATGATCTTAATAGGTAATTAATTATTTACAAAATAAAAATTGCCTTGGATGCGCAAGCTGGCTGGTAGCTGTATGTAAGTGGTTTACCTGGCCTACCTCAAATGTCTTATTTTTTAACCCTTGGCTAAAGTTAGGCTTGACACCCTGTATAAATGTTCGTAACATATCTGCGAGCAATTCAAGCATGCTAGTACCAATTTACAACCTTCACTATGCCTGCTCCGCGCGTTCACGGAGCAGCATATACAGAGTGTCCCAGCTAACGTGGACCAAGTTTTAAGCGAATAAGAGAAAACCTAAGCGTTCTTCAGAACTGAAATTGCATGGATGTTGTTGGGGTTTATCTGATGTTACGATACCATTTTTTTAGCTGCTCCTATTTGAATAATTAGTTGAGATAAATAAATTAACTTTTTAAACTTGATACGTTCAGGCGTCAATAGGAAAGTTGTGGAGTTCCAAAAATATTGTCCAACCCAGGCACTGACAACGAGATACGCTTAGCGTGGCCGTTTTTATTTGGGGTAAACGAAAGCCCGCGGAGTATAAAAAAATACCACGTGGCAACGAGCCCCTTGCGCCCGAATGCGCCGCGATTATAGTGCTCTCATGCGTGCTTTGTAAAAATGCATCACTCGCTTCGCGCGTTTCGTGCTATATTAAAAAAGTTAATTGATTTATCTAGACAAATTATTCAAATAGGACGAGCGAAAAAAATGTTACTGTAAATTAAGATAAACACCAACAACATCATCGCAATATCAGCTCTGAAGAAAGCTTCGGTTTTGTTTTTAAATCTTTGTCCAAGTAAGTTGGGACACCCTGCATACCTGCAAATTGTTTCAAGTACCACGAATAAATGACAAAAAAAGTTGCCACTGGCTTAGCGCAGCTATGCCAGGATATACGTAGCGAGAGCTACCTGGCGTCTGCGCCTCGCAAGACGTTCTTCTCTTTCCACAGGCGTCTCCGCCGCTCATTCTCGCGTGGCGGCGGCGGCGAACTGTGACGTCATGCGCCGCGCACCTGCTGCTCCTCTATGGTTGCGCGCATGCGCACTATCAGCCTCGCAGGCTCGCGGCAAAATGCTCGATTTGGTTGCGTGGTGTAGCTCTCGCTACAAAATTGGCTCACCGGAGCTGGGCGAAACCAACAACATATTGTTTCCCGTCATGTGGGGATCCTCATAGTAATTTTCAAATCCGCTCTATTTGTTAATTACCTAAGATCACTTATGCAAATTTTCTATTATTTATTTCAGCGTCACGTGCGTTCCCTTACGTTGGAGAGGGAGTAAAGCAAGAAACCGATCCTGTTTTTGCAGCAACGTATCTTCTACATGGTGCTTTTTTTCGTAGTTTAAATAAACCCTATGAAATATGAAAAATTGGCGCGGGCTTATCTTTAGCCTGGTAGGTTGCGAAAGCCCCCAAGGATTCCTGTAGTGAGCAGGGGAGTGAAGGGATCAAAAGGTCCAGGTAATACCATATTATCATAGGTTTTCACATAATTTCAAGAAGCTGGCTGCGCGTTATAATGTACAAGTAGTTTTCTCTGCCTCATGTAAGCTTTCCAAGATCTGCACTAAGAAAATGGTAAAACGAGATGACTGCACGACCAAACATAAACGAAGTTTACGGAATGTCAGGCGAACGTTCTGTACAGAATTCCTATCAGTTGCGGGCGTCACATTGGGCAGACAGGAAGATGCTTCAATGAGAGGGCAAGAGAACAAAGATTATGCGTACGCAACAAATCAGGAAGCAACCTAGCCGACCATTGCAAAGCATGTGAAACAGAGCGAGAGAACGGAGGCTATCCAAAAATAGATAAAACAGAATTCTTAACATCAGCTAAAGGAAAAACAGAGCGTGAAGTCATGGAGGCGTATTTTATAAGAAAAGCTGGGAAAAACTGCGTTAGCGCACCTTGTATTCAATTACTGGACAGTGAAGCTGAATTCCTTGTTGGCTATCTGTAGGTGTGAACCATGTCTCAAGACTGCTTACCGTAAGCACCCTTTCTTGTGAACTGGAACGGTCCCGCTTTTCCTTTTCGTTTTCTTACTGCTTTTATTCCTTGCCATTTTATTGGCTTTTACTTCATTTGTCCTTGCCATTTCTCATATTTGCATATCCCCCCCCCTCGTTGTTTTCTCGTGGAGCCCTCTACACTCCTGTTTTATACTTCTCGTTTTATCCTTTTCTGTATCGGTCTTTCTGTATTTTTTCATGCACATATTCTTCATCGGTTCCTAGTTTTTAATTTTTTTCCATTTTATTATGTACAGTATCACATCCCTTACCTGTTTTCGGCCTAATTGTCTGCTATCTTTTACTTCCATTGCCAATCCCATAAATGTAGTTTCCTCATTGTCATTCTGTCTTCACCACGTGCTTGTCTTAGTGTAGAGCCTTGTACAATCCTTTCATCTTTTAGCCGATATATTTTTGTCTCCCCGTTTTGCGGCGTTATTTGTTTGGCTGTTAACTTTGACAAGCTTGAAAAGCGCTTTTTGCAGTAAGTTTCAGTACACGATGTCTCATTTCTCTCGGTGTTCCCCCGGCACCGTGTTTTCGTTTTCTTACTTTACCGGAATTTTTTGCTTATTGTCCACACGCTATTGTGCTCTTCTTTGCTCATGCTCATCGCTTGATGTTGGTGATGGGCTCCTATATATTAGACGTGGTGGCATTCCGAAAATAAAGTTGCAAGTTAGCGCCTGTCCTCTCCTCTTCTGTGTCGTCCGTTTCCTTTTTGCGCTGTTTTCGAAGGGAGATACTTGGCCGCCTTTTTAAAAACAAAAGACGCCGAAATCATTTCCAGGAGAGCTAGAAACTACGGCTTTGGATAGTGAACTTCACGATTCTGTTGAGTACGCCGAAGTTTGTGCAGAGGACTGCTAGTGTTGTTCGTCGTCACAAGCACGCTAGCAAGGCGCGCGAAGCATGAGGCAGGCGCATAAATGACATCACGTGGAAAACCTTTCGTACACGCGTTTAAGTACAGCGACACAGCAGTACACCATATGCGCAGCTTCACTTCACAAGTTTCTGAAACGAATATCCATAAAAAGTCCGTTGCAGCAAACTTGCTGAGAAACGTGACCCTGCAAGCAAGACGCGCAAAGCATGAGACACATCGCAATCCTTTCGTTGACGAGCTAAACACAGCGACAAAACCAACACGTGAAAAAATGGGCCCGTGCGCGCCGACTGCTCAAAACTGGCTCTGGCGCAGCCGCAGGACGGGTTAGGGTGCCTCGATTCCAGCGCCGGGTCGGGTTGGACGGGTTACGGGTCGGCTCACAGCGCCCTCTCGCGGACATCAGCGGTGGTGCAGCGCAGAAAAAATGCTTTGTTCTCTCGGCGCCTGCTCAGGCCGTAAGGAGAGAGCGAGAAAGCGCGCGCGTCGAGACCGGCCGTGCCGTGACTACCGCCGCCCTCCGCCGACAGATCGAGCTGATCCAGATCATGAGAGGGAAATAACTAGAAGAATAAGAATGGGGTGAAGCGCATATGGCAGGTTATCTCAGATCATCCATGGCAGTTTACCAATATCCCTCAAGAGAAAAGTATACAACAGGTGTATCTTACCGGTACTCTCCTATGGGGCAGAAACGTGGAGGCTAACAAAGAGGGTTCAGCTTAAAGGGACACTGAGGAGAGCACTATTAATATTTTTTTTATAGTAAAATCCGATAGTTCGGCATGTCATGGCTTTGTTGCCACTTGGTCGGCAGCGAAAGATGCATTTATTTCTAAGAAATTTGGATTCGAAGTTGAAAAAGTTTTTCCCGCCGCTCTGATTCAAACTTGGGATTCGTCTATGACGACAGAGGACTAAGAGACGTGAAACATGACGTGCACATGACGTAACGCAGACTCCGTGATTTCTGGCTGCCAGCAGTGCGGCCTAGCAGCAGCCGAAAAGAAAGCTACCGCCGGCCGCACGTTGAAGGCATCTATCGGCTATTGCGGCCGTCGCTACAGTCGCTTCGATTAAGTTTGCACTGGCGTTTTGCCAGCGTTACGATGGATCTCGTTCTCGAAGTCGTTAACGAAGTTCTCGCAAATAGACACCTTTAGCATACCGTGCACCTTGTTACCGCTAGCGGAATACCGGGAGCCCGCCTACCGCCGGAAAAAAGGCGCTGATTTGTCCCGATGCTTCAGGAGCGCGCGTAGCAGCCGGGCACGTGGCGCCATCTGGCGACGTCAAGGAGATTTGCGCATGATTGGCTGCGCCTCAGTGATGCATGGTTTCTCGGTTCCTGGTGTTGCTAGAACCATTCGTTCTAGCAACACTGTTTTGTTCTATGATCTCATCACGCTTGTACTTGCGAGTTTGCCTGTGGCGGCGATACCTGTATTTTGGTTCTTGCTCTTTTCTACGTTACAAGAGCTTTGTTATCAGTATGAGTGGCGTTTTTGTAATCAGGAGCTGGTATTCTGTCGATACAAGCCAACTTCAATTTCTCCTCAGTGTCCCTTTAAGGACAACGCAGCGAGCTATGGAAAGAAAAATGATAGGTGTAACGTTAAGAGATCGGAAGCGGGTGGAGTGGGTGAGAGAACAAACGCGGGGTAATCATATCCTACTTGAAATCAAGAGGAAGAAGTGGGCTTGGGCAGGGCATGTAATGCGAGGGGAAGATAATCGCTGGTCCTTTAGGGTAACGGAGTGGGTTCCAAGAGAAGGCAAACGTAGGAGGGGGCGGCTGAAAATTAGTTGGGCGGATGAGATTAAGAAATTTGCGGCAATAAGGTGGCCGCGGCTGGCGCAGGACAGTGTTAATTGGTAAGACATTGGAGAGGCCTTTGTCCTGCAGTGGGCGTAGTCACGCTGATGATGATGATCATGACGTCACCTTGACTGTAGCGTGACTGGTGAGAGAAGCGCGACACTCACCGCCGTGACTACCGCCGCCCTTCGCCCACAGATCGAGCTGGGGGCCCTTTTTTTCGCAGCTGGTATGACGTCACCTCGACTGTAGCGCCACTGGTGAGAGGAGCGCGAGGCTCACCGCCGTGACTACCGCCGCCCTCCGCCGACAGATCAAGCCGGGGGCCCTTTTTTTGCAGCTGGTATGACGTCACCTCGACTGTAGCGCCACTGGTTAGAGGAGAGCGAGGCTCACCGCCGTGACCACGGCCGCCCTCCGCCGACGGGTCGAGCTGGGGGCCCTTTTTTTCGCAGCTGGTATGACGTCACCTCGACTGTAGCGCCACTGGTGAGAGGAGCGCGAGGGTCACCGCCGTGACCAAAATGAAGAATGGTCTGGCAAGAAGTTAGCAGATGCATTTAATGACTTGTGGAACTGAAAAGAATTGATTATGATGAAATGGCTTTGAATTACATAAAGTGCACCGTGGATCACACCTGTTTCTTAAGTCCTGTTACAGAGGCTGAAGTAGTGTCAGTATTTCTGGCATTAAATAACAGCGGAAGTAGCGATGCTGACGGTGTTAAGATTAAACCTGTGAAACATGTCCTCGACAGAATTGCACCCTATATCACACACATATTTAACCTTTGTCTAGCAAATGGTGTGTTTCCACAGAAGATGCAGACTGCAAAGGTAACAGTTGTCTACAAAAAGGGAGACAAAAATGACTTTGCAAACTATAGGCGATTGTCAATATTGCCTGTTTTCTCCAAAGGGTTTGAAAAAATAATTTTGTCCCGGATGAATAACTTCTGTAATAAGCATAATATAGTAACACCTTCACAGTTTGGATTTCGGAAAAATCTTTCTACGGAACTTGCTTTGTTAGAACAAAAAGAATTCGTTTTAAACTCTTTTGATGACAAATGTTTAGCTTTAGGAATATATGTAGATTTTTCAAAGGCCTTTGATCATCTTAGCCACATGTTACTGCTTAAAAAGCTTCAAGTATAAGGTTTCCGTGGACAATCCTTGTTACTTTTGAGCAGTTATCTTAAGCATCGACCGCAGTATGTAGCATTAAACGGTCACCGATCAGATGTCAAAGCTATCTTATCTGGTGTGGCCCAAGGCAGCATCTTGGGCCCATTCCTTTTCAATATATATGTGAATGACATAACAGAAATAGACATAGAAACAAAAATTGTAATATATGCAGACGACACCACCTTGCTTTTTTCCGGGTCATGCCCCTCATCTATGATTGCAAAAGCAAACACAACGCTTACTCAACTTGAAAAGTGGGCAAGATTTAACGCCCTCAAGATTATTACCTCAAAAACTAAAGCCATTATTTTCCGGCCCGAGAACAAGAACATCCAAAATAATGCTGGTATATTTCTTGATAATTTGAAAATAGATGTTGTTAGCTCTCAAAATACTAGGTGTATTTTTCAATGAGAAAATGACTTGGGACGAGCACAGAGATTACATAGCATCTAAACTATCCCGTGTCATAGGAACAGTTTACGCTCACAAAAACATTCTCCCTGTAAATGTAAAAATGCTCCTGTATAATTCATTGTTCTGCTCGCATCTAAATTACTGTCACTTGGTATGGGGAAATACATCTTTCACAAACCTCCAAAGATTATTTACCCCAAAAAAAGAATTCTTAGAATAGTATATAATGTAGCATATGACCACCCATCGAAACCACTTTTTGAGAAAGGCGACATAATGCCAATTACTGATTTATATGCATACTGCTTACTCTCTAATTAGAAAACCGAAAATAAAAACAATACTCCTTTCATTGCCACACTGGCTTCATTATGCAAAAAACACGCATCGTACAAAACAAGAAGCAACGAAATATGGCACATTTATGCATACAGAACAGGTTATGGCAAACAGATGCATAGGTATAGTCTGCTGCACTATCTTAACCTCTCCCATAGCCACAACATGACTGTTGAGCACTCGAAAAAAAAAAGAGTTGCAAAACTTTGTTTCAAATATATTGTTACCGGGTGTAACTTTTGAATCGTAATTTCTGTAATTTTGTATAATTTTTTGTGGTTGTGATTTTGTAACTTCTGAATGGTAATTCCTGTAATTGTGTTTAAATTTATGTGATTACAATTTTGCAATTTGTCATTTTATGTAATTTTGTCTTTACGTTTCATTTTTACGCGCTACAAAGTGTTACAGTTGTATCAAAAAATAGGTTCTGTTCATGCTTCCTTTATTTCTTTAGTATTACTGCTGGGTTTTTCTTTCTTTTTTTTAATCTTTGCTGGTATGCTGTTATGCTGTCTGCATATTTTTCCTGTAGAACTTCTATCTATTTTTGGGGAGGCGAGAGCTCGTCAAGCTACATCCCAAGCTTTTTCTCTCTCCCTCCCTCATCCTTGTGATGGAAAATAAAGGCATTATTATTATTATTATGACTACGGCCGCCCTCCGCCGAGGGATCGAGCTGGGGGCCCTTTTTTTCGCAGCTGGTATGACGTCACTTCGACTGTAGCGCCACTGGTGAGAGGAGCGCGAGGCTCTCCGCCGTGACTACCGCCGCCCTCCGCCGACGGATTGAGCTGGGGGCCCTTTTTTTCGCAGCTGGTATCACGTCACTCAGCGAAAGGTCCACCGTAACTACCGTCGCTCCGCGCTGAAGGCTCAAAACTTAGCGTAGTATTGCTTTCGCAATAAAAATTTGCGCTGGCTTAGCTCTGCTATACCAGGATATACGTAGCTTTAAGTGAGGGCGAGGTGTCCACATCTCGGTGGACACCTGAACCACAGGGAAGGCGGAAAACCATTCTCTTGGAACAGTGGACACCTCAAAATGTGCTTTAAGCTAAGTGGCGGTAGTGACAGGTGTGTGCTGCATGCGACGGCATTTACAATGTTGTGCCAGAAACACGACGCTGAAGCCATAGGGCGTCTGCTACCCTCTGGAAAGCGCGCCGGCGCCGGTGCGTCTGCCAGGTCTATGAATCTACGGTTCTGAAGTGCGCGGCGGCGCCTCCGGCGCAACAGCTGCTCAGCTGTGACGTCACTCCCTCCTCGCGCATGCGCAGCTTCGCTCATGCGCTCTCTCGCGAAACTGCTCATCCACGACAAGTATAGCTCGCACGAGAAAAAAACAAAACTAATATGTAATGACCAACGCGTTAAACTAGTTTAACCGCCTACTCAACCAAGTGCCGTGCTTACGCAGAACAGCCAGCCTACGCTGACATATTATAACCACGAATAAACACACAACTTTTGTTATTTGCATTTTCCGCGTTCAGGATGCTTTCATACGCAGCACGCGCTGATCTTAAAGTGATGCTGTGCAATAAGCAATGTCGCAGGACAAATAGAGTAGGGAATAATTGATACACGAATGTACGGCAATTGCTATGCACAAGGCAGAGCCTGGAAAAAATTTATAACCGGCAGTAGCTGACAGACGATTTTCCCATGGTTCTTTGCGTTCACTTCGGAAACGCACGCTTCCGCACCTGTTGAAAGGTATGAGAGGAAAGAGTAAAAGAACAGACGCGCGTCGCAACAATCGCGTCCCCTGAAGCGTCGACGCTGGCTGTAGCAGATACCTCTGTGCCACCATTCCCCCATGGTTCATTTATTAAGGCGGAAGCCTTTAGTGCCTCATCGTTGTAAGCAGGAGTTGTAGACAGAAATGTCACGCTTTTCAATTGGTCGAAATGATTGTGACGTCACAGTGCGCGAATTTCAAACGGGTCAAATTGTACTTTGGCTATTAACCATGCAACAAATTAAAGGTATCGCATAGTGATCCTCCAACTAAGTGGGACTGAGTTTAGCTCATTGCTTAATCAACCAATTCTAATTAAGCTTTCTAGCCAGACCACATCAATAAATAAAACAGTAGGAAATTGGTCGAGTTGGGGTATCGAACCAGGGTCTCCGGAGTGCGAGACGAGCACGGTAAAAAATCCGGCATGCCAGCTCCATGGTTCGGAATGAACAAAAGCGCGTCTAGTGAATACGGTGTCTTCGTTCACTCCCATCTTCCTCCCTTCCATTAGGGCGAGGTTCAAGTCTCCAGGGAGACATGCGAGACATACATTTCCTTTACTCTCCTCAAAAACTAATTTACCGAATGGGCGATGTCGTTCTGAGGACTCCCTGGAAGGTTGCATGGCGCTACGAGTTCCATACTCAGAGGCGAAGCTTAACATAGTAACCAGACATCAGTGACACTAGCAACAACACCGCGCTTACGGCTTTCGCCTCTCCGCGCTTTAGGCCCGCCGAGCGCCCGCCCTGAATTATTCTTCTCTCGCGCGCCCCTCCTTATTTTCATGCAAGAGGTGACGTCACAGCTCTGCAGCGCCGCTAGATGGCTTCAGCAAAAAGTAGAAGCTTCTGCACCTTTACAAAGCACGTGCGCCGCCTCATGCTGTCTTTCGCTCACAGCGTCTACGCCCACAGATCTCCACTAGGCGGCTGGATGCCGCATTCCCGCTTTCCGAGACGAGCGCGAGTGAGGCCACCGGCAGTTGGACGGCTTGTCCCGGAAGTCAGGTGTCTTGTGTATTTCAATGCACCAAGTCGCGCCTTTTGCCCTTTCGTTCTCAGTTTTTGCGTTGTTCTCGCGTAATGTCTGCTGTTATATGAAATTAATAAGAGAGCTGAACGCGAGAAATGTGAGCATTGTACGTACAACCCTGTAATTTCAGAGAAACCGAAGAAAACAGGCATGCAGGTCTCACTCTGCCGCGGCAAAGGAGTACGTGCATTAAACACTATGTTCGACCAACTATGTTCGTCGCGACCAAACTCCTCTTCCAACTCAAAAAACAAATTAATTTCGCTTTACACACGATTCTCTGGCGACAAATCATGACCTATTTGATACAGCGCTGTTCTAGTGAAAAGTTCCTTTGGACAAACATTTCGGATGTTTTATCTGCTTCGCTTACCTCTCTCCGAAGCAGCTCTTCCGCAGGGAAGTCCACCAGAGCGACGTCCTCATCCTCGTAGTGGTTGCCGTCCAGCGGACACGCATGCGATGCATCCCGCACGCACTGCTCGTAGCAGCACTCGCATAACACGTGTGTGCATGGTAGCAGGGCCGTTCTCTTCCTCACCAGGCCACAGGCACTGCATATCCGATGTGGAGGCAGGGGTTCGACGAACTTCAGTGCCCTCCAGTCGAGCTCAGGGGAAAATCCCACTGTCGCATACTGCGCGCTTGCAGCAGGCATCGTTCTTGACCTACGCTCGTTGCACTGAGCGTCGAAGAAATGCGTATTCCGCCGCCACAAGGATCGCAGTAACGTCTTTCCTTTTTTTCCCTCCCCGTTTGCCAGGGCGATTATCGCAGGGTTATCGGCTGCCGCTTTTGCTGCGTATGCCGGACTGCGCGCCGAGCGAAATCTGTCGCCGGTGGAAAGCTGTGTCACTCACACGTGTTGATCCCGTACGCTAAAAAATATGCGAAATAATGATTGTTGGTTAATTGGTTTTTGACGAAGGAAATTGGCGAAGTATTTGTCTCACATATCTCGGCGGACACCTGAAACGCGCCGCAAGGGAAGGCAGGAAGGTAGGAGTGAAAGAAGAATGATTGTTGTGGGATAGCTTTTGGTGCCGCTATCCGCCAAAACTCTTTCCCAGCTGATGAGTCCAGGCACATCGCTAATTTAGAGCGAAAGCTATGCTATGACCTCAGGGGCGTGTTTCATTCGTTTGCGCATTCGCACTGCTTCAAATGATAAGCCCTGCTGAAAAACAGGCATTGATCTTGATTCTCCTCCCTTGATAACATCGCAAGGTTACTTGTTATCAGGAGGCTTTCTCGAATTCTTTTTCCCGTGAGTGACGTCATCACGAGGCAAGGTAGCAAGACCAGTTGTCTGACCAAGAACGCCATGCCTCAAGCAATGGCTGCGAACCCTAAGCTCTCATATGAAAGTTAATTTTAGGTTAAATTCAGTTACTTTAACTTCGCCGTACAGAGTGCACCCGAGAGGGCAGGGTTCGAATAGAATAATATAGTATACATCAGTATACGCTAAAAGAATTAAACTATTTCACACAAAGGATTCAGAACTTCGACTCTACGCCTTATGATGACAACGACGCAATACAAAGTACACGTCGGCGAAATATATGCACCGTTGCTTTTCATTATAACGAAGTCGAAGTGGCCCCACGACCTCTTTGCTAAATCGTTGCTTAATTGTATTCATAGGCTGCCTTGATCGCATACGTCGCATTGGAACAGGCGTGCATAATACCGCCTTGATAGAGGAAAACCTATAAAGCTTTCAGTGCGCCGTCGATGCGTGCCGAGGGAGGCCAACACTTGTACCGAGTGCTCTCGAGGCGGCCCTGAAAGTGTATACACTGACCCAATACGTCAGCCTATATGCAAAGCGGCCATTTCTACCCCAGCTTGCATGAGGTTCAGTGCCAGAAACAGGGTCTTGCAGGAGTAAAGTCGTTGATGAGAGGGAGAGGAGGGGAGAATAGCGTCGATTTCTAAGACATGGTTCCTATAACGCCTGCTGTGATGCTAATAAGAGCACGCTATGGGGATTTCGTCGCGACTATGCACTTCGGTTGGCTTCCCCGTGGTATTTACGAGTACCCTGGCCTGAACGCTTCACCACATGACAGTGACGCACAGCACAGCGGTCTCTACAATTTCGCCTCCATCAAAATTCGACCCCCCCTCCCCCCACCGGATCGCGAATATGAACAAGACAAAAGGCTTCCACATACGTATTCCTTTCCTGCTTTTCTGCATTGGACCGAACACACGCTCATTTTCTGCTTGTTTCGCAGGTTCGAATTCTCGCAACTTTGTTGCATTAGTACTTCTAAGTCGTTCCCGTTGCTTCTGCTGCCAGTTGCTGTTACCATTTGCTATTACCTACGACCAGTGTAAACGTGTTTCTTGTTCATCATCGGAACTGAGATAGCTGACTTGAAGCGTGAAATGCGCAAAGAAATAAGGGAACTGAAGGCTAGTCTAGAGCACATGAACAAAGATGTTGAGGACTTTCGGAGAGACTGTGGTGATCGGGAAAAAGAGAATGCCGCTCTGAAAGTCACAAATGAGGAGCTGATCAAAGAACTTGCACAACTAAAAAAAATGGCAAATGAAAACTCGATGTGGATCACCGCACAGGATCAGTACTCGAGGAAAAAAATTCTTGAGATTAGAGGCATTCCTGAGGACGAAAACGAAAATTTGATGGATGTTCTGGGCAGGCTTGGTGACGCACTTGGTGATTGTATAACACAAGAAGATATTGAGATCTGCCACAGGGTTCCTGTGCGAAACACTGCTGCTGACCAGAAAGATGGCGACGACGATACTGTCGAAAAAAAGGCCGCAGCAAAAAACGAATAGTAACGGCAACATTGCAGTAGCATTCAGCAACCGCGCTAAGTGCGATGCCATTCTTCGGGAAGCACGAAAAATTCGGTGCGGTGCAGATGAACTGGGTTTCTCAGAGAAAGTCTGTCTTTGTTGATGAGCGTCTGTGCCCAAAAATGAGAAAGTTGCTTGGGATGACAACTGGCAAGAAACGGGAGGTGGCCTGGCGTTGCGCATGGGTCGGGAACCGCAGGGTTTACGCACGGAAAACGGAAACGTCCCGAGTTATCCGAATTGATTGTGAGTCCGACCTGGATAAGATGCGGAATGTAGCCGCCTCTCCCTGAGTGCCTATGGCGTGCTCTTTTGTACTTGTATGATTATTTTTGATAGCTGCTCCTCACGATGTTACCTGTCCTTCTGGCAACAGTTATATCAGTGTTCTGCATTGCAACGCCTAAAGTGCGTGAAAGAAATACGACGAACTGGTTATGTTTCTTGCCGAATTCCGTTTCAAGTTTCAAGTTTTTATGGTTACCGAAACGTGGTAATCTTCTACAGCTGATGTTTTGAATCTCCCGGGATGCGAGAGTTTTTTTCTGAACAGGTCCCACCGACGTGGTGGCGGTGTGCTACAGCTGGTATCAAAACAGTTTGCATGTGCTGTACAGCCAGACTTTTCTTAAATTAATGCTGATTACTAAGTTATAATGACTCAAAGTGAAAATAAGTTGTTTGCTGTCATTTACCGACCATCTAATGGGAACATAAACCGTTTTTTTAAGTTTTTAGAAACGTTCTTGAATTTCATAATTACGAATAAGCTGCAAATCATTTTAGGCGGTGACTGTAACATTATTCTGTTGGGTAACACTGCTGCCTCCCGTGGATTTCAAATTTTGCTTACTTCCTTATCTTGTGGCAATGTCATAACAGAGCCAACACGAATCACCCATCATTCAGAGAGCCTTTTAGATTTATTTGTGACTAATAATATGAGTGACTGTGTTAAGTCGGGCTGAATAATTACGGGACTAAGTGATCACTTTCCGATATACATGATCTACAAATGCAATACATTTCTTAAAAGAAAGGTTAGCCACTCTGATTCGTACACTGTCAGAGATATAAGTTCCAGGACCCTAGAGGTGTTTGGGAATGAAATAAGCAGTTTAAGCTGGAGTCCGCTTATTGCGTGCAAAACTGCTCAGCAAGCATATGAAATATTTCTCTCATTATTTAAGTCATGCTATCACACATGTTTTAGGCTAAAAATGTAAAACAAATCGAAAAAGTTACGCAAGCCTTCGATGACAGATGAGTGTTTTAAAATGATTAAAAGAAAGGAACAACTATACGCAAAGTTCGTGAAGACACGGAGCTTGGATGACCTCTCAGCTTTCAAAAAATACAGAAATTTTGTCACAACCAGTTTGCGTAAATGAAAAAATACGTACTTTGAAATTTTATTTAACAATGCAACTAGTCAGATTGATGTTCTATGGCGCGAACTTAACAAAATATTAAATACTAGCACACGCAACTATCAAGTACTTCAACTAATAGTAAATGCTAAAACACTAAAAGGGAAGGACCTCGCGGACGAGTATAACAAATACTTTACAAATCTCCCTTCAGGAACACCTATACAAGACAGCGCTGAAAGTAAAACATATATTTAGGTGCACCTAATTCTAAATCTGCCTGTTTTGAACCGACAAGTGATGAAGAAATTTACTCTATTTTTATGTCCTTAAAGAATAGTAAAGCCCGGGACATTGATGATCTTGAAATCAAACTCGTTAAATACGATTTAGACCTGCTGACTCCAGCTCTTTGTTACATTTACAATACCTGTTTCCATACTGGTACCTTTCCAGATATTATGCAGTGTGCAAAATAGGAATTATATATAAATGAGGCGATAAAAATAACTTTTCAAATTATCTACCGATCTCAGTGTTACCCGTTTTTTCCAAAGGTCCAGAAAAAATAATATGCAAGTGAATCACCAGTTTCTGTGATAAGCACAAGCTTTTATCTCCACAGTAATTTGGGCTCTGTCGAGGCATGTCCACTGAATTAGCTTTGTCGACGCAGAAGGAATTAATACTTAGAAGGTTTGAAAAAAACAAAATGACCCTTGGTATTCTGATCGATTTCTCGAAAGCATTCGACAGAATTGACCACAAAATTTTATCTACAAAGCTAGAGCATTATGGGTTTCGAGGAGTTTCTGGTAACCTTCTCAAGTCATATTTAAACCAGCGTAAGCAATGCGTCGTAATCAACGAAGCTCACTCTTCCCTATTAATTGCGACTTCAGGTGTGCCGCAAGGCAGTGTACTCGGACCGGTTTTATTTAATATTTACATAAATGATATAGTAAAGACCAGCACACTTCCATCTTACACCATTTATGCAGACGACACAAGCATTTTTTTCCAGTCAGCTAGTATTGAAGAACTCACTGATTTCGCAAATGTGACACTTGAAAAATTCTCTCAATAGACTTAAATAAATAGTTGACAAATTAACGTTGCTAAAAAAAGAGCCATATTATTTACTCCTGTACAGAAGGTTATTGTTCGGGATATCGACATTAAACTCGGTTCCGAACAAATAAAAGACGTTAAAGAAATAAAAACATCGGGTATGACGTTCAGTCAACATCTAAATTCCCACGTGGAAAGCGTGGCGGGAAACCTGGCAAGAGCTTGTGGCGTACTGTGTAAGTTTAGAACGGTGCTTCCGACTAAAATTAAGTTAATTCTTTCTAATTCATATTTCGCTCCTCATATTAACTACTGCAGTCCTGTATGGACGGACACAACTCAATCCAACCTTACCAAATTAATGCTATTACAAAAGAAAGCAATTCGTCACGTAGCAAATGTCGCATATGACGCCCATATAAGAGAACTTTTTGCTACGTTTAATGTACTCCGCATACACCACTTACATAAACTTAACGTTGTTATGAAGTAAACACACAGTGTTCAAACTAACAACGAAGCTTTCCTCAACTTATGCAGTTTACATCGACCTTTAGAAGTGCCCTACATATTCAGAAACCGAGAATACTGTTGTATACCCTCTTCCCGCACTAATCAGGGTCGACATATTCTGCGATACCACATGCCTACACATTTGAATTTTCTACAAAACAAAAAATATAGATATCAATAACATTAGCAAATACAAGTGGCAGAAATACTTTATTCTTGTAGACATATGGGTTTAATTGTGTTTCATTTCTCCGACACAAACTGCTGTTGTCCTGCGGATGTATTGTATCTTTTTGTCATCGTCTATTTTCCTGCTTTTATTACGTGAACTTGTGTACACCCGATTGTATCTGGACCTTTGGAGCTGCTGACGCGATTTTTTCTTTCGATTTTTTTCTTTTTTCATACTATACATCTTATCTTACTATACTTTTACGTTTAATTACACGTTTCCATCAAATTTAACACAAATCCAAGTGTTTTCCGCCCATTCTGTGAGAATTTTCACTCTGACCTGATGACTTCCGGTGGAGATGGCGTTACACCATTCCCGTGGCTATATCGACGTCCGCGCTATTTCGATGCAATTTCGACATATTTGCCTATAATTAATTAACTAACTAATCTAGAGTCATCAAACTTGGCTTCTGCGTTCATATTTTCATCCTCTATCTGAAGCAAGAATTGGCTTTCATCTATCTTTTTTAGTTCCCGAGTTAAACGCGTGTGACACGCTTTGTCAGTGGACGGACGACAATATGAGCCATTATAAGCTTTCGCCTTAAAGATAAGGTGGCGTCATCAAGCGCCCGTGTGGCCCACAGAGCAAGACGCACACCCCGACTTCAAACAATGCTATGCACGTTGTTCGTCTATATATATATATATACCGGGTGTCCCAGCTAAATGTAACCACACTTTAAACAATGGCGCAGTGTACTAGTTCAGTGAAACCAACTCAGGGTTATTCATATTCGCGTGGCCTAGTCTTGAGTATTTTTTCTCTCTTCAAAGTTAATTAATTAGTTAAGTTTAATTAGCTAACTTTTTAATTATTAACTTCAGGAAGAAAGTGTCAATGCAAAAGCTTTAGATGACCCCGAGAAACCGCTAGTCGTGCTGTTTCCGTCAAGTTACGATTCACGTAGCTTCATTTATCGGCATGAAAACAAAACTGTCACGTCACCTGCTGGTCGCTCACTTCTCTGCCCCAATGTGCACTCAAAGTCTCATCGAGGAGAAGACTTCAGAAAAAATAAATGTTATTCCTTAAGGCGCGTCTTGGGACGTTGAAGTGGCACAGTTGTCATCTGGAAGCTTTTTCTTATTGTGCGGGTTATGGTTAAAGGCGGGTAAAAAAACAACGTTACGTAAATGTTACTTTGCTGAAAATGTCTCAGTAAGCTGTTTCTCAAAGCGATCTACAACTTTTCCATTGACACATTGTTCCTCAAGTCAATAATTAAAAAGTTAGTTGATTAACGGTGGCGCTAAGAATTAACATGCGGAAAACCAAAGTAATGTTCAGCAGCCTAGCAAGGGAACAGCAGTTCGCAATTGGTAGCGAGGTGCTGGAAGTAGTAAGAGAATATGTCTACTTAGGGCAGGTAGTGACCGCAGATTCGGATCATGAGAGGGAAATAACTAGAAGAATAAGAATGGGGTGGAGCCCAGATGGCAGGTTCTCTCAGATCATCAATGGTAGCTTACCAATATCCCCGAAGAGAAAAGTATACAATATCTGTATCCTCCCGGTACTCAGCTATGGGGCAGAAACGTGGAGGATAACAAAGAGAGTTCAGCTTAAGTTAAGAACAACGAAGTGAGCTATGGAAAGAAAAATGATAAGTGTAACGTTAAGAGATCGGAAGAGGGCGAAGTGGGTGAGGGAACAAACGTTGGTTAATGACATCTTAGTTGAAATCAAGAGGAATAAATGGGCTTGCGCAGGGCATGTAATGCGAAGGCAAGATAATCGCTGGTTCCTTAAGGGTAACGGAGTGGATTCCAAGAGAAAGCAAACGTAGCAGGGGACGGCAGAAAGTTAGGTGGGCGGATGAGAGTAAGAAGTTTGCGGGGATACGGTGGCCGCAACTGGCAAAGAACAGGGTTAATTGGAGAGACATGGGAGGGGCCTTTGCCTTGCAGTGGGTGTAGTCAGGCTGATGATGATGATGATGATGATCAATTAGTCAACCTTGAAGAGCGAAAAAAGAAAACTGCAGACTAGGTCACGCGACTCTAAACAACCCTCATTTGGTTTCAGACGGCTAGGACATCCCGTGTTTTTTAAAAGGTTAGCTACACTTAGCTGGGACACCTGGTATACTCGCCACCAGTTTTCGTGAAATTCGTTCCAAATTTGTGGCGCAACATTTTGTCGTAAAACATTTCAGGTGGTGTCGTACGATTCCTCGATTCGTATATCTTAGATGTGCCTGTCAAGCTAGAGGCCAGCTTGAGGCAAGGATACGAACATTGACATGTGCACGTTCGTATAAAGATTGTGATGCAACGGTTCGTCTTTTTTATTTATTATTTATTCGAGGACTACTGGAGCGCCCGAAGGCATGGTTGCAGGCGTGATGTACAAGGAAATAAAGCATTGCAAGTGCCATAATCAAATGATGGTACTATTCGAAGGACACATGAAACAGCCATAAAAACATCAAAAACACGCAAACACACACGTACATTGAATTGTGGAATCTTAGCATAAAATCAGTTTATGAATAAAGGCATGAAACACTTCAACATTTGTGAAGTCAACGATGTTTTTAGGCAGTTTGTCCCACACAGATATTTCATGTGGAAAACAAAAATTCTGAATTCTGATAAGCGTTACTTTCACAACTGCATTCTTGTATCTTAAAAGCGTGGCCACAACGTGCAGATTCAAAATGTGGCAGGAGAACACAGAGCTTTATCAATCCGAGTTTTATCGCACTAGATGGGTAGAACATTTCCCGCGCAGGAGCCTAGTACTAAGAAGTTCCCAACGAAAAGGTGCTTCCATTGCTGAAACGCTGTGTTGAAAATTGTCGTCACTGGCGACACAACGAGCTGCGCGGCACTCTACGCGTCCTAAAAGACCTAGTAATGCAACCATACGCGTATCCCACTCCGCACTGGCATATTCAAGAACGCGTCTAATGTGTTTCAGGTGCAGCAGTTGTTCTACATTTTCTGGGGCCTCCGGATAGTGACCCTCCCATTGCCCTATATCCTTTCCTGGATCCACCCGGGAGCTTACATCCCCAACTGCTTTCTCGACATCCATCTACTCGACCCCCTCGCTCATATCCGTTTCCAATGCCCGGCGGATCCACCAGCGCGGAGCCTGGAGCACCTGACCGGATGCGCGTAATGGGAGACCCTGTTGCGCTCTGCGGACACGAAGAAGGTTGCGATGGACCAGGCCGCTGACGTCACGGACCACCATGAGCGTCTCAGTACAGGGGGGCGGTGCGGAGCCCTGGTGGGGCTTACGTGTACTAACACCCTCCTCCTCCTTCCGGGTGGTGTCACACGCTTGCGTGTGTGTGTGTGTGGGGGGGTCATACATCGGCCAACGGAAACGCCGCACAGTGGATCGCACGGTCTCATGCTTTCGCTTTCCCGCACGTCAGCAATCATAAGTGTATGGGCCGATTTTTTTTTTTCAATTTCCATCGCAGTGGGCCTGCCGGTGTCTGGAATCAAACACTGCGCCTCACCAACCACAGCAGCATGCCAAAGATATTGTAGCAATGAGGCAAATCATTCAAGATGCAGACGAAATCGCAGCGAAGCGCAGAAAAGCAGCCGACAATGATTTCGAAATCGGTGACAACACGAGAATGGCAAGCAGAGACAAGTTTGGCCTAAGTCACAGCCCAGAAGCCTGTAGAATACGTTCAGCATGAAGCAGAAGATTCACGAAATATTCCTCCGAGCAGTGCCACTCTTTGAGGAAGCCTTCTTTCGCCCTCCTCCCACTGCATCTGGCGGCAGCAGCTCCCACTTGACGTGAAGGTTGTCGTTCTCCACGTAGCCCCGACGGATAAGGTTGTCCAGGTTAAGCCATTCGCCATCTATGTAAGCGCTTGCGTTTTGAGATTCTTGCGGCCTTTCAAACCATTTGCCGTAACTCCCCATGACTTGGAAGCCCACCCTTGAGCAGTCCTTGGGGTGCACAACGCTCACGCCGACTTTTTGTTTGAACGGCCACGGGACCAGGTCGTCCATGTCTCCTTTGTACAGAGCCAGGACCACATAAAGATTCACAGATCCGCCAACTTTTCTGAGGCAGATTCCAGGGCACAGGCAATATCCACGCAGATACACCAGATTGTGGTCATACTTAGCAACGCCTTCGAGCAGCGCCTCTTCTCTAAGTGCATTCACACCTGGTACAACAAAGTTGCAGGCCGTTACTTGGAGTTGCGTATACCGCAAAGCTTCTGTGATTCTGTCGAGTGCCGTCTCGCTGTATTCTTCCAATTCGGCTTTAAACGAAGCAGCAATGTTCGTCACAGTTTCTCGGGTAGCTTTTGTCACATAAACCAGTGCGTCTCTCAGCGTTGCACTCGCAGGAAGATTATTTAGTGTATCAACCTGTGCTGTCAAACCATTCTGCTCTTCCTCATTGCAGACAGTCAGCTCACGAAGAAATTCATTTGAAACCTCTCTATTTGGCTCGGTTTTAGCGGCCAGTTCCTCTTTCATTGTTTCTCTGAACTTAGTTATGCCCTGTGAAATTTCGTTGAATCTTTCACTGTGCGTGCCAGTGTCAAGAGCGATTTGTTCTACGCATCGTCTGATTTCTGCTATCTGATGTTGAAATGCTACTGGGAAAGAAGGGAGAAATTGTTTTTCCTCCTTGCTGCCTGTTCCTATTTGGTCTTCGGATTCAACTGCTTTCATTCGTGTAGAGCAGTCTGATGTCAGATGAGAGCACACGTCCACGCAAAGAACCTTGGCTGAACACATGGGACAAGTAACGGAGTGGTGTCCGCATTCGGTTTGAAAATGGCGGGAGATCTCCGAAGCAGACGTCACAGTCCCGCAGCCACATTCGTTGTTCCAGCAAGCCACCTGCAGGGATAATGGAGACAGCGTTTACATAACAATCATATCTGCTGCTCTATGTGCTAAACTGCGGTCCTCTCGGCGTTTGGAGCGATTTTAAGCTTGGTTTTAAGGAGCGGTTCGCCTAGGCATTTAAAGCGCGACGACAGCATGAGGAGAGAGGGAATCGCAACTGTGCACTCGGAGTGCACTCGGAGCGTTGTGTGCTGAACAAAGGAGATGCTCATTCATCTCTTTTCGTCAGAGCTTCGCAAGCATTTAGAGCAGCGGGTTCTTTGAGGCTGATAAGGTATTACATTCGCAAACGTTGTGACAGTAAGAATACACTAACGAAAAAAGAGAATATTTCCTTACTTTTGTCTTTCGAGGAAATGGAAGCCGTGCAAGATGGGATTTTTGTTTCTTGCACACAAATAAATGTTGGTATTACATTTCCAAGCGCTATATGCTTCACCTATTTGAAGCCCGCATCATGCTTATCTTATCAACGCTCTTGAAGTAGGACAAAACACAGCAGCCAGATTCATTCATTATTCATATTCCTACGACATCAGTGTGTCAGGGTTGAAAGATAAATCAGGGTTATCACTCCTCTCAGTTTGTAATCGCATCGCCAGCCTTTGCTTATTCTACAAATTTTACCACAGTTCACTTTCCTGCGCGCCCTACATCGCCCGCCAACCCGCATATCTGATCGCACTTGTCATCCTTTCCAAGTTTCTCGACCACGTGCCCGCACGGTCACTTTTGCAGCCTCATTTTCCCCCGTACCATTGTGGACTGGAACGACCTTCCCAGCGAGATTGCAGCCATCATGTGCTCCGTGACCTTCGCTGATAATCTTCATGCTCATTTTTCATCGTGTTGACACTTGCCGCCAACTAATATTGTACCCAGCCCTTATGTAATGCCCTCACCGGGCCTTTGAGGAAAATAAATGAAATGAAATGAAAACTGACTTCTAGTTAGCGTCTTGTGCCCGTGGACGACACACCTCAATGCACACCATCCCTTATGTTAGAATACTTTTGACGGCTTCGAACAGAAGCATGAACATCAAGGCAGCGAGTAGGCCGAATCGAGCCTCCAACTTCCCGAAAATTCTGTGCCCCTGATTTTGCTTCAGCGACCTGCATAGTGGCTGATAAATCGTCTCGATCGCTAAAACTCTCAGCAGGTTGAAGATTTGTACTCTTGTCCAACATTTACAAGTTTCACGGGGTAGAATGAGGGAAGGAGGGGGGGGGGGGGTGACCACGCGTCAGCTACGAGGGCCAGAAACGAACTACCTAGCCTTGGGTATTTGCGAAAAAAAAAACCCAAACCGTGATACCTGTTTGCGCAAACTCGAATAAACCACGCGACGATAGGCGCACAAAACCGAATTTTTATTCCCGTTCTTTCGCTTCACTACAGCGAGAACACGTAACAATTCACAGCATCGTGCGCGTTTAAACTGCTCGGTTCTCACACGTTTCAACGAGAGAATTCATCTCCTCTGCACGCTCACACTTTTGTCCACTGGACACGAGCAACGGCCATGCAAAGCTTTCTTTGTGCAACGATGAGAATTGTAAACGAGGATAAGGAAAAAAAAGTCAGTTCATTTCGGTAATTAGGCCAAATGCGGGTGTGTGAGCACCGTGATGTGTTTCGGTGCTGCGCCTCTCTGCTAGGTTACGGTGGTTGTTGGCGTGTGTGTTCTGTCATGAAAAACTGAAAGAAGCACATGGAAACACCTTCCACAGCACCTGCCTTGTGAAACTGTGCCACTGCTCACCTTCCCACCGGCTACACCTTGACAATTAAGCCCCCAGTGGACAGGTGAGCAGTGGCGCAGTGGCACAGGGCAGGTGCTTTGGAAGGTGCTGCCATTTGTTGGACATTGGTTTCTTGTGTTGGGTTGCAACCCAGGTCGCCATTCCCGAGCATCCTCTTCCAAGTAAATGGGCTACCGCCTGACTCGGTGGGCAGGTAGCCCACCACACGGTATGCAGGTGAGCATCCTGCCACAAAACCGGCTTCAAGAAAACACACAGCACCCACATGCGGGGAATGGCCACTATCGGAGCTAGAGCACTAAAACAAGTGAGCTCGATGTCTCTTTTTTCATATTCGCTCACCTCTCTTCTCAGCAGCTGATCGGCAGGGCATTCCTTACAGTCGACGTCTCCATCCTGGAACTCGTACCCGTCGAGTGGACAGACGTGCAGGCCGTCCTGGCCGCATCGCTCGTAGCAAGAATCGCACAGCACGTGCATGCAGGGAAGCCAAGCGGTGACCTTGCGCACGAGGCCACAGGTGCTGCAAACTCGGTTTGGAGGAATAGGCTTGACGAAGTTGAGGGGCTTCCAGTCGAGTTCCGGAGAGAACCCAACGAGCGTGTACCGGAAAGTTGCAGCATCCATTGCTCCTCACGGGCGCACGCAGCAAAGGTTCATTAAAGAAATGATTTTTGCGGCCCCATGAAGCGCTGTTATATCGTTCTTTTATTTTTATCAACAGGCATCATGGCGATAATCGCAGCCATTCTGCAAGCTTTTGCCGAATATTTTACAGCGTCTGCGCGAGTGATGTACACAATCTATCTTTAAAGCTGGCAGAGCATGCGATTTCGTTGTACGCTAATAATTCTCACGCTGTGACGTTGAAACTTCGCCTTGGTAATTAGTGTTTGTTGATTAAAAGCGAAAAATACGCTACTGAGGTCTGAGTTGACCGGCTCGGTCAATTCTTTGCTTGGTCATAGCCACCGGGGCCTGTATTCAATGGAAGCCGAACTCCAATATGTCTGCGATTCATCGGCGCTCTTGGTACAAGTTGACCGAAACTTGTACTGAGAGCGCAGTGCAATTTCGCCGCATTCTGAGGTCTGGGATTAACGGATCGACGTCATGCATGCCAGGGCCCTTGAAACCAATCACTCCCCATTCAGGCGACAGCTATAGGAACCCTGTTACATAGGAAACACACCCGCAAACACAGAGCGGTCTCAAGGCTGCTTTTCGTAACGTTACAGACATCCGTACAAGGTTTTCGCGACGTAGCAGACTGCGAGGCGAATGATTCAGAGCCCGTGCTTGCGTCTTGGAGTTATCTCCGTCGTCTGCTGTGGGCCATTTTAATAACTAAATCCGTTGCATTCTTGGCTGCGTAGACCGAGCTGCACTGCTCATGTTTCGAAGGTAATTGACCATTGAGGGCAAAATAGCGCTCCTAGAGGAAGCGCATTATTACGTCACCAGCCGCAGTTGTACGAATGCAAGAGTGGCCGAAGCATAAGTGCTTTGCTTTCACGCAGTTTCGCGCCTATACAAGCGTTGCTTTCCGTGAGAACGGGATATTTGCTACTTCGTGATGAAAGCCTGTTAGTATGGACTGATCAAACATTCCACTTTTATGTATCTTTAACCGCAACATAACCACTACGTAACCGCAACGTGTGAGCCGACGTAAATAACACTATAAAAATATGCAGTGGCAGCTCAGCTAGGCCAGCATATACGTAGCGAAAAATATTTCATCTAATGACATTTCTGTAGTGACACGCCGTCGATGTCGTTCAGCTGCTTGGCGGTGGCGTCTCTTCGCGAGACGTTCCTGCCGATCTTGGGCCGTCTCGGCTACCCGCGTAGCCTTTCTCGCCTCGGTTTCACGCTGTCGGCCGGCCTAGTACCATAAGACGACATTTGGATCGGAAGACTCAATTTCGCTCAGCCTGTACTGCGGCCGTGACGAGCACGGCCGCTCTCTTTCTTCCATGGTGCGCGTCTGAGGAGCGAGCGCATCGCTTCCGGCTTGTGTCCCAGGTCTGCGGCGCTACTCTGCGCATGCGCAGTGCACCGCAGCGCCTGCGGCGTCATGGTTGCCATGGTAATGGTTGTTGTGGTAACGGCGCATTCGCAGTAGTGGTCTTTGGTAGGCACCACGAAATGCGCATTTGGTAGCGTAGTGTAGCTTTCGCTGCAAAAACAAAATTGCTGATGGGTTGAACATGGCAGCACAAAGCTTAGAAGTCAGTGAAAGCGGGACAGATGGAATCGTGATGATGAAGCTTTTGAGCGGCGTATGTACGCCAGCATCGCCGTATTCGCGTAAGTGCCACACTGCATCTGGTATGGCATCTTGACGTTGCACACTGCGTTCAGATCCGCCCTGAGGTAGGTATTTTAACATCCGAGGTTCTCTTTGCATAATAGGGACTAGGACGAACTTGTTCAATAGCCACTCCAGCACAAACTAAGGCAGAGAATCACCGATCAGAAAAGAAGCGACGAACGCGTGCATGAATTTAGCGCTTTTAATCCTGGTAATTATGTTTTTATTATACACGGTCAGGCAAGTTACCTCTTTCTAATGTATGTGCATTACTCGACGTCATTGGTCTCATGAAACACTTTCATTATTAAAGGTTTATAAAATAAGATTTCGCTCTTAAAATTCTTTCTGTGCAAGTACTATTAGTTCAGTGCTGTAGACCTCAACGCATTAATTCCTTGAGGCTTCTATCACTATGACTGGCGTTAACTGGGCTCCTTCTGCTGCTTTGTGTTCGCGGCTGCCTAACAAAAATAAATACATGTTGACGTGTAACCTTGGTTGTATTTTCACACCCGGCCAAGGCGGTGGAATTTCGATAGAGGCGAAATTCTAAATGCCCGTGTATTGTGCGATGTCAGTGCACATTAAAAACCCACAGGTGGTCGAAATTTCCGGAGCTCTTCACTACGGCGTCCATCATAGCCTGAGTCGCTTTGAGACGTTAAAACCCATACACCACAAACACTATTTTCAGAAATTCATCTGGTATTAGGGGCTTCGAACCCAGTTGGTGAAAAAAGGGGAGTTCCGCCCTTGTACTGATAAAGGTGCAGTCCTTAGCCAGCCATTCCTGAAAAAAAAAATGGAGGTGTCTGGATACTTTCTAGACCAGAACGTTCAAGCGCCACAGGTAACACTGCGGTCTGCCGGAGATTTTAGCTCCTGCTACAATCATCTCTTACTCTGTCAGTGAAACCAGTTAGCGCAAGAAACGGGACGACAGAAAGAGGACCCACCAAGAGCGCTCGTGGCGTGCCCTCTTTCTGCCGTCCCGTTTCTTGCGCTAACTGTTTTCATGGATAACCAACAGGAACAAATTAACGCGTTCACACTGTCAGTGTTGAAGATGTGACAGAAAGCAAGTCCAGGACGAAGCTTTGAAGATGTTCGACTCATAGCATGAGTCAGGCAGGTTTTTTTCCTCTGTTCTATGTTCCTTCTTCTTCTGAGTCAGCCAGACGATATCGAAGATTTCAGAATACACTGCGCTGAAATCATTTCCAAATATTTAGAAGGGGGGCGACACAATTTTGCCGTCAGGGTGCGCCCTTTCTGCACGTTGTCCAAAACCTTTCTTCGCACGTTGTATCTGCTTCCTGCAGCATCCTCCGAAGCCTTTTCTTCCCCGCATACCCCGGGCCGTATCCTCTTCATCAGCGGACTCGTGGTTGCTTTCTCCATTCTTCTGCTCCTGCTGCCTGTCGCACCCGCAGACGCTTCCTTCGCACCAGGAAGCCAACGCGCTCTGTCGGTTATTGGAAACGTGGTGCTGTTGCGCAGAGTTGCCCCACTTGGCACATGGTCTGCTGCAGCAGCGACGGAGTGGAGCGACGGAGCGGAGGCGCTTCGGAGCAGTGACGGACCACCAGTCGTGTTTCGCTCATTTCGTAAACGGCTGCCCCGGTCACGCGGTGGTCCCTGGTTCGAACCCCGGGCCAGGGGGCATTTTTCTTTATCAATGAAGTTTCTTGCGCTTGTTTCCTTTTCTTTGTCGTCATATGACAGCGCTTGGGAGGATGCTGAGGAGTAATTACTCCCTTAATAGTGGCATATGATGTGTTACCACGTTGTCGTCTGTACCATAGCCGTTTGCGTTTTTCTACAGGTTGCTCAGATAATCAATTTTTCGACCTCCACTTCTAAGCCTTCGTGTTTTTGATGAACTCTCATTTCTTGTTTCTCCTTACGGCTAAGTATTTTCTTGCGTTCACGCTTATAAGCATCATTTTAATCAGTTATAATTGATGCCAAATGCTTCTGGAGAGAATGCCGCAGTCGTCAAGGTCACGTGCAATGGTGGACTTCAGCAACCCCCGCAAGCCACATACCAGGCTCGTTATGTACGCTTCCACGGTGAACTGAATACAGAACGAGTGAAGTGAAACGCAAAGATCCAAAGGAGGTAACCTAAGTTCAGAAATGCCAGTGGTTCAACCGTGCCGAACCGAGTTTCACGTAGCGAAAGCTTCAAGCAACTTGCCGCATTGTTCCAAGATGTACTTTTTTTTTAATCGAGGTGTTTGCCATTAGGCATAATGTTAAAAAGAAAGTTATAAGGAGTGTACTTCACTACACGTGCGCGCCTCAGCGCGCTCTCCTTCCTCCATAGCACACAGCTCTGGTTATATATACCCCGTACCTTATGTCACAACTGTGAATTGTATCACGTGACACAATGTGATTACCATGTGACTTTCTTACTGCCTGTGCCGATAACTTCCAATGTAAGAATTCAATGTCAAAGCTCAAGATCAAAGTTCAATATCAAAGTTTAGTGTCAAACGTCACTGTCAAAGATGAAATGTCAATGTCAAAGGTCAAAGGTCGTGGTCGAAGTTTAACGGCCAAGGTGGCCCACTAAGTGGACCGCACGTGGTTAGGTATACGTGCATAGCAAGACTAACCATGACTCATCTGAAGGTCGTCTCAAAGTCATTCGGAGGCTCACGGAGAAAAGCATCCCAGCGATAGTAATGTAGCTTTCGTTACAAAGCTTAACAATGGTGTAGCTAATATGCAATTTGCAAGGCCCGAAAGCTGCTGATATGAAATGTATACGGTCCACGCCAGCATGTCGTTTCAAGCGGCTACTATTGCTTTCCTTTTGTGCTTGCCTTTCACCAATCGAGTTACCATGCCTTTACCATGCGTTTACCGTGCCTTTGCTTTCAGGTCATTTCACGCCAAACTCTAGTGTAGGCGTGAACCGCCCTTGAAGACCGTGAACCATGACAGCAAACGCTTGGAACGAAACCCAGTTTATTCAGTGACGCACACACATATACGCAGAACTGCAGCCCCCTGGCGGTGTTCACATTCAAAAAGGAAACAAGAACTAACTTTACAACATATTCCCTCCCTTTATGTTAAGGTTAGTGAATTAGTGGATTAGTACGTATTACAACATCTCAAAGGATTTACTAATATCAAATGCACATGTACATGTAAACCATTGCAGTTTGAAAAAAAATGATCACAACACAGTCCATTCATGCACTCTTCACCTAGAGTTCACACTGGCCTACATGTAGCCATATCGGTCAGGCGGTCGTCTCTTGCGAGGTGGCAGCACACGGCGCGGAGGGTCCGGCGTTGGAAGCAACGCCTCTGTTGTGTCTTGAGGTGGGTCCGGAGTGTGAAGAACTGGTCCGAGCAATCCTGGAGCGTCAGAAGGCGACCCATGCTGAATGCGGACACACTCACCACTCTCACTGAGGTTCCACGATTGAAGCTTAGACGCAGTGGGTTGGACGGATGGACGCGTTTTGGCCTGGTGAACAGAAGTCTTAGCCAGACCAATGCCCTGTCCAAACAGACAATGGAACTCTTCTCTTAAGTAGCTGGGGAGCCCATCATAACACGGATGCGTTTCTTTTACAGAACATCGTTCTTGGCTACCAGCTGCAGTGGCAGTTGTCTCAAGGCAACAAAGGAAATCAACTCTTAGATTAAGAGCTCTAATCGCATCGATACCGAGAAGCGAAGTGCCCCGATACACGACATAAAACAAAATGAATGCTGTACGAGCCATGTACGTAACCTCAGAGACAAAACATCCATGCACCGGTATGGGCTGTCTTGAATAGTCCAATAACTTAACTAGCGGGGCAGTACAGTGTGCTTTACTGGAGAAATGCTGGTTGAAGAGGCTGTACGACATAATGGAAACTGCTGATCCCGAAACAAACTAAGAATGCTACGCTGGTGTTTCCTACTAAGACATCAATATGGATACCAGGGTGAGTGGATGCGGCCACTACCAGAATGTTTGCAACGTCACTGCGTTCTTCGCTGCTCAGTTCCCGAACAGAAGCAACGCGTCGATCCTTATTGCACACTGACTTGAAATGACCGACCCCGCCGCAGCAATGACAGCGTTTCCCTTTAGCCGGGCAGTGGAACGACGCAGCCGAGTGCTGATTATAACCGCAACGAAAGCAGTGGAAGGGGGCGTTGCTCTTGGTAGCAATGTGCTGTGCACTTGTAGACGCAAAAGCTTGGACGTCTTGAGTAATTTGTTCTAGCTGAGTGGCCACAAGCACAGCACGCGAAAAAGAAAGACTGGAGCCATCGAGCAACAGACGCTCACGGACATGTTGCGAAGAAATGCTAGTCACGAACTGATCACGGAGCGCATCCTCAAGCACGGCGAACGAACAAGCAGCTGCATGCTCACGTAATGCAACACGATACTCGTTGATAGATTCCCCTGGCTGCTGGACGCGTTTGCGAAAACGGTGACGTTCTACGACGATATTGGTTTGGGTGGTAAAATGGTTCCCCAAGGCTGTAACCGCATCGTCATATGGCGAAAGTGCCGTCTCTGTCTGTTTTGGCAACAGTCCGGTGTTTGCGCCCTCACTATCTGCTGGCAGATCCTTAGCGGTAGCGCTCTCACCTTCTTTGGCGTCTTTGGCTGACACAGGAAGGGTGAAGAATATTCGCTGGCCTTCGACGCCCAGACAGTGGATAAGAAGTGCTTTGCGACGCTCTGCCGAAAAATCAGACGCTCCCGAAGCCAGCTTGTAGTTCACGAATAGACGCACCCATTGTGACCAAGGAACAGCCGGGCGACCTGGAACAGGCAGAAATGGGGGCGGTTGTGCGGTCCGGAAAAGCCCATGACTGGAAGCGAAAAGGTTGTTACGCCCGCTCTTCCGTTCATCCTCGTCGCCAATGTAGTGTAGGCGTGAACCGCCCTTGAAGACCGTGAACCATGACAGCAAACGCATGGAACGAAACCCAGTTTATTCATTTGGTTGGTTGCGACTGAGAGAAGAATGAAAAGGAATGTGCACGGGCCTGCCAACTGGCTCAAGCCGAGCCACCACAAGAGAGTTGAAAGATAAGAGCACAGAGTAAGAGAGTAAAGACGCGCGTCGCAACAACCGCGTCCGCCGGGACGGACGCTGGCTGAAAAAACAGATACATGGTCGCAGCCCGAAGGCCGCAAACGTTGTTGTTGTGACTGAGAAAAGGATGAAAAGGAAATTGCACGGGCCTGCCTACTGGCTCGAGCCAAGCCCCCACCGCTGCCACGTGCAGATACAGGAGAGTAGAGAGATACGAGGAAAGAGAAAAAGGAAAGAAAAGACGCGCGTCGCAGCAACAACTGCGTCCGCCGGAGCGGACACTGCTGAAAAAAAACAGATAAGCGGCCGAAGCCGCGCTTTCCGAAGCGAGGACAGATTTTTTTTCCCTCTCCCCAGTCACGAATCAATATTTCGCTGCAAACCGAATGTTGTTGTTGTTGTTGTTGTGACTGAGAGAAGGATGAAGAGGAAATTGCACGGGCCTGCTACTGGCTCGAGCCAAGCCACCACCGCTGCCACGTGCAGATAGAGGAGAGTTAAAAGATCAGAGGAAAGAGAAAAAGGAAAGAAAAGACGCGCGTCGCAGCAACAACTGCGTCCGCCGGAGCGGACGCTGCTCAAAAAGAAGCGGCCGAAGCCGCGCTCGCCGAAGCGAGAACAGATACTCCTCGCAAACCGAATGCGACGCACACACATATATATACACACAACTGCAGCCCCCTGGCGGTGTTCACATTGAAAAGGAAACAAGAACTATACAACACAAACGTTCTAGATTTTTCGCTGAACCATCTCCGATTCGTTAAAAAAAACGCGCAAACTTACTGTTAAGTCGTAAACTAAGCCTTAAATATTTTTGCCGAAAATAGTTTACTCCTGATGTGAGCGCAGTTGGGGAGAATTCGAAAACCTGAGACGCTTAGCAGCGCTGAATAACTTATCAAAAATCTAATTTTTTTCGACAACACTCCATAAATAGTTCAGTGACAGATTTTGGCTTTTGATGGGATTCAGGCGAAGTATTTTTGTGCGGTATAAATATTTTCTGAAATGTAAATGAGATGTAAAATTCTGCCATTTTGTCATATTTTTATGAAAATATATAAACTTGCTATCCGGAATTAAAAAATTGTCGTTTTGTTTCCCTGCATGACTATTAACTACACCAAATGTTGCAGCAAACGAAACTGAAAGCGTCAAATAAAATTACCCCGAAGTTAGGAAAAAGTGCGTTTTCAACTGTAAGCATCCGCATATTTCACCCTGAAGTCGTTCAAGTAAAAATACAAGGGACAGCTGCGTCAGTGGAATAGTTTACTACCTTTCATTTCTAAAGTTTATATCGAAATGATTTTTGTTTTCAAGGCAGAGGAGGAGGAGAAAATCTTTATTGCTTTTAAAAATATAACCTGAGGTTGACGCTAGGCAATGAGAGGACACTCGCGATGACCTCGGTGGCTCGCTCATTGTCCTTGCGTTGGCCGGCCGGCTAAAAGCTGAGCAGTGCAGTATCCCTCTGCTCGAAAGTACTTAGCGATAGCGCTGGCTTAGGGACGTCAACGGGGAAGCCCAGAAGATGTAGACTGTAGCTCCAACTGCGCTTTCTCCGCAGTCGGGACTACAGCTACAGGGAAACATTTCGGCTGTTTTTCGAGTGTTTGCACGCGTTCTCCTGGCGATTCTTCGGCGCCTTGCCGTCGCCTGGTAGCATTGCGGCATTCCTGAGCAGTCAGGTGTTAAGAACCATCTGTGACCGATGACGTGGAACCACTCCGCGAGGTAGAACATTGTCGCCGAGCAGCATCCTTAACACAACGGTTTGCAAGACGTTTATGACTCTGTTCTGGCGCGATGTGCACGTTGTCGCTTTCTCGCTTCTTCCTGTCGTTGTCACTTCTCCTTACAAACTCAGCCGCATGACACTGCCACCACCCCACAGTACCTTGTTGCCCTTATCCAGCGCCACATGGCCACAGTTACAGACAGGCTGCTTCATTTCTCCCCTCCGTATCTCATGCTTTGGTTTGGTTTATGGGTTTTAACGTCCCAAAGCGACTAAGGCTATGAAAGTCGCCGTAGTGGAGGACTCCGGAAATTTCGATCACCTGTGGTTTTTTAACATGCACTGACGTCGCACAGTACACGGGCCTCTAGAATTTCTCCTACAAAGAAATTCAACTGCCGCGGCCGGGATCGAACCCGCGTCTTTCGGGTCAGCAGCCGAGCACCATAACCACTGAGCCACCGCGGCGGCCACTCTCTCATACTTTCACCCCACCTTTCCTCCTGCTTGTAGCACCTGTGGCGTGCCCAGATCCACACTTTTTCACTACCTTTGGGAATGTCCTTTCCCAAAGGCAGTACCCCCCATCCCCGATCCCACTCATTCTTCCTGGGAGGCTGATTTACGGACCGCTCAGCCCGCCGGCCAGAAATGGCTGGTGGATCGGGCTTTACGTGAAGCACAAGCCCGTGGACTCCTGGACCAGTAGGGGACCACCCTAGAAGAATTTTTTTGTGTAATAAAGTTGTTTCCATCCATCCATCCACTTCTCCTTAGCAAAGCATTCACGACAAGGCAAGCGCGCATTTATAGACGCTTAACAGGGCAGGAGCATGGGCGCCGCCGTATTTCGTCCCGTGACCATTCCGCCACGCTTCCAGGGAGTCCACAGAACGCCATCGCCCGTTCGGCTGTACGCCTTGCTCGTCGGTAAATTGGTTTTTGAGGAAAGGAAATGTACCAGTCTCGTATATCTCGGTGGACACCTGTACCTCGCCGTAACGGGAAGGAAGGAAGATGCGAGTGAATGAAGACACCGTATTCACTAGACGCGCCAGTGTTTTTTTTCAAACTATCGAGCTGGCATGGCGGAGTGGTTACTGTGCTTGTCTCTCACTGCGGTGACCCTGGTTCGATTCCCTAACTCGACCAATTTCCTACTCGGTTTTATTTTTATGCGAAGCATATTGCTAGAGCTACCACTCACGCCGTCGCCGTGGGACCCCTAGCCGTGACACCACGTGACACCGTGACGTCACACCACGTGACATCGGATGAGAGAGAGAGAGAGAAAACTTTTATTGCTCTTTCAAGAGATTCGCGGAGATGAAGACTTCTTGGTCGTCCTGCTTGGGCGCTGGCGACTTGAGTCTTCGAGCAAGGGTGGGCCCTCAGTCCAGGGCTCCACTGAGTCGTGCCGCTTCAACAGCGTGCTGTACCAAGGCCCTCTGGACCTCGAGCTCGCTGCTGGAGAGACAGCTCTCCCATTGCTCCTCACTCGGTGTTTGATAATTGTGGAATGCTATGTTTCTTTCGCACTCCCAGGTAATGTGATAGAGTGTAGGTGTACCGCCGCACCAGGGACAGTCTGATCTGAATTGCGTTGGTGACATTTTGCTGTATATGTACAGGTTAGGAAAAGTGTTCGTCTGTAGCCTACGCCATCCTACAGCCTCTTCCCTAGTCAGTGCTCTGTGTGGTGGTGGATACCTCAATCTAGTTCCCCTATAAAGTTGTAGGGTCTCTGCGTAGCCTCCCTCGCACGTGAGTAGCCGTAACTCCGGGGCGTCCGATAAGCCTGCTCGGTAAGTGAGCCCTCGAGCCAGGCTGTCGGATGAGAGAGCCGGCCTCCACCTCGCGCCGTCGCCGTGGGACCCCTAGCCGTCACGCCACGTGACACCGTGACGTCACACCACGTGACATCGGATGAGAGAGCCGGCCTCCACCTCGCGCCGTCGCCGTGGGACCACTAGCCGTCACACCCGCGCATTTCGAACGCGCGTTCACACTCGGTGTAGGTGAAACGCTCGCTACACCGGGCAGACAGACGCGGATTCCGTGGCAATCCAGGCGCTCACCCAACGCGCGTCTCGGGGTTAGTCGGCGTTCCGCTGTGGCCATGCCGTTGTCTTCCCCCACGACGAAGGCTTCTAGTGGTTGTATTAAAATGACCAAGTATTCAACCAAGGAAAGCCATGTATTACCAAGCCTAGCCACTAATATGCTTCGCATTCCCAAGGCTTAGCCAAGCTGAGCCTCAGCAATTTTTTGCTTATGTGGTCTGAGTAGAAATGAGGCTAATTGGTTAACCGATATCATTCGAATGCCGTCGATGCACTGCGCTCCAGTGCTGCTAACGTCAGCTTCGAAGCCCAGAAGTGGCGGGCATCGAGACACCCTTAGGCGGACCTCCTAGTGGCGCCATCTGTCGTAGACAAAGCAAACTGCTCGACACCGCTGCCGCGCGTCGCGCCGACGGCGCTACCTTCTGTTGGAGCGCGGCTGAAGCAACGCTGTTCAAGGTCAACCGTGGCCACTGCCGGGGCCCACGCGACGGCTCGAAACCTGGCGCAGTATTGCTTACGGAATAATGTGATTTCCTCACTCGCTCACATCAGAATCCATAGAAACGGCAGACTGACTTACATTTAAAGAGGATCATCGTTCATCCATGGGATCGAAAACTGAACTGGCCGTCGCCACCAGCCTGTTTGGCGTCGCCTCCCGCAGAGGTTCTGACTGCGTTTTGTCACGTGCGCTCCGAGGCACACCATCTATGCGATATTATACGGACATATACACGGTGTTTTACCTATAACTCTACACAATTTTTCAATATAGACATCTTGAGTTACAAGAGCGCTTTTTTCGCCAGAGCACTGTCAGCAGTGTAGTGCATTAGAATAAAAGTAAAACGTGCTAATTACGAGGCTTCTTAACTAATATTAAATAGTTGGCTCTTTAATTATTACATTTAGGCTTCTTATTTATTCAGGGGCATGTAGCCCCTGAATAGCACTGTCAGCAGTGTAGTGTATTAGAATAAAACTAAAACGTGCTAATTACGAGGCTTCTTAACTAATATTGAATAGTTGTCTCTTTAACTATTACATTCAGGCTTCTTATTTATTCAGGGGCATGTAGCCCCCCGTAATTTATATCCGCAATAGTTTATAAAATTTCGAAAGCGCGGTTACCCTCGACGTTTTGGCCAGACAAATTTTGGCTACATCGCGTCAAAATAGTGCGTTTTCGAGAAGCTTGCAGGCAAAGCACCCTCTCCAGTGCACGTAGCTCGTCGCAAGAGCCAAAATTTGTTGGGTCGCAGCGCCTTGGGTAACCACGTTTTCGAAATTCCAAGAACTGATCTGAAGATTACGGTGGGCTACACGCTTCTATACAATCAAGGAGCGTGACAGTAACAGTTAGAAAGTTAACTATTCAATATTAGGCTGCCTGATAGTTGCCACATATTAGGTCCATTCTGATGCACTCCACCGCTGACAATGCTATGCCGAAAAAAGCGCTCTTCAGACTCAAAAGCCCATTTTTAAAACCTCTGTAAGGTCTTAGTTTAAACACCCTGTATAAAGCATTGGTGTTATGGATGCCGTGCCGGCTACTCCACCTTAGTCGGGGTCCACGTGACTCAGCGCGTTGAATTTCCTCGTTTTCTGCTTTTGGCTCCTAAGTTCCAAAGTTGGTAATTCAATCTTCAAAAGAAAAAAACGACCTCGCCTATCGCATTTCTTCACTATACTTCGTCTCACAAGATGTTTGCAGCACTACGGAAGGTAGAGCTCTCTCGTCCAATCAGGGCTGCAGAAACGCAGAAAATAGTCCCTCGAATGTTTGAAGAGTGTATGACTATTAATCAAAACAATAAGCATTGCAACTAAAAAGATGATTTGGACAGGTATATTTAAATGGTAGGGACTGTTTCAATCACTGGTGAAATTACCAGACAAAGCCCGTACGGACACAGCTCTGCGGAAGCCTGCTGCGAGGTAGTGATGCGTCGCCACTTTCCAACATGGCGTCGGTCGAGTCTGTTGTGTCTCCTGTGTGCTGTACACCGACAGTGCGCTGTTTCCCCAAGCAGGCGAAGCAGGTGGCTTTAAATGTTCTTGAAGCGCTTCGCGTCGAGTGCGGGGGCAGTTGGAGTACAAATGCGCTCATCAAGAGGACTGCAAAACTCACACAGGTGAGCGAGCGAACGCTTTACAAGTGGACAACGGAGACGTTGAACGCGGGCCGAGTGTTGTCACCGAAGAAGCGTTCTGGCGGAAGAGGCCGCGAGCGGACGAAGAAGCTGGACGATTTTGACCTGAGCGTGTTGCGAAGGGTGGTACACACCTTTTTTCAGAGAGGGGAAATTCCAACTATCGCGAAGGTGGTTGCGTATTTCGAAGAGGACGAAACGCTACTGACCGTGTCCACAGCGACAATGCAGAGGATGTTGAAGAAACTTGGCTTCCGATACAAGAAGCGCTCTAGGAATGCGATGTTAATCGAAGCGACGCACATTGTGCAGTGTCGCCGCCGGTACCTGCGCCAGATAGCGGACCTGCGACGCCAGGGTAGGCCTATTTTCTTCACCGACGAAACGTGGGTGCTGAATTCAGTTATGAGGACGATGAGATGATCGAGCCCGTTTAACGTGCGTTGCCTCTCGCGCAGCACATGGGCTTGTTTTGCATTTCGCCACCATCGACACTCGGCTGCCTCGGCACGCTGGAGTAAATAAATTTATATGCACATGACACGATTACTGAAATTTACTGCGACGCGACAACAGAGGAACTGATGAGAACAGGTTGCGACAAAAAAAAAAACAGTGGGGCTTGTCCCTTTAAAACGCGCGTCCGCCTGTCCAAAAACAAACCAAAAAAAGAATAAAAAGACATCACGCGCCACCTGCTAGAGGTAGAAAGAAGCCACCTGGACATCAGGTGGATCGAGCCACAGGCGCGTAGGAACACACTAATGTAGTGCGCGCCATCCTGATTGGACGAGAGAGCTGTACCTTTCGTAGTGCTGCAAACATCTTGTGAGACGGAGTTTAGGAACAGGTCCCAGTCAGATGTTAGCAACATCTACGGTTTCTTTAGCTTCACCTTTAAAGGTGCAAGACTGCGGAGACGGCGAACTAAAGTGGTTTTGTTTCTCGCTTTAAATGTTTCTCGCTTTAAAAATTTCTTTTGAAACCGCCACGTTTCTTTTTAACCTGGACCACCTCAGCTTAAAATATAAGGGGGTTCTTGGTTGAAAGCTCACTTTTCAGCTATTAAGAGTATGAATTTTTTACTTCGACGTACTCAGTTTCATGAGTTGTAATAAATTTTACAGGTAACAGACGTCCAGGGAAGCAAAGCGCATGTTTTCTAATTTCAGAGAGCTATTTCATAATAACAAAAGAACGAAATGGTATAGATTTTACATTTGCATATATTCTAAAAAATATTTAATGTGTATAAAGATGCATGACTCGATTCACGAAGAAAGCCAGAATCTTTGCAATGTCATTAAAAAAATTTAAGACGGTGCTGTAAAATTTTATTTTTTCTCAATTACTGAGCAGTGCTTTGTTTCGGGCCATTTTAAAATGTTCAAACAGCGCTCCCCTCAAGAATAAAGTTTTTTCCGGCAAATATACAGCAGGACAACATTGCGCATGTTGTGCTGACTTCTCATGTATTTGCTTAAAATCGGAAAGGCAGGGCGCAACTTCCTGATCGTTTTGGCATGGAGTGATCCTTATATCTTGACCATAACGTCAAAAGAGTAACGATATCTGCGCAACTATTAATCGAACAACTGTCATTTTTTTCTGAGATTAATTTTGTCGTATTCTTTTCGAAAACATTGTGCAAAACCAAACAATAACTATAAAGCAATAAAGCGTTCTTCGTTCCCACTGGGCATGATCGAACTACTTGTTAAAAGTTGAACTAAGAGCTGCTCGAAAAAAATCAAGGTGCCGCCAGGATTCGGGGAAACGCTAAAAATAAGCTCCCTTGCTGTAGGCGTCTTGGTCCATCGGACCACCATGACAAACTGAACACTGACCGGAATATTAGGCGCTCAATACCGACTGTTGCGTAAATCAGAGAAAACCGAAAAAAATTCTCTCGGCCTAACCGCACGTTTGTTCGTGCTCAAATTTTACACAGAGGTTACATTTGGCGGTCAGTTTTGTTTTATACCACATTTATGTGGGGTACTTGCCTGATGCGGTGAGAATTATTTGGGAATTCCCATTGTCTGCGGCGACGGGAAACCAAAACAAAGGCTTCGCAGCACTGGTACCCGTGGCGCCATCTCGCACTTACCGGACAAACGAGCCCTCTACCGGGGAGGGCGGCGTAGGAGGACCAAGGAGGATATATAAAACTTGCTGGAGTGCAAGCCACCTATACGCGCCTATGCAGGAGAGTGAAGCCTTGGCGGCCATCTTGCCAGTGGCAAAAAGCAGCAGTGCGCAACCGCGCTCGTGCTTCTTCGCGCTGCCTATGAAGTTGCTCGCGTTTACAAAACAATGAAAGCAAGCGGTTGGGGTTGTAAACGTTTATTTTTCATTCATCAGCAGCCAACTGGCATGTAGAAAGCAGTTAACCTGAACAAATATTAAGGAAAAAAAGCTTAATAATCAGACGCACAGTAAAAATAATGGTGAGAGGCAACCTACTGGTGATTGAAGATAATCACCCTTGACAGAACTGGTCTGACTTTATTCTTGATCAATTCCCGATTTCGTTCCTTTGTCATGTGGTGTATCCTCACTTTCACGTACTCTTCAGCGATTTTTTTGCACAAATTGTAGATATGATTGTCAAGCGGATCGAAGTCAAGGATGTGCTCCTCCAGTTTCTGGAACCACTTTTTCTCTGAGGACACACCCAGGACTTCCAAGATAAGGTGTTTTGCCCTTGCCAGCACCGTTGTAATGGCATCACATTCAGCCTGCAGCCTCTTCTCAACTGCTTCACACAGGCCAATGACGTCTTGCGACGGCGAAACAAGTCCACCCCGGCTCTTCTGCTTAATTAAAGGCGCAAGCGCATCAGAGTGCAGGGCTGTGATGCACTGATCGCATGTTGTCGTTGCACTAACTTTTCGCACAATGAAGCCTGCTATATATGGCACCACGGCACCGACAAAAGCAGAAAGACTTTCGGGCCAGTCAATGCGATGTGTGTAGTCGTGGTCATCGGGCTGCAGGACTGATGACCTGCGCATGTCAGTGACCGTGCTTTTTGCATCTACCATGGCTACAGTAGTGGTTGAATTCAAGATGGAGACGATGTCTTGGGAGCAGTTTCCAGAATTAGAAGACGTCACTTCCGTCTGAACCAACAGACGCTTGTATGCAGCCATGAACTGCGCAGCTGTTGGATTATTGTTATGTCCCCCTCGCCCACGTATGGACCCGAAGAAGTTCTCGGCGTGATCTTGAGTGAGTTTGTGGGTCAGCAAGTATTTCAGCTGATCCTGGCCGACAAGCTCGTCGAACATTCTTTCGGTGCTTGCCATGCATATCAAAAAGCCAACAAATCAAGTTTTTTTTTAGTCCTTCTGTAACTGGACGTCCTGCCGGATCTCTCAGCCCGTTTATGTACGCCCGGGTTTCCAAAAAGAATTGCTTCCAGCAGGATTCATTCTGCTTACGAAGAGGTGCCTTATAAGACCTTGCTAATGGGTTCCTGGAGTTCATGATGTCGAACAAGTGATCGAAAATTCTAATAAACTTTGATGTTGCGCTGGCACCCTTGAATTGTGGCAGCTTGAGCACTTGTTCGCAGAAGTCCAAGGCATCGGCAACTGAGGCACTGAGTGCTTGTACAGCATATCGGACCTTCATTTTTTGCTTTTCCTACTGAACGTGGACCTTTGTGAGCTTGTTGCCAAGACGCAAACCCTCTCCCCGTTGCAAAGCCTCCAATGCTACTACATAAGCCCACTTCACATGCTTTCCTTCAGCGTCGATGAGGTGGCTTACGGTTGCCAATGAGTTGCGGATGAGCTTAATCATATGGCAGGCATCTAAAATAACGTGAACATTTTTAGTGCAATCAGCTGGGTTGACAAAGCTTGTAATAAACCCATCAGAGTCCGGTCGAAGCTGAGCACCTAAGCACTTAGCCATAGTGAAGTTCGATGAGGCACCGTCAAATGTAAGAGAGACAACTTCAGCCTGAACTGATGCAAGCTTCTCAATACATTGTTTGGTCAGCTCCGCCCTCTCCGCTCCAGTTAGTGTGTCAATTAAAAAGTATGCGACTGGCATCTTGAGTCTGATGTTTATACCAACAATCATGAAGACACACACATTTCTGGCTTCGGGGAGACTATCATCATCTAACCCCGTTCCAAAGTCTACGTACCCGACAACTTTGTCTCCAACGAGTTCTACGTGTTTCCTTATGGCCATGTCATCTACGACCAGAGCGCAGTAGAACGGTTCACTCCGTGCTTGTGCAAACTTTTCGAGGAAACAAAATGCCTCACTCGTGAACCCAGGAGCTCCGTGGATTGATCGATACCAATCCCGAAGTGTTCGCTGTGACGGAAGGGCACCATTGAATTTGGATCGGACGTACTCGTATGTGTCTGGAGAATAAAAATGTAATGTCAGCGCGAACGCACGGAGCTCAGGTGGGTACTTGCCCTTTTGTTCGTTGCTTGCCCTGCACAAAAGTTGTTGAATGTCACTTGAAAAGGCAGATGCAAACACGTGCGAGCCTTCCTCGGACAGGAGTTTTCGTTCTCTGGTTTCTTTTATGATTTCTTGTGCTGTCTCATTTCTCTTCGCAAGCTTTCGCTTCGTTTGCTGCAACATCTTAATTTTCTTCTTCAACTGTGTTATCTCTTCTTCAGAGGCACTGACTTTGTCCTTGTGCCATTGTTTGCTCGGCGAAAACGCAGTTGATGGCTCTCCAACTTCAGGCATTTCGCAGTCTTGATGCTTGCGCTCTGAACGCTTCCTTTTTACCTGAAATGGACACCACATATTTTTGTTCAGTCTCAAGTAACAGAAAAGTGTAGCTGCGAAAGCAAATGGGTTTCATTTCTTACCATGAACTTAGTGCTTCATAAAACGATTTTACAGAAGGGTGAAGGGCGCTTCCATATTACCACGCAATCACAATAACTGTTACCACGCAATCACAATAACTTCTTTTCAACAACGAAGCAAAAAAATAGCGCGCACGGCACTCCTTTTTTCCACGAACACAATTTTTTAGCACGATACTAAAAAAAAAAAACCACTAGCGACAAGAAGCTCAGACGTTTCCTTCCATTTGCTTCCACCCACTATCCGACAAGAACCTTCGTCGAATCTCGACTTCGGCAGGCGTATTAATGCCACGAACACTTCTCACGTGAGAAAGGCGAATAATTCTGCCTAGCGTGGCATGGTTTAACATCCTCCAGTAATAGGTGCTGCGGAAAAGCAGGAAACACAGAAGGCACACTTCCCGCGCGCAGCCGCGTCGTCTGTCCGGTGCGGTCAAAGCACTCGGGCGCGAAGTGTACGGAGCACAGGCGATCTCCATCTTTTGCATGCCATCTTTCACGGCGAACGGCCCGCTCCCACAAGCTCCGCAGCTCGGGATCTTTTGGAAACCTGCCAGTAATTTAGGCACTATTATTTGTTGCACACATCTACCACATCAGTTTGCGCCGCTCGACAACGCGCGCGTAGGGCTCAATTGAACACGTTTTCGTGTACTTACAGGTGGAATGTGAGGCCACAACCCTTCTTCAGCCTGTTTGCACATCCGTAGGCAACGCAAGAGGCAACCATTATCAAACCGTTGGTGTTTGCATGCCCGTCGCGTCAGCTTGCACTCAAACAGCGCGCCAAAGCAGCAGCGCGAGCCGGCGTCAAGCGCGCTTTCTGCCACTGGCAAGATGGCGGCGGCCGGCTTCACTTGACAAGCGCCCCCTCCACTCCAGCAAGTTTTATATATCCTCCTTGAGGAGGACTTGGACTCGCATTCAACTCACGGCCATGGCCTTCTCTTGATCGCTGTACGACCGCATTTTCGGTGATGCCCTGCGCTGCTTCGCAGCAGACAGCACCAAGCAAAGATGATTTGCTCACCAATTAAGCACAGCTGGGTTTCTCCGGTTGGTACGAGATGGCGCTACGGGTACCACTGCTGAGAAGCCTTTCAGTTTCGGTTCCCCGTCGCCGCAGACGATGGGGATTTCCAAATAATTCTGACCGAATCAGGCAAGTACCCCACCTAAATGTGGTATAAAACAAAACTGACCGCCAAATGCAACCTCTGTGCGAAAGTTGAGCCCGAACAAACGTGTGGTTAGGCCGAAAGAATTTTTTTTCGATTTTCTCTGATTTACGCAACACGCGATATAATGAGAAGTGCTTTTAAAGCTCCACTTCCGGCCAAATTTTTTGAGACACGAATGTTCGCATCCTTCGATAAATCATACACGTGTCAATGTTATATCTCCACTGTGACAGGCTCATCCACAAAGACTAGATCGGGAAAAAAATGAAGATTGCAACACGTCAAATCAATGCTTTTTATTATTTTCGTCACCCGAACAGGTAACCAGCGGTTGTTTACCTCCTGCTAAGTTGCGCTTTCCAGAATACCGAGGCTTAAACACGTAGTAAACCAAAGACCAAACACTAAAGAATGAATTCAAAACGTGAATTTACTTTTTATTCTGAACTCATTTCCTCAAGATCATTGCCCAAGTAAAACGCAGTGTTTTGAAGCATTCCAGCATTTTATTTCGTTACGCACCATCTATCCTCATAAGCATTCAGTACCATTTCCGAGTAACATTTTCTGTTTTCGGTCCTGTGTGGCTGACGCGGACCCAATTACAGAAGATTAGTTACCCAGTCAAACACATAAAGCGAGAAAGTCTGCTTAACAAAATAACTAGATAAACACTCTGCGCTTAGGACAATGCGCCACAAGTTTTAGTTGCAACTAATGCGATTTCTTCATATTAGACCTGACTAAAAGAAAAGAAGACAACTGAACGCATGCACTTCAGGGACGAAATCGAATAGACGGAGGAAGTTGTCCACGCCGGATGCGCTACGCATTGACAACAAACTGTTGAAAGCAATGCCCGGGGAAAGGAATGGCTTGCATCGCACGACTTCTTCCAGCGCGGCTCACGGCAGCACTTCAAAATTAATCTGAAGCTGGTCATCGACCAGGAAGCCGTTGAGCCTTAGAGTGCTAACATTGAACGACGGATCATTGAAAAAAAAATGCTTGGTTGCTTCGTGTTGTAGGCTTTTGTATGGATGGATATCCACGGGGTGGCTTAATTTCAACGAGATACTGCCTCTTATCTTGTGGGTTTATTACGCCCAGCCGTACTTTGTGCTGGAATGGCCACTCAACAGCGCCGTCGTTGTCACCCTTCTGCAAGCGGAGACCGGCATGCAGGCGCACAGATTCGCCATCTTTTATCAAATAGAGTGCAGGTGACATGCAGTAGCCACACATGTACATCGGGTCGCTCTCGTAGTAAGCAAGGCCTTCTCTCAGCGCTTGTTCTTCGAGCAAGTTCACTCCTCTGACATAGAAGATTCTATGCGCTCCTCGTGGTTCATCCCTTGCAAGCAATGTCTTCATGCGGTCCAGAGTCCTCTCGCTATTATCCAGAGTTTGAACTTTCATTTGATGAACTGATGCCAGAATTCGCGAGCAATTGCCACAGCTCAGTTTCTTTGCAGTCGTCAGCTCATCTTGAACTATTTTTTCCAGTTTGTTTAGGTTGCTCGAAAGATTATCAGTACGCGTTATAAAGTGCTCTTTCAACTGCTCGTTACCACTGGCGGATTCGTGCACACCCCTTGTCACATTCTCCTGGATTTTTCTCGTTGCTTGGGCAAATTCATCTCTGAGCGCTTCTTTAAAGGTGTTTATCCCGTGAAACATTTCGTTCAGTCTACGACCTTGGCCTTGAACCTCAGCAACCAGCTGCCCAAGATGCTCTCTCATTTCCTCCGCTTGCTCCTGAATGACTCGTTGGAATGATGTCGAAAGTGCTGTATCTTCCGTGTCGCTGGGCTGATGGCCAGATTCTGGAGCAAGAGGCGTCGCCGGTGCTGCACACTCCGATCTCAGGTGTGAGCACACATCGCTGCACAGAACCGAGGCCGAACACTTGGGGCACCGTGCAGAGTGGTGTCGACATTCCCGCTGGAAATGCTCGCACACCATGGAAGCAGCCAGCACTGTCTCGCAGCCGTTGTCTTCGTTCCAACATTTAACCTGCAATGAATAATGCAAGGAAATGTAGAAAGTGCAACTTCCCCCGCCGCGCTAGCAGACTGGCTCGCGCGTGCGCCGCAACACCGTCGACATATCGGCCTTCCAGAACAATGAGGTCGCCGCGCCCTACCAGCAGCTGATTTCATTCACTCAAGCCACGGTTGGGAAAAGCACAATCGTCGCGAGCGAATGCGCTAGTCACGCGACTTTTTTTTTATTTCGCTGCCTTTCTTTGCAGCTGGGAAAAAAGATACACGTGAGGCTTTCTTTATCGCAAATAAATGGAATGGGTGTTTCTGAAGGTGCTCTCCAACTTTGCTATTCACATCTGCTGTATAAAGTCCATATTTACGCATTTAGAAAAATTATCTTAATCTTAAGAAAAATTACCTTAAGAAACGTGGAGGCTAACAAAGAGGGTTCAGCTTAAGTTAAGGACAACGCAGCGAGCTATGGAAAGAAAAGTGATAGGTTTAACGTTAAGAGATCAGAAGATGGCGGAGTGGGTGAGAGAGCAAACGCGGGTTAAGGACATTGTAATCGAAATCAAGAGGAAGAAATGGACTTGGGCAGGGCATGTAATGCGAAGGCAAGACAACCGCTGGTCCTTTAGGGTAACGGAGTAAATTCGAAGAGAAGGCAAACGTAGCAGGGGACGGCAGTAAGTTAGGTGGGCGGATGAGATAAAGAAGTTTGCGGGGATGCAGTGGCCGCAACTGGCAAGGAACAGGGTTAATTGGAGAGACATGGGAGAGGCCTTTGCCCTGCAGTGGGTGTAGTCAGCCTGATGGTTAATTAATTGCTTACAGAACAGAAAATGGCCTAGGATACGCAAGCCGGCTGGTAGCTGTATGTAAGCGGTTTCCCTGGCCTACCTCAAATGTCTTATTTTTTAACCCTTGGCTAAATTTACACTGAACCTCCTCTATAAACATTCGTAACATATCTGCGAGCAATTCAAGCAAGCTAGCACCAATTTATAACTTTCACTACGCCTGTTCCACGCGTTGACGGAGCAGCATATAAAGAGTGTCCCAGCTAACTTGGACCAAGATTTCAGAAAAACCTAAGTGTTCTTCAGAACTGAAACTGCATGGATGTTATAGGGGTTTATCTTAGGTTACAGTACCACTTTTTTAGCTCGTCCGATTTGAATAATTTGTCGTGATAAACAAATTAACGTTTTCAAATCACATCAAATCAAATTTATTTTCAACATTGATACAATGTTGACGGGTTCCGTGACAAAAAGCTGTGAGGACAGCTTGACTAGATCAGGGAACCATTTTGGCAGCAGCGACTTCATATACACTACCATAATTCAAATACAAATGATATGTGCAACACAACACAACACATCATATGCACTACAATAATTCAAATACGAATGAAATATGACACAGAATACATACAGTGTCCTACTTACTGAGTACAATAGTTAAAATGCAAGTGAATATTGTAATGGAATACACGGACTTCATTTATCAACTTAACTACGTCACAAAAGAACAACGTGCACTACAATAAAACTACGCAATAAACGAATAAAATTAGTACCATAAAGCGTTTTACACGTGAGATCCCCATGAGAAGGCAAACACACACTCACTCTGTGTGGCCAATTTCACAATTACCACTCAAAATCATAACGCAGTCTTAGAAAATTGCCCAGAAACAAACAAGCTGCGCAAAGCTGTGCGCGTTAGGGCAATGGAACCTGAAAATTGTGTTTTAATCTTGTTTAATAGAAATGGTACGTTGTACGTTAATGTTTGCAGAAGGTAATTAGTGCGTGGGCGCGGTACAAACCATTCCTCAGACGACCTGGTTCGATAGGTGCGAGTTTGCAAAGTAAGAGTACACAGCTCCTTCAGGAACTGCTGGTAAGATAAACTAGAGAAGTACAGCAGGTACAGTAGACGGTAATCGTAAATCTGTTGTATACTGACCAACTTGAACTCATTAAAGAGGTCATGAGTGTGGTGAAAGTATGAAACATTACCAATGCAATGAACAGCTTTCTTTTCGAGCCTGTGTAGTAGAGTTATGTTTTTTTTTAGTAGTCGTGGCCCAAATTAATGTGCGACCGAAAGACGGAGTGAAAAACTTGAAGTTTAATGTTACTAAGCCAACAGCGGAAGAGAGTTTTTTCACCAGTTGCTGTATATGCGCATCCCAAGTCATAAGCGCGATAGTACCACTCCGAAAACCTTGTGCTCTTTTACTATATCGATTGTACAGCTGCCCAAGCGAAGCCCGCCAATCAAACTTACTGGTTTGTTTTTTGAAGCAAACAGAATGGCTTCTGATTTTTGAGGATTTATTCTACATATGAAAAATTGAAAAATTTGCGGGGGCTTAGCTCTAGCCTGGTAGGTTGCGAAAGTAAAAGTGCAGCGCCTACAACTGAAGGAACGCTGTGCGCCGCGTCTACAGGTCTGTAAGGAGCCAGCGCCACACTGCGGCGACACAAGACGCACGGGAGGCGGACGGTGAAGAAAAGGTAGGGAATATGTGGCAGAGAGAACGTGCGGGCGAGAAGAGGAAGACGGCGGTCGGCGACAGAGGTGGACGTGTTCTGCTGGCTCCCCGAGTTCCCAGGCTTGGGCCCCGGCTGCAGACGTGCGGGTGACCAGACCCGGACAGCCGTAGTCGGGTGCCTCAGCCATCAGACCTAGGCGCATCTCTCCCCTCCCAGCCGACAGCTTCTCAGGACGGGTCGCCTCTGACATCTGCGCTGCATACCCGGGCTACCTGACCTGGGGGCCGTGCCAGAGCACACAGACGCTGACTATTTTCTACGGCAGCGTTGAGGCCGCCGTAGAGAACGCCTCCAAACGGGTGTCAACGAAGGGAACCCGAAACGTGCCTAAACACTGCCCCGTCGCCCAGCCACGCCTCCTCGCTCGACGCACCAGGCTCATCACTGGGGGACACATAAATTTAAGTGTGATTCTCCTTTTTTGACTCTTCTCGCCAGTGTTTTGTTTTCCTTTTCTTTTGCCTCCTTGTTCTCTTGTTTTCTTTTTCCCGTTTCGTTTCAATGCTTAAAATTAAAGTTTCCTTTCCTGCAAATGCCGCCTCGTTTATTTCTTTTCTTTAAATAATGAATTTTGATGCGGAAATTCCACCTGCAGTGTTACTTCCTCACAAGGTCACGCGTGGCTACCGGCCGCCGCTGCGCAAAGGCCGTTCATTAGCGTAGTATTGCTTTCGCAATAAAACGACTACGTACGTACGTTGCTACAAAAAATTGGCAGAGGCTTACTTTGGTTAAGCCCGGTAGGTTGCGAAAGCTCGTTCTTCCTGGCTTCACACTGGCGAGCTGCCTTCTTCTGATTGGCAGTAGACGGCATGGCAAAGTATTTTTGTACACAGTGAGAAAGATCCACTGTGACTACCCGCCCCGCTCCGCCGACGGATCTAGCTGGGGGCCCTTTTTTATGCAGCTCGTATGGCGTCACCTCGACCGTAGCGCCACTGGTGAGAGGAGCGCGAGGCTCACTGCCGTGACTACCGCCGCGCTCCGCCGACGGATCGAGCTGGGGGCCCTTTTTTATGCAGCTGGTGTGACGTCACCTCGACTGTAGCGCCACTGGTGAGAGTAGCGCGAGGCTCACCGCCGTGACTACCGCCAGCTTGGAGGAAGGAAAATTTAGAGGAGAGGCCATCACGTGACATTTTGTGAAGCCGGAAACAAGCTCGGCGCCATCTTGTCGCGACGGGCTCGTGTTTACATTTCGTCGCCGCGCCGATTGCGCGCGCGTTTCAGAGCCAACGAAGGAGCGTGCTACCGCATGGGAACAGGCCCCCGCGCTAGTGGTCCTCGGCTACTCTCCGGTTCAGGGTGCCCTATGCTGGTGTTCGTCAGCGGAAAAGTTAAAGCGGAAATACCCGTGTGAGACAGGCGGCTACTTCCAGTGACTGCTTCGTACTGCGTCGTATTCGTGCCGTCTCCAACTGCTCGACCCTGGTCACAATTAGTAGCAGCCAGGAAAAAATCTCGACTCCTGCATGCGCAGGAAGTGCCCTTGGCTTTCAATTACTGCGGGGACCCATCTTGACATGCATTATCCCTCGCCACTTTTTTCTATGTTCTTTGTTTTCTGATGGCGGAGACTATAAGGCAGTGGTGTAGCCAGAAATTTTGTTTGGGGAGGGGGGGGGGGGGCTCGTGTTGCAGCGCGGCCTCCTCAGAATTTGCGGAGGGATCAAACGCAAGAATAACTGCATTGCCATTGAGAATGCCATTGTGCATTGTATAAAGTTCACTGTCTAGAACAGTGAAATATGTATTCTTTAAAATAAAAGAATGTATATTCGTATGCCTCAAAAATCGTGTTAACTGATAATAATGCTCCCATGTTTTTGCGTATTTACTAAGTAAACAAAATAATACGCGAAGTCTACAACTAAATCAGTCCGAAACCAGCAAAGCAGTGCATGCCACTGATATGAAAAACGTAAAGGCCATGAAATGAGCTAGTAGCTAAGACAAATATTTTAATGAATCTTTGTCGCTGAAGTGTTGCACGTGTCTGCTTTCGATTCAGCAGTGAACAATGCTGACATGCATGGCCACGCCCCACCTAAGTGCTGAACCTGCCTTTTATTGCAGCTCGTGTTGCTGAATGTTGCAATCTGCCTCCATTGCATGCGTTTTGGAAGCTGGCAGTGTCAACAGTGCATTCTGCTGCAGCAGTTAGGGTAAGAAAAATTCTGCACTATTTTGTTGTTGGTGTTGAATACCATACTTGTCTTCATAGCATGTTTTTGTGCGGCTGGAAAAGCAAGGAATGCTTTCTCATACAGCAGTGAGGAGGGGCAAATATACTAAAAAGTTTGAGTTCTTGACCCTGAAAACAAAATGTATCATAACGTGTTGTAATGGTGGCCGTGCCAACAATGACTTTTGATTCAACAATTCAAAAGCCACTCATAGAGGCGACAGAAATGGAGAGGGCCAAAGTGCACATAGTAGACGGGAGGGGAGGATTTATGGATGGGGGGGTGGGGCGGGGGGGGTCGCTTTTTTCCAAAAGACTTAAATTTTACATAGGACAACCATTCTGAACACCTTTTTCTCAATGAAAAAATTTCAAGAATTATGCGCTTAGAATGTCACTGTCCCCTCCGTAAATGCGCCCTTTGTAGCATGGCAGCATAGCATATGTTTCACACCCACAGATCTAGTATTGTGCATAATATACCAGGTGTCCCATCTAAATGTAACCAAGCTTTTAAAAAACACGGGGTGTCCTAGCTGTCTGAAACCAAATGAGGATTGTTTTGAGTCGCGTGACCTAGTCTGCAGTATTTTTTTCGTTCTTCAAGGTTGATTAATTAGTTAAGCTTACTTAGCTAAGTTTTTAATTACTGACTTGAACAAAGTGTGAATGAAAAAGTTGTAGATCACTTTGAGAAACAGCTTACGGAGACATTTGCAGCAAAGTAATATTTACGTAAAGTAGTTTTTTTACCGGCCTTTAACCATAACCCGCACAATAAGAAAAAGCTTCCGCATGACAACTGTGCGACTTCAACGTCCCAAGACGCGCCTTAAAGAATAAAATCCATTTATTCTGAAGTCCTCTCCTCGATGAGACTTTGGGTGCACATTCGGGCAGAGAAGTAAGCGAGCAGCTGGTCACGTGACTTTTTTCTAAGGCCAATAAGTGAAGTTACGTAAATGGTAACTTGACGGAAACAGCACTACTAGCGGTTTTTCGAGGTCATCTAGAACTTTTGCATTGACACTTTCTTCCTGAAGTTAATAATTAAAAAGTTAGCTAATTAAACATAACTAATTAAGTAACTTTGAAAAGCGAAAAAATACTCAAAAGTAGGCCATGCGACTATAAACAACCCTGAGTCTTTCACTGGACTAGGACACTTCGCCTTTTTTAAAAGTTTGGTTACATTTAGCTTGGACAACCGGTATATGACCGTAGCTTTTCAGACTTCTAGAAGTTTAGGAGTACCCAGTGGCTGCAGTATAAGTTTCATGGTGTTGTGCCTCATTTCAATGCTATGTTTGATATTTAATGTGCAGAGTTGCAGCTGTACGCTCCGCTTTTCTGTACTTGGTGGAATACTAGCTTGTAATGTCATGGCATAGTAGCACACTTTACTTGTGATGGACAATACAGGCAATGAATGTTGATCTATCGCCCGTAATGAATGCATCAAATTATTATTCTTCAAAATAACCACAGGCCCTTTTCCTGGCCTAGTTGGTGTGACATTGTGTTCAGGAAAGTAAAAACAGCATTATTCTACACAAACCACACAGAAAGACTGACAGGACGGGCGCTGTCCGTCATTCTGTGTGGTTTGTGTAAAATTCAGCGCTGTTTTTACTTTCCTGAACACAATTACCACAGGCAACAATGAAATTCAGCGCACATGTGGATCCTCATTTCACTAAGTACTTTTTACGGCAAATAACACTATTACAGGACATGGGCACAATAAACACATGTGCGAAAAGGCCTCGAAATTCAGTTAGAGCTTCGCCTTTTTCGCACTTCTTGGCCATGACATCAGCTAGAAAAGTAATTGCAAACCTGCTACAGGAAACCGGTCTAAACATATTGCGCAACCAAAAACACAGAATTGGCCACGATATGAACGAACACACTTGAGCCCGGCACGTCCCTGAAGCAAATAGCTCGCTAGACGCTTCAAACGTTACACGCTTCAAACGTTACACGCTTCAAACGTTACACGCTTCAAACGTTACACGCTTCACACGTTACACGCTTCACACGTTACACGCTTCAAACGTTACACGCTTCAAACGTTGCACGCTTCAAACGTTGCACGCTTCAAACGTTACACGCTTCAAACGTTACACGCTTCAAACGTTACACGCTTCAAATAGGCATGTAACAAAGTTTCTGTATACTAAGAGTAAAGCGAGAGCAACTGCTTCCTTTACAATATCGCTCTCCGCCCATGTCATGGCTACCGCCGCTCTAACAAGCTCAATCGCCGAAAAACGAAAATGACAGTTATACCAACATCAGTGACATTCGACGGAGCGTTGCAAGAACACGCATAGGTAGCAACGAGGTTTCACTGCCGATGTAAACGGGAGCCTGAATGGCAGACACACACTGCACATACAGGACGCGAAACGTCCGCACAATGCGCCGACGACCGCTCTAGCGCACGCCGTATTGAATCACTGGTGAAAGAACAGCGCGAATGCAGCGGCGGTCTCCCGACGGCTCCGAGCAGTGACTGAGTAGACGAAATGCCCGTGCGATCGTGGTCGCCGAGCACGTTGAAAACAATGCACGCAACAACGAGAGTTTTCCAGCGAATTCCACCTGAGATATGAGTGAACGGCGCCAACGTCAGCCTGTGAGCACGAAAAAAACGAACTCGAGCAGTTGAGGAAAGTACGAATACGCCGCACCGCAAATGCTACGCCGCGGCCGTCTGCTATCGCGCGGTTTGTAAACAGCAACTACGACGCCATCGCCAAGCTGCAGGGACAAGATGGCCTCCCAATCGAGAAAAAAACCACGTGATTTCCTTCACACTTTTCTCCCAGGGTATTGAGTGGAAAGGGCCTCTCCCCCTTTTTTTTTCCTTCCTCCATGACCGCCGCCCTCCGCCGACAGATCGAGCTGGAGGCCCATTTTTTCGCAGCTGGTATGACGTCACCTCGACTGCAGCGCCACTGGTGAGAGGAGCGCGAGGCTCACCGCCGTGACTACCGCCGCCCTCCACCGACAGATCGAGCTGATCGAGATCATGAGAGGGAAATAACTACAAGAATAAGAATGGGGTGGAGCGCATATGGCAGGTTATCTCAGATCATGAATGGCAGTTTACCAATATCCCTCAGAGAAAAGTATACAAGTGTATATTACCGGTACTCACATATGTGGCAGAAACGTGGAGGCTAACAAAGAGGGTTCAGCTTAAGTTAAGAACAACGCAGCGAGGTATGGAAAAAAAATGATAGGTGTAACGTTAAGAGATCGGAAGCGGGCGGAGTGGGTAAGTGAAAAAACGCCGGTTAATGATATCCTAGTTGAAATCAAGAGGAAGAAGTGGGCTTGTGCAGGGCATGTAATGCGAAGGCAAGATAATCGCTGGTCCTTCTGGGTAACGGAGTGGATTTGGATCCAAGAGAAGGCAAACGTAGCAGGGGGCGGCAGAAAATTAGGTGGGCGGATGAGATTAAGAAATTTGCGGCAATATGGTGGCCGCGGCTGGCGCAGGACAGGGTTAATTGGAGAGACATGGGAGAAGCCTATGTCCTGCAGTGGGCGTAGTCAGGCTGCTGATGATGATGATGACGTCACCTCGGCTCTAGCGCCAATGGAGGGAGGAACGCGAGGCTCACCGCCGTGACTACCGCCGCCCTCCGCCGACAGATCGAGCTGGGGGTCTTTTTTTTCGCAGGTGGTATGACGTCACCTCGACTGTAGCGCCACTGGTGAGAGGAGTGCGAGGCTCACCGCCGTGACTACGGCCGCCCTCCGCCGACGGATCGAGCTGGGGGCCCTTTTTTCGCAGCTGGTATGACGTCACCGACTGTAGCGCCATTGTTGAGAGGAGCGCGAGGCTCACCGCCGTGACTACGGCCGCCCTAATTAGACGGATCGAGCTGGGGGCCCTTTTTTTCGCAGCTGGTATCACGTCACTCCGCGAAAGGTCAACCGTAAGTACCGCCGCGCCACGCTGAAGGCTCAAAGCTTAGCGTAGTATTGATTTCGCAATCAAAATTTGCACTGGCTTAGCTCTGCTATACCAGGATATACGTAGCTTGAGGTGAGGGCGAGGTGTCCACATCTCGGTGGAAACCTGAACCATAGGGAAGGCGGATAGCTGCCCTCTTGGAACAGTGTACACATCAAACGTACTTTAAGCTAAGTGGTGGCAGTGAAAGGTGTGCGCTGCATGCGTTGGCATTTACAACGTTGTGCCAGAAACGCGACGCTGAAGCCATAGGCCGTCTGCTACCCTCTGCCGTGCGGTGCTTACGCAGAACAGCCAGCCTACGCTGACATATTATAACCACGAAAAAAACATAACTTTTGTTATTTTCATTTTCCGCGTTCAGGACGCTTTCATACGCAGCACGCGCTGATCTTACAGTGATGCTGTGCAATACGCAATGTCGCAGAACAAATAGAGTAGCGCATAATCGATACAAGAATGTATGGCAATTGCTATGCAGAAGGCAGAGCGTGGGAAAAATTTGGAACCGGAAGTAGATGACAGACGATTTTCCCGTGGTTCTTTGCGTTCACTTCGGAAACGCACCTCACCGCACCTGTTGAAAGGTATAAGTGTAAAGAGTGAAAGTACAGACGCGTGTCGCAACAATCGCGTACCCTGAAGCGTCGACGCTGGCTGTAGCAGATACCTCTATGCCACCATTCCCTCATGGCGGATTTATTAAGCCGGAAGCCTTTAGTGCCTCATCGTTGTAAGCAGGTGTTGTAGACAGAAATGTCACGCTTTTTAATTGGTAGAAATGGCCGTGACGTCAAAGTGCGCGAATTTCAAACGGCGCAAATTATACTTTGGCTAGTAACCATGCAACCAATTAAAGGTATCGCATAGTCATCCTCCAACTAAGTGGGACTGAGTTTAGTTCATTGCTTAATTAACCAATTATTCTAATCAAGCTTTCTAGCCAGACCACATCAATAAATAAAACCGAGTAGGACATTGGTCGAGTTGGGGAATCGAACCAGGGTCTTCCGAGTGCGAGACGAGCGCGGTAAAAAATCCGCCATGCCAGCTCGATGGTTTGGAATGAACAGATGCGCGTCTAGTGAATACGGTGTCTTCGTTCACACCCATCTTCCTCCCTTCCCTTAAGGCGAGGTTCAAGTCTCCACGCAGATATGCGAGACATACATTTCCTTTCCTCAAACACTAATTTACCGAAGACGTAGAGCCGAATGGGCGATGTCGTTCTGAGGATTCACTGGCTGGCTGCAAGACGCTATCGAGTTCCATACTCAGAGGCGAAGCTTAACATAGTAACCACACATCAATGACACTACCAACAATACCGCGCTTACGGCTTCCGCCTCTCCGCGCTTTAGGCCAACAAAGCGCCCCCCTAAATTTTTCTTCTCTCACGCGCCCCGCCTCATTTTCACGCAACAGGTGACGTCACAGCTCTGCAGCGACGCTAGACGGCTTCAGCGAAGAGTAGAAGCTTCTGCACCTTTACAAAGGACGTGCGCCGCCTCATGCTATCTTTCGCTCACAGCGTCTACGCCCACTGATCTCCACTAGGTGGTTGGATGCCGCATTACCGCTTTCCGAGACGAGCACGAGTGAAGCCTCCGGAAGTTGGACGGCTTGTCCCGGAAGTCGGGTGTATTGTGTATTTCAATGCACCAAGTCGCGTCTTTCGCCCTTTCGTTCCCAGTTTTTTTAGTGTTTCCCGTGTAATGTCTGCTGTTATATGAAAGGAACAAGGAAGCTGAACGCGAGAAATGTGAGCATTCTACGTAGAACCCTGTAATTTTAGAGAAACCGAAGAAAACAGGCAAGCAGGTCTCACCTTGGCGCGGCTAAGCAGTACGTGCATTAAACGCTATGTTCGACCAACTATGTTCGTCGCGACTAAACTCCTCTTCCCACTCAAAAAAACAAATTAATTTCGCTTTACACACGATTCTCTGGCGACAAATCATGAACTATTTGAAAAAGCGCTGTTCTAGTGAAAAGTTCCTTTGGACAAACATTTCGGCTGTTTTCTCTGCTTCGCTTACCTCTCTCCGAAGCAGCTCTTCCGCAGGGAAGTCCGCCAGAGCGACGTCCTCCTCCTCGTAGTGGTTGCCGTCCAGTGGACACGCATGCGAACCATCCCGCCCGCACTGCTCGTAGCAGCACTCGCATAACACGTGTGTGCACGGTAGCCAGACCGTTCTCTTCCTCACCAGGCCACAGGCACTGCATATCCGATGCGGAGGCAGGGGTTCGACGAACTTCAGTGCCCTCCAGTCGAGCTCAGGGGAAAATCCCACTGTCGCATACTGCGCGCTTGCAGCAGGCATCGTTCTTGACCTATGCTCGTTGCACGGAGTGTCGAAGAAATGCGTATTCCGCCGGCTGCACACAGATCGCAGTAGCGTCTTTCCTCTTTTTCCCTCCCCGGTTGCCAGGGCGACAATCGCAGGCTGATCGGCTGCCGCTTTTGCCGCGTATACCGGAATGCGCGCCGAGCGAAATATGTCGCCGCTGGAAAGCTGTGTCACTCACACGGGTTGATCCCGTACGCTAAACAATATGCGAAAGACTGATTGTTGTGTGATAGCTTTTGGTGCCGCTATCCGCCAAAACTCTTCCCCAGCTGATGAGTACAGGCACATTGCTAATTTAGAGCGAAAGCTATGCTACGACCTCAGGGGCGTGTTTCATTCGTTTGCACATTCGCACTGATTCAAATGATAAACCCTGCTGAAAAACAGGCATTGGTCTTGATTCTCCTGCCTTGATAACATCACAAGGTTACTTGTTATAAGGAGGCTTTCTCGAATTCTTTTTCTCGTGAGTGACGTCATCACGAGGCAAGGCAGCAAGACCAGTTGTCTGATCAAGAACGTCATGCGTCAAGCTATGGCAAGATGGGCTGCGAACCATAAGCTCTCATATCAAAGTTAATTTTAGGTTAAATTCAGTGACTTTAACTTCGCTGTAGAGAGTGCACCCGAGAGGGCAGGGTTCGAATAGAATAATATAGTATACATCAGTATCCGCTATAAGTATTAAACTATGTCACACAAAGGATTCAGAACTTCGACTCTACGCCTTATGATGACAACGGCGCAATACAAAGTACACGTCGGCGAAATATATGCACCGTTGCTTTTGGTTATAACGAAGTCGAAGTGGCCCCACGACCTCTTTGTTAAATCTTAGCTTAATTATATTCATAGGTTGCCTTGACCGCATACGTGGCACTGGAACAGCCCTGCGTAATACCACCTTGATAGAGGAAAACCTATAAAGTTTTCAGTGCGCCGTCGACGTGTGCCGAGGGAGACCAACACTTGTACCGAGTGCCCTCGAGGCTGCCCAAAAAATGTATACACTGACCCAATACGTCAGCCTATATGCAAAGCGCTCATTTCTACCCCAGCCCGCATGAGGTTCAGTGCCAGAAACAGGGTCTTGCAGGAGTAAAGTCGTTGATGAGAGGGAGAGGACAGTGGAGAATAGCGTCCATTTCTAAGACATGGTTACTATACCGGCTGCTGTGATGCTAAAAAGGGCACGCTCTGGGTACTTCGTCGCGACTACCCACTTCGGTTGCCTTCCCCGTGGTATTTACGAGTACCCTGGCCTGAACACTTCACCACACGATAGTGGCGCACAGCACACGGGCCTCTAGAACTTCGCCTACATCGAAATGCGAGCCCCCCAGCCAGAATAGGAACAAGACAAAAGGCTTGCACATACGTATTCCTTTCCTCCTTTTCTGCATTGGTTCTGACACTTCGCAGCGAACGCAACGGACCGAACACACGCTCATTTTCTGCTTGTTTCGCAGGTTGGAATTCTCGCAACTTTGTTGCATTACTACTCCTAAGTCTTTCCCGTTGCTTGTGCCGCCGCGGTGGCTCAGTGGCTATGGTGCTCGGCTGCTGGCCCAAAAGACGCGGGTTCGATCCCGGCCGCGGCTGCTAGAATTTCTTTGGAGGAGAAATTCTAGAGGCCCGTGTGCTGTGCGATGTCAGTGCACGTTAAAGAACCCCAGGGGGTCGAAATTTCCGGAGCCCTTCACAACGGCGTCTCTCATAGCCTTAGTCGCTTTGGGACGTTAAACCCCACAAAACCAAACCAAACCAAAACCAATCCCGTTGCTTGTGCTGCCAGTTGCTGTTCCCAGTTGCTATTACCTACGACCAGTGTAAACGTGCTTGTTGTTCATCATTGGAACTGAGATAGCTGACTTGAAGCGTGAAATGCGCAAAGAAGTAAAGGAACTGAAGGCTAGTTTTGAGCACATGAACAAAGATGTCGAGGAGTTTCGGAGCGACTGTGCTGATCTGAAAAAAGAGAAAGCCGCTCTGAAAGTGACATTTGACGAGCTTATCAAAGAACTTGCACAACTAAAAAACATGGCAAATGAAAACTCGGTGCGGATCACCGCACAGGATCAGTACTCGAGGAAAAAAAAATTGCTGAGGCTTAGCTAAGGTTAAGCCTAGTCAGATGCGAAGCATATTGATGGCTAGGCTTGATAATACATGGCTTTCCTTGGTTGAATACTTGGCCATTTAAATACAACCACTAGAAGCCTTCGTCTTGGGGGAAGACTACGGCATGGCTACCAACGTTTTTAAATCCCTTTCAGTTTGCAAGCTCCCCCGCTCCGCGCCCGAGAAAGCGGCCCCCGTCCGCTTCCACTCACCACGCGGCGCTGCTGTCGCTGTCGGCCTGGAGGCGCCGGAGCGCTCGCGCTTGGCAGTTGCTGTGACAGCCTGTTCTCATCCGCGATAACATTGGGAGCGAACACGTCGAACTCAAATTTGCTGTACTTTTGGAGCTGTCACGTTGAAACTTCAGCCTTATGGTTAAAGAAATGTTTCACCTGGCTAGTAAGGGTGAGATAAAGAGCAGGCTGATGCCAGTTCGCAAAAAACCAATCGTTTGCATTGCGCTTTATCGCATCACGTTTGCGACGTTTAGCGCTGATGATATGCGTATGTTGGAGTAGAGCTATCAATATTTCTTCGGGAGAATGCACGAAACTTTAATGAAATTATAAAACTAGCGATGTTCCGCTTCTAGATCAGTCACGAAATTCCGCGCTATATTATCAACGAAGCACCGCACATGCGAGCAGCATTTTGCATGTTCTTTAGAATTCCAATTTCAGAGAGCACAAGTATAAATGCAGACACACTTAGCTGGATGCAGGGAGGGAATAACTATAGAAGAGCTTTTTATTTGCAATGATAGCACAGACAGGAGCAGCGTATTGCACTTTCATTTTTAGAATGTTAATTTCATTGAACACAGACTAGCATTAAATGCAGACACACTAAGTCGGAAGCACGGAGGGAATGGCTACTTGAAGGCGAGCTTTTTTTTTTGCAATGACAATATTTCTCTGTTCTCTAGCCGACGGTTCACGTCTCTCGCCTAGAAGTGGATGCGTGTCACTATGACAAAATGCAGCACTTGGCATGTAAAAGTGGCCATATGCTCTGCACATCCAAGCCGAACAAGGTTTTGCAATTCAAGCTCATCTAGCAGCTCCCAAGAAACGTCCCTTTCAAAAACGGGACCTTCCTTCAAAGAAATCGGGATTGCTTTGTTTACAATGTTGGTAAACTCTAGCATCTTTTCGGGTGGGATGCTTTAAGCACCCTTGCTTGAAGCTTTTGTATACTGTAAGATAAGCGTCACTGCCAACAACTGGCACAGGACAGCTGATATCTTCCATGCTGATATGTGCTGGCTGCTCCAAATCAGGCGGCGGTGATCATGGCGTAGACGCGAAGGGCCACGCTGGTCGGGCAAACAGCGTGGCGAGCGCCACCGCACGGAAGGAAACGGAAAGGCGACAATCCGCGCTTCTGAAGGAACCAGCGCACAAAACACAACGGACAAGAAAAAGGCGGAACACGACGGACAGGAGCGCTGAACTTACAACTTTATGTTTGTGTGTTTTGTGTTTTGTGCGCTGGTTCCTTCAGAAGTATGTATTACCAACTAGCCCAACAACAAGTGTTGACAATCCGCGCACCGCAGCTTTCAAATTTAAAGGGATCTAAAAACGTTGATGGCTACAGCGGAACACCGACTAACCCCGAGACGCGCGTTGGGTGAGCGCCTGGATTGCCAAGGAAGCCGCGTCCGCCTGCCCGGTGGAGCGAGCGTTTCACCTACACCGAGTGTGAACGCGCGTTCGAAATGCGCGGGAGTGTGACGTCACCATACCACGTGATTCACACGGCGTGCAACCGCAGCGACGGCACAAGTTGGAGCCCCGTCTCTCATCTGTCGTGACGTGATTGTGTCACGTGGTGTGACGTCACCATACCACGTGGTCTGCACGGCGTGCAACCGCAGTGACGGCACGAGTTGGAGCCCCGTCTCTCATCTGTCGTGACGTCATTGTATCACGTGGTGTGCACGGCGTGTAACCGTCACGAAGCGCTTGGGTTACCTATTGTAATATGCTTCCCATAAAAAACCTTGAGATTAATGGCATTCCTGAGGACGAAAACGAAAATTTGATGGATGTTCTTGGCAGGCTTGGTGACGCACTTGGTGAATCTATAACACAAGACGATATTGAAATCTGCCACCGGTTTCCTGTGCGAAGCGCTGCTGCTGACCAGAAAGATGGCGACGACGATACTGTCGAAAAAAAGGCCGCAGCAAAAAACGAATAGTAACGGCGACATTGCAGTGGCATTCAAAAACCGCGCTAAGCGCGATGCCATTCTTCAGGAAGCACGCAAAACTCGGTGCGGTGCAGATGAACTAGTTTTCTCAGAGAAACAGACTGTCTTTGTTAATGAGCATCTGTGCCCAAAAATGAGAAAGTTGCTTGGGATGACAATTGGCAAGAAACGGGAGGTGGGCTGGCGTTACGCATGGGTCAGGAACGGCAGGCTTTACGCACGGAAAACGGAAACGTCCCGAGTTATCCGAATTGATAGTGAGTCCGACCTTGATAAGATGCGCAATGTAACCGCCTCTCCCTGAGTGCCTATGGCCTGCTATTTTGTACTTATATATTATTTTTGATAGCTGCTCCTAACGATGTTACCTGTCCTTCTGGCAACAGTTATATCAGTGTTGTGCATTGCAACGCCTAAAGTGCGCGAAAGAAAAACGACAAACTGGCTATGTTTCTTACCGAATTCCGTTTCAAGTTTCAAGTTATTATGGTTATGGTTCAACTAGTCAGAATGATATTCTATAGCGCGATGTTAACAAAATATTGAATACTAGCACACGAAACAATCAAGTACTTCAACTAATACTAAATGCTAAAACACAGAAAGGGAAGGACCTCGCGGACGAGTTTAACAAATACTTTACAAATCTCTCTTCAGGAACACCTATACAAGACAGCGCTGAAATTAAAAAAAATATTTAGGTGCACCTAATCCTAAATCTACCTTTTTTGAACCGAGAACTGGGGAAAAAATTTACTCTATTTTTATGTCCTTAAAGAATAGTAAAGCCCAGGACATTGATGATCTTCAAATTAAGCCCGTTAAATACGTCTTAGACCTGCTGACCGCATCTCTTTGTTAAATTTACAATGCGTGTTTACATACTGGTACCTTTCCAGATATTATGCAGTGTGCAAGAGCAGAGGTTATATATAAATCAGGCGATAAGAATAACTTTTCAAATTATCGACCGATCTCAGTGTTGCCCGTTTTTTCAAAAGGTCCAGAAAAAATAATATGCAAGCGAATCACCAGTTTCTGTGATAAGCACAAGCTTTTATCTGTACAGTAATTTAGGTTCCGTCGAGGCATGTCCACTGAGTTACCTTTGTTGACGCAGAAGGAATTAATACTTAGAGGGTTTGAAAATAACAAAATGACCCTAGGTATTCTGATCGATTTCTCGAAAGCATTCGACAGAATGGACCACAAAATTTTATCTACAAAGTTAGAGCATTATGGGTTTCGAGGAGTTTCTGGTAAGCTTTTCAAGTCATATTCAAACCACCGTAAGCAATGCGTCGTAATCAACGAAGCTCACTCTTCCCTATTAAATGTCACTTCAGGTGTGCCGCAAGGCAGTGTACTCGGACCGGTTTTATTTAATATTTACATAAATGATATAGTAAAGACCAGCACACTTCCATCTTACACCATTTATGCAGATGATACAAGCATTTTTTTCCAGTCAGCTAGTATCGAAGAACTCACTGCTTTCGCAAATGTTACACTTGAAAAATTCTCTCAATTGACTCAATAGTTTACACATTAACGTTTCTAAACCAAGAACCATATTATTTACTCCTGTACAGAAGGTTATTATTCGGGATATCGACATAAAACTCGGTTCCGAACAAATAAAAGTCGTTAAAGAAATAAACACATTGGTTGTGACATTCAGTCAACATCTAAATTGGAATGCCCACGTGGAACGCGTCGCTGGAAACCTGGCAAGATCTTCCGACTAAAATTAAGTTAATTTTTTATAATTCAATTTGCGCTCGCATGTTAACTACTGCAGTCTTGTATGGACGGACACAACTCAATCCAAACTTACCAAATTAATGCTATTACAAAATAAAGCAATTCGTCATGTAGCAAATGCCTCATATGACGCCCATACTAGAGACCTTTTTGCTTTGTTTCATGTACTCCCCATAAACCACTTACATGAACATAACCTCGTTATAAAGTACAAACACAATGTTCAAACTAACAACGAAGCTTTCCTCAACTTATGTAGTTTACATCGACCTTTAGAAGTGCCCCACATATTCAGAAACAGAGAATACTGGTGTATACCATCTTCCCGCACTAATGAGGGTCGGCACATGCTGCAATACCACATGCATACACATTTGATGTCCCTACAAAATAAAAATATAGACATAAATAACATTAGCAAGTACGAGTGGCAGAAATACCTTATTCTTTAAAACGTATGAGTTTAATTATGTTTCATTTCTCCGACACAAACTGCTTTTGTACTGCGGATGTATTGTATCTTTTGGTAATCGTCTATTTTCCTGCTTCTATTACGTGAACTTGTGTACACCCGATTGTATCTGGACCTTTGTAGCTGCTGACGCGATTTTTTCCTTTCGATTTTTTTCTTTTTTCAAATTATATATCTTACGATGATCCTTAAAGTTATTTACGTTTGATTACAGGTTTCCATCAAATTTGACACACATCCGACGGTTCTCCGACCATTCTGTGAGAATTTTCACTCTGCCGTGATGAATTCCGGTGGATGTGGCGTTACACCATTCCCGTGGCTATATCGGCGTCCGCGCTATTTCGACGCATTTTCGACGTTTTTGCCTATAATTAATTAACTAACTATTCTAGAGTCGTCAAACTCTGCTTCTGCGTTCATATTATCATCCTCTATTTGAAGCAGGAACTGGCTTTCATCTATCTTTTTTAGTTCCCGAGTTAAACGCGTGTGACACGCATTGTTAGTGGACGGACGACAATATGAGCCATTATAGGCTTTCGCCTTAAAGATAAGGTGGCGTCATCAAGCGGCCGTGTGGCCCGCAGAGCAAAACGCACACCCCGACTTCAAACAAATGTTGTGCGCGTTGTTCGTCTATATATATACCGGTTGTCCCACCTTAATGTAACCAAACTTTAAAAAAAGGCGCAGTGTCCTAGTCCAGTGAAACCAACTCAGGGTTATTCATATTCGCGTGGCCTAGTCTTTAGTATTTTTTTCGCTCTTCAAAGTTAATTATTTACTTAAATTTAATTAGCTAACTTTTTAATTATTAACTGCAAGGAGAAAGTGTCAATGCAAAAGTTTTAGATGACCTCGAAAAACCGCTAGTAGCGCTGTTTCCGTCAAGTTACGATTCACGTAGCTTCATTTATCGGCTTTAAAAGAAAGCTGTTACGTGACCTGCTGTTCGCTCACTTCTCTGCCCCAATGTGCACCCAAAGTCTCATCGAGGACAAGACAAGACTTCAGAAAAAAATAAATGTTATTCCTTAAGGCGCGTCTTGGGACGTTGAAGTGGCACAGTTGGCATCCGGAAGCTTTTTCTTATTGTGCGGGTTATGGTTAAAGGCGGGTAAAAAAACTACGTTACGTAAATATTACTTTGCTGAAAATGTCTCAGTAAGCTGTTTCTCAAAGCGATCTACAACTTTTCCTTCGACACTTTGTTCCTCAAGTCAGTAATTAAAAAGTTAGTTGATTAACCGTGGGGCTAAGAATTAACATGCAGAAATCCAAAGTCATGTTCAACAGCCTAGCAAGGGAACAGCCGTTCGCAATTGGTAGCGAGGTGCTGGAAGTAGTAAGAGAATATGTCTACTTAGGGCAGGTAGTGACCGCAGATTCGGATCATGAGAGGGAAATAACTAGAAGAATAAGAATGGGGTGGAGTGCAGATGGGAGGTTCTCTCAGATCTTCAATGGTAGGTTACCAATATCCCTGACGAGAAAAGTATACAATAGCTGTATCTTACCGGTACTCACCTACGGGGCAGAAACGTGGAGGATAACAAAGAGAGTTCAGCTTAAGTTAAGAACAACGCAGCGAGCTATGGAAAGGGAAATGATAAGTGTAACGTTAAGAGATCGGAAGAGGGCGGAGTGGGTGAGGGAACACACGTGGGTTAATGACATCTTAGTTGAAATCAAGAGGAAGAAATGAGCTTGGCCAGGGCATGTAATGCGAAGGCAAGATAATCGCTGGTCCTTAACGGTAACGGAGTGGATTCCAAGAGAAAGGAAACGTAACAGGGGACGGCAGAAAGTTAGGTGGGCGGATGCGATTAAGAAGTTTGCGGGCATACAGTTGCGGCAACTTACAAAGGACAGGGTTAATTGGAGAGACATGGGAGAGGCCTTTGCCCTGCAGTGGGTGTAGTCAGGCTGATGATGATGATGATGATCAATTAGTCAACTTTGAAGAGCAAAAAAAAACTGCAGGCTAGGTCACGCGACTCTAAACAACCCTCATTTGGTTTCAGACGGCTAGGACACCCCGTGTTTTTTAAAAGCTTGTTTACATTTAACTGGAACACCTGGTATACTCGCCACCAGCTTTCGCGAAATTCGTTCCAAAATTGTGGCGCAACATTTTGTCGTAAAACATTTCAGGTGGTGTCGTACGATTTCTCGTTTCGTATATCTTAGATGTGCCTGTGAAGCTAGAGGCCAGCTTGAGGCAAGGATACGAACGTTGACATGTGCACGTTCGTAGAAAGATTGTGATGCAACCGTTCGTCTTTTTTATTTATTATTTATTCAAGGACTACTGGAGCGCCCGAAGGCATAGTTACAGGGGTGATGTACAAGGAAATGAAGCATTACAAGTGCCATAGTCAGATAATGGTACTATTCGAAGGACACATGGAACAGCCATAAAAACATCAAAAACACGCAAACACACACGTACATTGAATTGTGGAATCTTAGCATAAAATCAGTTTATGAAATGAAACACTTCAACTTTTGTGAAGTCAACGATGTTTTTAGGCAGTTTGTTCCACAGATATGTCATGTGAAAAAAAATTCTGAATTCTTATAAGCGTTACTTTGTCAACTGCATTCTTGTATCTTAAAAGCGCGGCCACAACGTGCCGATTCAAAATGTGTCGGGAGAACACAGAGCTTTATCAATCCGAGTTTTATCGAACTAGATGGGTAGAACATTTATAATTCACTGCACAGGTGCCTAGTACTAAGAAGTTCCCAACCAAAAGATGCTTTCATGGCTCAAACGCTGTTTTGAAAATTGTTGTTACTGGCGACAGAACGAGCTGCACGGCACTGTACGCCTCCTAAAAGACCTAATAATGCAACCATACACGTATCCCACTCATCACTGGCATATTCAAGAACGGGTCTAATGTGTTTCAGGTGCAGCAGTTATTCTACACTTGCTGGGGCCTCCGGATAGTGACCATCCCATTCCCCTATATCCTTTCCTGGATCCCCCCAAAAGCCTATACCCCCCCCCCCTCGTGCTCTCTCGACATCCACCTACACGACCCCCTCGCTCATATCCGTCTCCAATGCCCGGAGGATCCTGCACCGCGGAGCCTGGAGTACCTGACCGGCTGGGCGGAATGGGAGACCTTGTTGCGCTCTGCGGACACGAACACGAAGAAGGTTGCGACGGACCGGGCCGCTGATGTCACGGACCATCACGGACGTCTCTGTACAGCGCGGCAGTGCGGAGCCCTGGTGGGGATTACGTGTACTAACACCCTGTTCCTCCTTCCGGGTGGTGTCACACGAGTGTGTGTGTGTGTGGGGGGGGGGGGGGGGCGGGGTCTGACATCGGCCAACGGAAACGCCGCACAGCCTCATGCTTCCACTCTCCCACATGTAAGCAATCATAAGTGCATGACCGATCTTTTTTTCCAATTTCCATTCCAGTGGGCCTGCCGGTGTTTGGATTCGAACACTGCGCCTCTCAAAACACAGCAGGATGCCAAAGATACTGTAGCAATGAGGCAAGTCATTCAAGATCCAGTCAAAATCGCAGCGAAGCACAGAAAAGAAGTGGACAATGATTTCAAATTCGGTGACAAAACGAGAATGGTAAGGACAGACAAGTTAAGTCACAGCCAAGAAGCCTGTGCAATACGTCCAGCATCAAGCGGAAGATTCACGAAATATTTCTCCGAGCAGTGCCACTCTTTGAGGAAGCCTTCTTTCGCCCTCCTCTCACTGCATCTGGAGGCAGCAGCTCCCACTTGACGTGGAGGTTGTCGTTAGCAACGTAGCCCCGAGTGATGAGGTTGTCCAGGTTAAGCCATCCGCCATCTATGTAAGCACTTGCGGTTTGCGATTCTTGGGGCCTTTCAAACCACTTGCCGTAACTCCCCATAACTTGGAAGCCCGCTCTTGAGCAGTCCTTGGGATGCACAACGCTTAGGCTCATTTTATGCCGGAACGGCCATGGAACAAGGTCGTCCATATCCCCCTTGTATAGAGCCAAGACCACATAAAGATTCTCAGATCCGCCAACTTTTCTGAGGCAGATTCCGGGGCACAGGCAATATCCACGCAGATACACCAGATTGTGGTCATACTTTTCAACGCCTTCGTGAAGCGCCTCTTCTCTAAGTGCATTCACGCCTGGTACAATAAAGTTGCCGCCCGTTACTTGGAGGTGCGTATATCTCAATCCTTCTGTGATTCTCTCGAGTGTCGTCTCGCTATATTCTTTCAGTTCGGCGTTAAACGAAGCAGCGATGCTTTTCATATGTTCTCGAGTAGAGTTTGTCACATAAACCAGTGCGTCTGTCAGCGTTACACTCCCAGGAAGATTATTTACTGTATCAAGCTCAGCTGTCAAACCATTCTGTTCGTCTTCATTACGGACGTTCAGCTCACGAAAAAATTTACTTGAAACCTCTCCATTTGGCTCGGTTTTAGGGGTCAGTTAATCTTTCATTGTTTCTTTGAACTTATTTATGCCTTGTGAAATTTCGCTGAAGCTATCACTGTGCGTGCGAATGTCAACAGCTATTTGTTCTACGCATCGTCTAATTTCTACTACCTGGTGGTGAAATGCTACTGGGAAAGAAGGGAGAATTGGTTTTTCCTCCTTGTTGCCTGCCCTTCTTGGTCTTCGGATTCAACTGCTTTCCTTCGCGTAGAGCAGTCTGATGTCAGATGAGAGCACACGTCCACGCAAAGAACCTTGGCTGAACACATGGGACAAGTAACCGAGTGGTGTCCGCATTCGGTGTGAAAATGGCGGGAGATATCCGAAGCAGACGTCACAGTCTCGCAGCCACTCGCTTTGTTCCAGCAAGTCACCTGCAGGGATAATGGAAACGGTGTGTACAAAGCAATTATATCTGCTGTTCTATGAACTAATCTGTGGTGCTCTCGAAGTTTTGAGCTATCTTAAGGTGGGTTTTTAGCAGCATTTAAAGCACTACGACAGCAGGAGGAGACAGGAAATCGCACCTGTGCAATCGGTGTGCACTCGGAGTGCACTCGGAGCGTCGTGTGCTGAACAAAGGAGATGCTCATTCATATCGTCTCGTCAGAGCTTCGCAAGCAATTGCAGCAGCGGGTTCGTTGAGGCTGACAAGGCATTGCATTCGCCAGCCTTGTGCGCAAGATTATACTAACGAAATAAGAGAATATTTCCTAACTTTTGCCTTTCGCGAAAATGGAAGCCGTGTAATATGGTATTCTTGCGTGTTGCGCTCAAATGAAAGTTGGTACTAGATTTCCAAGCACTATGACATTACAAAACTAATTTCTAGATAGTCTTTTATGCACGTGGACGAAACCTGTCAAAGCACACCATCCCTAAGGTTAGAATAATTCTGGCGGCTTCCAACAGAAACATGAACATCGAAGCACTGAGTAGGCTGCATTGAGCATCCAACTTCCAGAAAATTCCACGCCCCTGGTTTAGATTCAGCGACTGCATAGTGGCTGATAAATCGTCTCGATCGCTGGAACTCTCATAAGGTGTAACAGTTGTGCCCTTTTCCGACGTTTAGAAGTTTCATGCAGTAGAATGAGGGGGGTGACCAGGCGTGAGCTACGCGGGCCACAAATGAATTACCTGGCATTGCGTGTTTTCGTAAAAAAACAAACAACCCCTGATACCTAATTGCCCAAACTCGAATAAACCATGCGACGCTGAGCGAACAAAACCGAATTTTGATTGCCGTGTTTTTGGCTTCACTACAGCCAGAACACGTAATTCACAGCATCGTGTGCGTTTAAACTGCTCGGCTCTCACACTTTTTAACGAGAGAATTCATCTCCTCTGCACACTCAGACTTTTATCCACTGGACACGAGCAGCGGCCGTGCAAAGCTTTCTGTGTGCAACGATGAGAATTGGAAACGAGAATAAGAAAAAAAAATGTCAGTCGATTTCGGTAATTAGGTCAAATGCTGATATGTGAGCTAGCGTGACGTGTTTCGGGGCTGCGCCTCTCTGCTAGGTTAAGGTGGTTGTTGACGTGTGTGTTCTTTCATGAACAAGTAAAAGAAGCACATGGAAACACCTTCCACAGCACCTGCCTTGTGAAACTGTGCCACTGCTCACCTTCCCGCCGGCTACACATTGGCAATTAAGCCCCCAGTGGCGCAGTGGCACAGGGCAGGTGCTCTGGAAGGTGCTGCCATCGGTTGGGCTTGGGATGTTTCGGTTGCGTTGCGCCCCAAGTTCCTCTTCCCGAGCAGCCTCTCACGAATAAAAGGGCTACCGCCTGACACGGTTGGCGGGTTGCCCACCACCAGGTATGCAGGCGAGCAACCTGCCAAAAAACCGACTTCAAACAAGCAGAGAGATAGACAAACAAACAACGCCTATATGCGGGGAATGGCCACTAAATGAGCTAGAGCACTAAAACATGCGAGCTCGATGCCTCTTAATCATATCAGCTCACCTCTCTTCTCAGCAGCTGGTCGGCAGGGAATTCCTTCCAGTCGACGTCTGCATCCTGGCACTCGTAGCCGTCGAGTGGACAGACGTGCAGGCCGTCCTGGCCGCATCGCTCGTAGCAAGATTCGCACAGAACGTACATGCAGGGCAGCCAAGCGGTGACCTTTCGCACGAGGCCACAGGTGCTGCAAACCCGGTTTGGTGGTATAGGCTTGACGAAGTTGAGCGGCTTCCAGTCGAGTTCCGGAGAGAACCCAACGAGTGTGCACCGAAAACTTGCAGCATCCATTGCTCTTCTGAGGCGCTCACTGCAAAGATCCATTCAAGAAATGCTTTTTTTTTTCGGCACATGAAGCGCTGTTTTATCGTTCTTTTCTTTATCAAGAGTGGACATGGCGTTAATTGCACCCACTCTGCAGTCTCTTGTCGAACGTTTTACAGAGTCTGCGCGAATGATGTACACAATCTTTCTGTAAGGCTGCCAGCGCATGCGATTTCGTTGAGAGATAATAATTCTCACGCTGCGACGTTGAAACTTCGCCTTGGAAAGCAGTGTTTGTTTATTAAAAACTAAAAATACGCTACTGATGTTTGAGTTGACCGGCTCGGTCAGTGCTTTGCTTGGTCATAGACGCCGGGACCAGTATTCAATGGAAGCTGAACTCAAAAATGTCTGCGATTGCTCGGCGCTCTTGGTACAAGTTGACCGCAACTTCTACTGAGAGCGCAGTGCAATTTTGTCGCATTCTGCGGTCTGGGATCAACGCATCGACGTCAAGCATATCGAGGCCCTTGAATCCAATCACTGCCCATTCGTGCGACAGATATAGGAACCCCATGATATAGAAAACACACCCGCAAACACACAGCGGTCTCAAGGCTGCTTTCTATATGCTTACTGACATTCCTACAAGGTTTTCGTGGCGCCTCAAAGTCCGGCCTTCATTGCCCTGTGCACACTCGTTCATCGCCCCTCAAAGTAATTGCTTCGGTCCGGAGTCGGATGGACATGCTCAGTATGCTGACGTTGCACTGAAACTTCCGAAGGCTGCTTCCTCCAGGCCCCGCGCCTTTTCATGCTTAATGATGATAACATGTCCACCAATTAGACCCTCTTCTGGTTATTAGTATAGCAGCAGTGCATGAGGCCTACGATGGAAGCTAAGGGCAGCGGCAGACTCCAAAACAAACTACTGATCACGCTCACGCACGTAACATAGGCGTAGGTGACACGGCCGTGTGGGATTTCATGTGTTATGTCCTGTCATGGAGCGTAATACAAAAATCTGTCGCAGCGCGAAAAAAACAGGGACAAGAAGAGAGAACAAACACGACAGGACGAGCCCTGTCGTGTTTGTTCTCTATTCTTGTCCCTGTTTCATTCGCGCTGCGACAGATTTTTGTATTATGCATCAACATCAACTAGCCCAAACTTCAGTACTCCTTCACATCATGCAGCGTACACGCAAGCTTCGAGTTATCCTCAAAAGTATGCGAGCAGCAGTCGCAGCAGTCGCAGTTGCAATTTGGAATTCAACGCCACATCTGAGTGAAAAAAACGGCACGCACATTTATCATCTAACGGCGCACTGAGCTATCGGTTATCGCATGCTTTTGACTAAGTACGCAGTAATTATGAACGCAGACAAACCTTGTGATTAACTCTGTGATTAACAGTCCCTATGATCGTGAATCGCTTCCTGCGGGTAGCAAGCTGAAATTAGTTAGGGTACGATCCGCCTCAGTGGAGTCCGCCGCCTGCCGGCCACAGCTGTGGGCAGGGGATGCGCACATATCTTTGATGAACGGCGGTAGGACGCTTTGTGCCAGAAGAACCTTTCTCGCGTGCCGGGGCTTCACATACTGCGTGTATGATGACCCGTGCTGGGAAACATTTTTCTTTATTGAGCCAAATGAGAGGTGATGGCGCATGCGTGTGGTACTCCTCAGATATTTTTGAGCATTTATTAAAGTATATCGGCCTTTTCACTGCTCTGAAGACAAGCAAGACCACGAGCTCGCATCACGCTTCATATAGGTCTTAAGAGTATGCGTGCGCGTGTATGCTTGACCGACCAGTAAAAATAATGAAACAGGCCTTTTGCAATTCCTTACCGGCCACAGCCTGCACAAAGTAGCCGTTTAAACGACTGAAGTAAGAAGGAAACCGCGTCACCGGCCACCTAACGAGCCCAACAGAGCGTCAATGCTTTTGAGAGCTCGTGCTTTTTGCTGCGTACAATGACCACGCGCAGCTTGGGTGCACGGAATGCGATGCGAATGATTCAGAACCCGTGCTTGCGTCTTAAGGTTCTCTCCGTCGTCTGGTGTGGCTCGTTGGCTCCTTGGCCAAGCTGCATTGCTCATGTTTGGAACGTAAGTGACCATTGACGGCGATATAGTGCTCCTCGAGAAAGCGCATAAATACGTCACCAGCCACAATTCTATGAATCTAAGAGTGGCGGAGCAATAAGTACTTCGCTTTGACGCTGTTTCGCACACGCAAAGGCATTGTTCTCCGTGAGAACGGCATATTTGCTACTTCGTGATGAGAACCTATATCAGTATGGGCTGACAAAGTATTCCTCTTTTATGGGTCTTTCACAATTATTTGAGCCGCAACGTACAGAAGACTATCAAAACAAAATCGGCAGTGGCTTAGCTCAGCTAGGTCCGGATATACGTAGCGAAAGCAATGTCGTGTATTGAGATTTCAGTAGCGACACGCCGTCGTTGTCGTTCAGCAGCTTGACGGCGTGTCTTTGCGAGACGTTCTTCGGGCGTCTCGGCCACCCGCTCAGCCTTTCTCTCCTCGGTTTCACGCGGTCGGCCGGCCTTGTACCATGGGACGACTTCTGGATCGGAAGACTCAATTCCACGCAGTCTTTACTGCTGCCGTGAAGAGCACGACCGCTCTCCTTCTCCCATGGTGGGCGTCTGAGGAGCGAGGGCATCGCTTCCGGCTTGTATCCCAGCTACGCGGTGCGACTCTGCACATGCGCAGTGAACCAGAGCGCCTGCGGCGCCACGGCTGCCATAGTACTGGCTGCCATGGTAACGGCGCATGCGCAGTAGTGGCCCTTGGCAGGCACCACAAAATGCGCTCCTGCTAGGCTAGTGTAGCTTCCGCTACAAAAACAAAAGTATTAATAGGTTGAACGTGGCTGCACAAAGCTTAGAAATCATTGTAAGCTGGACAGATGCATTCGTGATGATGACACTTTTTAGTGGTGTATGTGCGCCGGCATCGCCGTATTCGCGTAGGTGTCGCACTGCGTCTGGTGTGGCACCTTGACGTTGCGCAGAGCGTTCAGATCCACCCTAAGGTACGGATTTTAACATCCGAAGGCTCTTTTTGCATAATAGGGACATGGACGAACTTGTCCAGTAGCCACTCCAGCACAAACCAAGGCGGAGAGTTATTGATCCCAAAAGAGGCGATGAACGCATGCATGAATTTAGAGCTTTTAATTCTGGTAAATATATTTATAACATGCTCACACTGTCAAGCCACTTTCCTGTTTCTAATGTATGTCTATTACTCGTCGTCTGGGCTCTCACGGAACACTTTCATTATTAAAGGTTTATGAAATAAGAATTCCTTCTGTGCCAGTACTATTAGTTCAGTGCTGTAGACCCTAACCCATTAATTCCTTCAGGCTTCTGTCACTATCACTGGAGTTAACTCGGCTCCTTCTGCTGCTGTGTGTTCGCGGCTGCCTAACAGAAATAAATACACGTTGATGTGTAACCTCGGTTGTATTTTCAGACTCGGTCGCGGCGGTAGAATTTCGATGGAGGCGAAATTCTAGAGGCCCGTGTACTGTGCGACGTCAGTGCGCATTAAAGAACCCCAGGTGGTCGAAATTTCCGGAGCCCTTCACTACGGCGTGCCTCCCTCATAGCCTGCGTCGCTTTGAGACGAGAAATCCCATAAACCACAAACCACGTTTCACAAATCCACCTTGTTTTAGGGGCTTCGAACCCGGTTGACGAAAAAAGGGGAGTTCCGCCCTTGTACTGATAAAGGTGCAGGCTTCAGACTGTGGTCTCCGGGGCATTTTATCTCCTTCTACAATCATGTCTTCCACACTGTCAGTGAAACAAGGTTGCGGAAGAAACGGGACGACAGAAAGAGGTCACACCACGAGCGCTCGTGGTTTGTCCTCTTTCTTTCATCCCGTTTCTTGCGCTAGCTGTTTGCATGGATAACCAACAGGCCCACATTCACGCGTTCACGTTGTCAGCGTTTAAGCTGTGACAGGCAGCAAGCCCGGGACTATGCTATGAAGATATTTCTCTCACAACATGAGTCAGGCAGGTTCCTTCCTTCGTTCCATCTTCCTTCTTCTCCTGAGTCACCCAGACAATATCGGAGATTGCAGACTACTAAGTGCCGAAATCATTCACAAATATTTGGTTTGGTTTGTTGGTTTATTGGGGTTTAACGTCCCTAAGCAACTCAGGCTATGAGAGACGCCGTAGTGAAGGGCTCCGGAAATATCGACCACCTGGGGTTCTTTAACGTGCACTGACGTCGCACAGTACACGGGCCTCTAGAATTTCACCTTCATCGAAATCCGGCCGCCGCGGCCGGGATCGAACCTGCGTCTTTCGGGTCAGCAGGCGAGCGCCGTAACTACTGAGCCACCGCGGTGGGCATTCCCAAATATTTAGTATGGGGGTGACACAACTTTGCCGTCAGGGCACGGTGTGCAGAACTTTTCTTCCGTCGTCGTATCTGCTTCCTGCAGCATCCTCCGGCGCTTTTTCTTGCCCGCATATCCCGGGACGTGTTCTCGTCATCAGCGGATTAGTGGTTGCTCTGTCCATTCTTCCACCTTTAAGCTGTTGCTGCCCGCCGCATCGGCAGACGCATCCTTCGCACGAGGAAGCCAACGGGCTCTGGCGGTTATTAGAAACGTGGCGCTGTTTTGCAGAGTTGCCCAACTTGGGACACGGACTGGTGGTGCGAAGGAGGTTCGGAGAAGCGACGGACCATCAGTCGCGTTTCGCCCATTTGGTAAACGGCTGCTCCAGTCAGGCTGTGGCTCCTGGTTAGAACCTTGGACTAGGGAGGGCATTTTTCTTTACCAATGAAGTTTCTTGCGTTTGTTTCCTTTCCTTTGTCGTCATATTGCAGCGCTTGGGTGGATGGCGATGAGTGATTACTCCCTGATTAGTAGGATACGAACTGTGACTGCGTTGTCGCCTGTTGCATAGCTGGCTGCGTCTTTCTACAAGGTCAATTCCCTAATCAAAGCTTCGACCTCCACTTTGTGCCTCCGTGTTTTCAATTGACTTTCATTTCTTCTTTTTCCTTACGGAGGAGAATTTTCTTACGTTCTCGCTTATCAGCGACATTTTAATCATTTATGATCGATGCCAAATGCTTCTGGAGGGAATGTCGCATTAGTCAAGGTCACGTGCCAAGGTGGACTGCAGCAACCCCCGCAAGCTACATACCGGGCTCGTTATGTATTCTGGCATGGTTAAATGAATATAGAACCAGTCGAATTAAACGTTAAGATCAAAGGCAGGTAACCTAAGTTCAAAAATGCCAGTGGTTCAACTCTGCCGAACCGAGTTTCACGCAGCGAAAGCTCGAAGCGGCTGGCCGCATTGCTCCAAGACGTAGTTCACTATGCGTGCGATCCTCAGCGCGCTCTCCTTCATCCAGAGCGCGCAGCTGTCGTTATATATAATCAATACATGGCGTCATAACTGAATTGAATCACGGGCCACAACGTGATTACCACGTGGCTTTCTTGAAGCCTCTGCGCACTACTTGAAAGGTGATAATTCCATGTCAAAGTTAAAGCTCAAAGTTCAACTTAAAAATTTAAGATCAAGTATCATGGTGAAAGATCAAAGGGTGATGTCAAAGGTCGCGGTAAAAGTTGGAGGTCAATGTTCAAGGTGAAAGGTGGCCCACTAAGCGGACCATGCGTGGTTAGGTATACGTGCATAGCAACACTAGCCATGACTTAACTCGAGGTCGTTTCAACGCCATTCCGTGGCTCACTGAGACATATATAGCTATAGTAGAACCTATAGCAGTGTAGCTTTCGCTACATAACTTAACATCGGTGTAGCTGGTCTGAAATTTGCAAGGCCCAAAAACTGCTGTCATGAATGCATATGGTCCACGCCGGCATGTCGTTTCAAGCGGCTAGTATTGCTTTACTTTAGTTCTCGCCGTTTACCAGTCTCTCTGTCTGAAAAACTTTATTATTGTTTTACGAATTGGAAAAACAGCGCAATGAAAGACGACACAAGAGAATGACAAAACACTAGCTCTGGTGTTTTGTCCTTCTCTTGTGTCGTCTTTCATTGCGCTGTTTTTCCAATTCGGAAAACATGTACCAACCAGCCCGTATTTGCCCTCTTCTGGAATTTATTATTGTTACATACTTGAGGTATCCCGGAAAGGGCCACCTCTCACAAGCACTAGTTGCGCTCTTCAGTACAGGAGCCCATTGGCGACCGCTGCGGCTAGGGCGCGCTCGACCAGGGCCTTCTCGCTCACCAGGTCGGAGCAGCCGAGCAGGGCTGCCTCCCAGTCCTGCCGGGTGGGGTTGGGTTTTGGGACGAAGTTCGGAGTTGAATGACATGCCCATACCATGTAGAAGATGTCCGAATACTTATCCGCACAGTACGGACACTTTCCTGTACATGCGGGACCAAAGTGCTTTAGAACTGCCGGGCACAGCAGTGTTTTCGTGTAAAGACGGAGGAGTTTGCGTTCCTCCGTCATTGCAAGGCCCTTTCAGGGCTTAGGATAAATTGCATGGCCGGATTGGCATAATTCAGTAATTTGTCGAAAAGTGAATGCCGGATTGGGTTCAGGATCAGTTTCGCAAGGATCTAAAGGCTTTGCCCGGAGAGTGAGCGTGCGGTCGGCGGCATCTGCCGTTTCATTGCCTTTGAGGCCCATGTGAGCAGGAGCCCATACTATCGTTCGAGACGCGGGGGCCCCGTGGTAGTCGCTATTTTTAAGGATGCGATACGCAAAGAAAGGAATGTATCCCTCTTGAATATTTCTGCAGGCCCCTCTAGAGTAGGTAATGATGACTCGCGAGTCCTGGTATGCGGCGTCTAGCGCAATGGTGACCTCCTCCGCATGTGTTATGTCTTGAGCCCGGAACGATAGGCTGTTCACCACGACGTTTTGGTGGATGACTGCGGCCATGTACCACCCCCCATGGTGAGGCCCGGAGGCGTCCACGTAGAGGATTCCCCGTTTGTTTCTCTGGTGGCGGGTCAGTGCCTCGGTCCGCGCAAGGCACCTGCCACTGTGGTCGTCACGTGTCATGTTGGCTGGAAGAGGACGCACGTGCAGGGTGTTTCTGGAGACTTCGGGGATGCGTACGCGCTCTTCCGTCAGTGTTGGGTGGTGGATGTGTAGTCGGGTGTAATCGGTTCACCCAGTTCGAGTCGGCGAGTTGTGCCGCGTACTCTGCCGCTCATTGGGTGACCTCGGCCATGGAGTTACGATGCCTTTACGATGCGTTTACAATGCCTTTGCTTTCTAGTCATTTCACGCCAAAGGTTCCAGATGTTGCGCTGAACCATCTACGATTTGTTAAAAAAATCACGAAAAGTTAGTAGAACGTTCGTAACCTAGGCCTTAAATGTTTTTGCCGAAAAAAATTTATTCATGAAGAGAGCGCAGTTCGGGACATTTAGAACAGGTGTGACGCTTGGCAACGCACAATAACATATCAAAAATAAATTTACCACAATGCTTCATATCCATAAATAGTGTAATGACAGAGTTCGGCTTTACATGTGATTCAGGACATGTATAGACGGTCGTTTTTGGTTCAAACCTTACTTTTCTGCCACTTCAGTATTCTTTTTTTACCTGGACGAGCTCAATTTCATCAGCTGTAACAATTTTCCAGGTAATAGACGTCCAGGGAAACCAAGTGGATGTTTTCTAATTTCAGAGAGCATTTTCATATTAACGAAAAAACGAAATGGTGTAAATTTTACATTAGCATACATTTTAAAAAATATTCAATGCGTATAAAAATACATGTCTCGAATCACGAACAAAGCCAGAGTCTTTGCAATGCCATTAAAAAAACTATGGACTGTGCTGTAAAATTTTATTTTTTTCTCAATTACTGAGCGGTGCTTTATTTCACGCCATTTAGAAATGTTCAAACTGCGATCCCATCAAGAATGAATTTTTTCCGGCAAAAATACTGCACGCTAACATTGCGCTCGTTGTGCTGAGTTTTCGTGCATTTTCTTTAACAGATAGACGATGTCAGGCGCGACTTCCAGGTTGTTTTGGCGTGGAGTGATCATTATATTTTGACCATAACGTGAAAAAGGGTATCGGTACCTGCACAACTATTAAAAACTCAATTGTCATATTTTTCTGTGATTATTTTAGAGTTCTCTTTTTGAAAACGTATTGTGCAAAACCAAGCAATAAATATATATCAATAAAGCAATAGTCCTTCCCTCTGCGCATGATCGAACTACTTATTAAAAGTTGAACTATGAGCTGCTCGAAAAAAATGAAATTGCTGCCAGGATTCAGGCAACGCGATAAATAAGCTCTCGTGCGGAAGGCTTCTTTATCGATCGGACCGCAATGGGACACTGAGCATTGACCGGGAGATTAAGCGCTCAGTATAACGAAAAGGGCTTTTAAAACTCCACTTCCTGCCAAATTTTTTGAGACACGAATGTTCGTTTCCTCCGAAAAACCGTACACTTGTCAATGTTATTTCTCCATTGTGACTGGCTCATCCACAAAGGAAAATCGGGAAAAAAATGAAGCTTGCAACCCCGTCAAATCAAAGCTTTTTATTTATTTTCATCACGACCAAACTGGTCACAAGCGAATGTTTACCTCCTGCTAAATTGCGCTTTCTGGTATACGTACGCTGAAATACGTGGTACACTAAAGAAGAAAAACTAAAGAACGAACATAACGTGAATTTACTTTTTATTCTGCACTTTTTTCCTCCAGTTCGTTTCCCAAGTAAAAGGCAGCGTTTTGAAGCATCCCAGCTGTTTATTTTGTTACGCACCATCTATCCTCGTAAGCATTCAGTATCATTTCCGAGAAACATCTGTTTTCGCTGCACTGTGGCTGACGCGGGCCCAATTACAGAAGACTAGTCACCCAGTCAAACACATGAAACAAAAAACACTGCATGCTTAAGAAAATAACTAGATAAAAATCACTCTGTGCTTAGGACATTGCGCTACACGTTTCACTGGCAATTAATGCGATTTCTTCATATTAGACCTGACTAAAAGAAAAGAAGCGAACTGAACGCATGCACATCGTGAAAGAAATTGAATAGACGGGCGAATTAGTCCATGATGGATGCGCTACGCATTAACAACAAACTGCTGAAAGCAAAACCTGTGGAAGGAATGGCTTGCATCAGACGCCTTCTGCCAGCGCGGCTCACGGCAGTACTTCCCATTTAATCTGAAGCTGGTCATCCACCACGAAGCCACTGAGCCTGAGAGTGCTAAGGCTAAACGAAGGATCAAGAAAATAAAACGATGAGTTACTTGGTGTTTCAGGCTTTTGCATGGGTGCAAATTCAAGGGGGGGTGTCTTAATTTCAATGAGACTCTGCCTCTCATCTTCTTGGTGTATTACGCCCAGCCGTACTTTGTGCTGGAATGGCCACTCAACAGCGCCGTCGTTGTCACCCTTATGCAAGGTGAGACCGGCATGCAGGCGGACAGAATCGCCATCCTTTCTCAGGGAGACTAGGTGTCATGCAGTAGCCACACATGTACACCGGGTCGGTTTCGTAGTAAGTACGGCCTTCTCTGAGCGCTAGTTCTTCGAGCGATTTGATGCCTCTGACATAGAAGATTGTATGCTCTGGTCGTAGTCTATCGGATCGAAGCAATGTTTTAATGCGGCCCAGAGTCCTCTCGCTATTATCCACAGTTTCAACTTTCATTTCAAGAATTGATGCTAGAATTCGCGAGCAATTGTCATAGCTCTGTCTCCTTGCAGTCGCCAAATCATATTTAATTGTTTTTTCCAGTCTGGTTAGGTTCCTCGAAAGGTCATCAGTACGCGTTATCAAGTGCTCTTTCAACTGCTCGTTACCACTGGAGGGTTCGCGCACACCCCTTGTCACATTCTCCTGGATTTGTCTTCTGGCTTGGGTGCCTTCATCTCTGAGCGCTTCTTTAAAAGTGTTTATCCCTTGTGAAATTTCGTTCAATCTATCGCCATGACATTTAACATCATTAATTAACTGCCCTAGATGCGCTGTTATTTCTCTCGCCTGCTCTTCTGTGATTCGTCTAAAAGCCGTTGAAAACGTTGCATCTTCCGTGTCGCTGGGCTGATCGCTGGGCTGATGCCCAGATTCTGGAGCAAGAGGCGTCGCCGGTGCTGCACACTCCGATCTCAGGTGTGAGCACACATCGCTGCAAAGAACCGAGGCCGAACACTTGGGGCACCGTGCAGAGTGGTGTCGACATTCCCGATGGAAATGCTCGCACACCATGGAAGCAGCCAGCACTGTCTCGCAGCCGTTGTCTTCGTTCCAACATTTAACCTGCAGTGAATAATACAAGGAAATGTAGAAAGTGCAACTTCCCCCGCGGTGCTGTCCCCTCTGCTATTCAACATTGCCATGATGCGCCTACCCGCCCTGCTTGGTGCGGTCGAAGGGGTCCAGCACGCGCTATACGCCGACGACATCACCATCTGGGCTACGCAAGGACGCCTGGGGGATATGGAGACTAGCCTGCAAACGGCCGCCAGCATAGTGGACCGCTATGTTCGAGACTGTGGTCTGCAATGCTCCCCGCAGAAATCGGAATTCGTGCATTTACGTCCCTCGCGCACATGCTCGACCCAAATCAATCTCTCGTTGCAAAGCGGTCCCATTCGCGAATTCAAGGAAATCAGAGTCCTTGGACTCTTCATACACAACCAGCGACGCTGCGACACAACACTCGCCAAGCTCGGGTAGGTGGGGGACCAGGTGGGCCGCATGGTCCGCCGGGTTTCCAACAAGCGCGGTGGGTTACGATGCAAAGACGCCTTGCGGCTGGCGAACACATTCGTGACCAGTCGAATCTTGAATTCGACTCCCTATCTCCACCTGCGGAAACAGAAGGAGGATGCCCTCGAGGTCATCCTCCGCAAAATCATGAAACGAGCGCTGGACCTCCCGGTCTCTACCTCTACCAGCCGACTTTTAGCACTGGGGATGGTTAACACATTTAGGGAGCTTCGGGAGGCCCACCTCAACAACCAATACACTCGTCTCACAAAGACAGGGTCGGGTCGCCGCCTTTTAGCCCGACTTCACATCCAGCACACTCAATTCACAGAGGAGAGATGCCGCCTTCCCGTACACTGGAGACGCGCCCTCCACGTGCGGCCTCTCCCCACAAATATGTCCAAAGAAGATCATAATGGCAGGCGCCTGGCGCGGGCGGAAGCCTTGGACCGCCATTTTCGGAGCAAACCAGGAGTCTTCTACGTGGAAGCGTCCGGCCCGGACCCCAGGGGATGGTACACGGCCGCGGTTGTCCACGAATGTAAAACAGTAGACGCCCTTACTTTCAAGGCCCAGTCAGCAATTCACGCAGAAGAGGTTGCCATCGCTTTGGCAGCCTCTCACACCTCCTCGAAATACATAATCACCGACTCGCGAGGGGCTTGCCGTAACGTCACGCAAGGGTGGGTTACTCCCCTAGCTTATCGCATTTACCGAAATTGTAGCCGAGACTCGGATCCCCCGCACCGATCTCTCCTTTGGGCTCCAGGTCACCAAGGTGTCCACGGAAATGAGGCAGCCGACGCCGCCGCCCGCGCGCTCTCTCTCCGGGCATTTCCCACGGGACCCGACGCCGACCAGGACACTGATTTCAATCCGATTTATGCTTTTAAAGAAATATGCGAGTATTACAAATCCACGCACCAAACTCTTCCCACCCCGTGCAAAGGGCTGGGGAAGGTCAACGAGCGGGTACTCCTGCGCCTGCTCATTAACACGATGTTGTGCCCGGCAACTGTGCAACATTTCGATCCTCAATTCGACGGGCGGTGCTCACACTGTGGGGAGGTGTCTGACACTTACCACATGGTGTGGGCCTGCCAGCAGAACCCATCCCTACCCCTATCCCAAACCCCACCCGAGAGGACTGGGAGGCGACCCTGTCCGGTTGCTGCACCCTCGAGGCCCAAAGGGCCTTAACGCAGCGCGCCCGGGCTGCGGCAAACGACAATGGCGTACCTGTCTAGGCATCCCACCTAGTGGTTGTAAGGGCGTGACCCTTCACGTCACGACCCCCAACACCTCTCCCTATGATTTAATAAATGTTGTCACCACCACCACCGCCCTACCAGCAGCTGATTTCGTTCACTCAAGCCACGGTTGAAAGAAGCACAATCATGGTGAGCAAATGCGCTGGTCACGTGATTTTTTTTTATTTCCCGGCCTTTCTTTGCAGCTCGGAAAAAAGATACACGCGAGGCTTTCTTTATCGCAAATAAATGGAATGCGTGTCTCTGAAGGTGGTCTCCAACATTGCTATTCACATCTGCTGTTTCAATCCCATATTTACGCATTTAGAAAAATTATCTTAAGAAACGTGGAGGCTAACAAAGAGGGTTATGCTTAAGTTAAGGACAACGCAGAGAGCTATGGAAAGAAAAATGATGGCTGTAACGTTAAGAGATCGGAAGAGGGCGGAAAGGGTGAGGGAACAAACGCGGGTTAATGACATTGTAATCGAAATCAAGAGGAAGAAATGGACTTGGGCAGGGCATGTAATGTGAAGGCAAGACAACGGCTGGTCCTTAAGGGTAACGGAGTGGATTCCAAGAGAAGGCAAACGTAGCAGGGGACTGCAGTAAGTTAGGTGGGCGGATGAGGTAAAGAAGTTTGCGGGGATACAGTGGCCGCAACTGTCAAAGAACAGGGTTAATTGGAGAGACATGGGAGAGGCCTTTGCCCTGCATTGGGTGTAGTCAGGCTGATGATCTGAATTGTTAATTAATTACTTACAGAACAGAAATTAGCCTATGATACGCAAGCCGGCTGGTAGCTGTATGTAAGTGGTTTCCCTGGCCTACCTCAAATGTCTTACTTTTTAACCCTTGGTTAAATTCAGCGTGGACCTCCTCTATAAACGTTCGTAACATATCTGCGAGCAATTCAAGCATGCTAGCACCAATTTATAACTTGCACTACGCCTGCTCCGCGCGTTGACGGAGCAGCATGTAAAGAGTGTCCCAGCTAACTTGGACCAAGATTTAAGAAAAACCTAAGCGTTCTTCAGAACTGAAACTGCATGGGTGTTATAGGGGTTTATCTTAAGTTACAGTACCATTTTTTTAGCTTGTCCGAGTTGAATAATCTGTCGTGATAAAAAAAGTAACTTTTTAAATATAGTTTGATACGTTCAGCTGTCCATAGGAAAGCTGTGGAGCTCCACAAATATTGTCCAAGCCAGGCACTTCCAACGAGATACACTTAGCGCTGCCGCTTTTATTTGGGATAATTGAAAGCCCGCGGAGTCTAAAAAATACCACGTGACAACGCGCTCCTTGCACCCGAATGCGCCGCCATTACAGCGCCCTCATCCGTGCTTTGTAAAAAACATCACTCTCTTCGCGTATTTCGTGCTGCCCAAGAGCTTCGAGTTGTGCTTGGTTTTAAGAAAAGCGCCAGTGGGTTCTGGCGGCAGTTCACAGAAAACGCGACTCCCGTTTCTGCGGCAATAATTGCGCTCTCAGGTTAGCGGAATGGATCAGTAGGAACGATGACAATTTCATGAGTTCGAGTTTGGGACCCCGATCCGAACAAGCAAAGACGCATATAACAAGCTTGATAATGTCGTGTAAATTACGATGAAAAATGGGAGCCGCGCTTTCTTTCAACTGCCGCCGAACCCACTGGCGCTTAGCTTGGAACCAAGCACAACTTGAAGCTATGTCTTGGGCAGCACGAAAGGCGTGAAGCGAGTAACGTTTTTTACAAAGCACAGATGAGAGCGCTGTAATCGCGACGCATGCGGGCGCACTGAGCGCGCTGTGACGTAGCATTTTTTAAAACTCCGTGGTCTTTCGTTTTTCTCCAATCAAAATGGCCACGCTAAGTCCGTCTCGTTGGGAGTGCCTGGGTTGGGCATTATTTGTGGAGCTCCACAACTTTCCTATTGACACCTGAACGTTTCAAACTATAATAGGAGTAGCGAAAAAAATGGTACTGTAACATAAGATAAACCCCAACAACATCCTCAAAATTTCAGGTCTGAAGAAAGCTTCCGTTTTGTTTTTAAATCTTTGTCCAAGTAAGTTGGGACACCCTGCATTTCTACAGGGTGTTTCATGTACCACGAATAAATGATTAAAAAGAATTGCCACTGGCCTAGCTTAGCTATGCCAGGATATACGTAGCGAGAGCTACCTCGCATCTCCGCTTCGCAAGACGTTCTTCGGTGTGATGTCAGTGCACGTTAAAGAACCCCATTTGGTCGAAATTTCCGGAGCCCTTCACTACGGCGTCTCTCATAGCCTCAGTCGCATTGGGACGTTAAACCCCAATAAACCAAACCAAACCAATCTTTCCTCAGGCGTCTCCGCCGCTCATTCTCGCTCGAAGCCAGCGGGCGTAGTCGGGCAGGCGAGGTTCCACGCGCGGCGGCGGCGGCGAAATGTGACGTCACGCGCTCCACACCTGCTACTCCTAGTTTCGCGCATGCGCACTATCGGCCTCCCAGGCTCAGGGCGAAATGCTCGACTTGGTTGCGTTGTGTAGCTCTCACTACAAAAGTGGCTCACGGGAGCTAGGCGAAACCAACAACATATTGTTTCCAGTCATGTGGCGATAGTATATTTCAATTCCGCTTAATTTGTTAATTACCTAAAATCAGTTATGCAAATTTTCTATTATTCATTTTAGCGTCACGTGCGTTCCCTTACGGTGGAGAGGGGGTAAAGAAAAAATCGATCCAGTTTTTGCAGCAACGTATCTCCTATATGGTGCTTTTTTTCGTAGTTTAAAGAAAGCCTCCGAAATATGAAAAATTGGAGGCTTAGGTTTAGCCTGGTAGGTTGCGAAAGCAAAAGCGCAGCGCCTCCAACTGAAGGAACGCTGTGCGCCGCGTCTACAGGTCACGCGTGGCTACCGTCCGCCGGTGCGCGACGGCTCGATTTGGTAGCCCATCTCTAACCCTAGTATGACGTCAGAGGTCATTCTAAAGGTAAAACGTGCCTAGCGGCCGCCGCTATGCAAAGGCCGTTCATGAGCGTAGTATTGCTTTCGCAATAAAACTGCAACGTACGTACGTTGCTATAAAAAATTGGCAGAGGCTTTGCATGGTTAAGCCCGGTAGGTTGCGAAAGCTCGTTGTTTCTTCCTGGCTTCACACTGGCGAGCTGCCTTCTTCTGTCTGGCAGTAGACGGCATGGCAAACTATCTTTGTACGCAGTGAGAAAGATCTACCATGACTACCAGCCTCGCTCTGCCAACGGGTCGAGCTGGAGGCCCTTTTTTATGCAGCTGGTATGACGTCACCTCGACTGTAGCGCCACTGGTGAAAGGAGCGCGAGGCTCACCGCCGTGACTACCGCCGCCCTCCGCCTACAGATCGAGCTGATCCAGATCATGAGAGGGAAATAACTAGAAGAATAAAAATGAGGTGGAGCGCATATGGCAGGTTATCTGAGATCATGAATGGCAGTTTACCAATATCCCTCAAGAGAAAAGTATACAACAGGTGTATCTTACCGGTACTCACCTATAGGGAAGAAACGTAGAGGCTAACAAAGAGGGTTCAGCTTAAGTTAGGGACAACGCAGCGAGCTATGGAAAGAAAAATGACAGGTGTAACGTTTAGAGATCGGAAGCGGGCGGAGTGGGTGCGAGAACAAACGCGGGTTAATGATATCCTAGTTGAAATCAAGAGGAAGAAGTGGGCTTGGACAGGGCATGTAATGCGAAGGCAAGATAATCACTGGTCCTTAAAGGGACACTGAGGAGAAATTGAAGTTGACTTGCATCGACAGAATACCAGCTTCTGGTTACAAAAACGCCATTCATACTGGCAACAAAGCTCCTGTAACGTAGAAAAGAGCAAGAACCAAAACACGGGTATCGCCGCCACAGGCCAAACTCGCAAGTACAAGCTTCATGACGTCATAGGACAAAACAGTGTTGCTAGAACCAATAGTTCTAGCAACACTAGGACACGAGAAGATACGAATCACTGAGGCGCAGCAAATGCATGCGCAAATCTCCTTTACGTCGCCACACGGCACACGGTATGCTAAAGGTGTCTATTTGCGAGAACTTCGTTGACGACTTCGAGAACGGGATCTTTTGTAACGCTGGCAGACGCCGGTGAATGTAAACGAAGCGACGGCCGCAATAGCCGATAGATACCTTCAACGTGCGGCCGGCGGTAGCTTTCTTTTCGGCTGCGGCTCGGCCGCACTGCTGGCCGCCAGAAATCACGGGGTTGCGTTACGTCATGTGCACGTCATGTTTCACGTCACTTAGTCCTGTGTCGTCATAGGAGAATCCCAAGTTTGAATCAGAGCGGCGGGAAAAACTTTTTCAACTTCGAATCCTAATTTCTTAGAAATAAATGCATCTTTCGCTGCCGGCCAACTGGCAACAAAGCCATGAAATGCCGAACTATCGGATGAAATGCCGAACTATCGGCGTAGTCAGGCTGATGATGATGATGATGTCACCTCCACTGTAGCGCCACTGGTGAGAGGAGCGCGAGGCTCACCGCCGTGACTAAGGCTGCCCTCCGCCGACGGATCGAGCTGCGGGCCCTATTTTTCCCAGCCCGTATGACGTCACCTCGACTGTAGCCCCACTGGTGAGAGGAGCGCCAGGCTCACCACCGTGACTACTGCCGCCCTCCGCCGACGGATCGAGCTGGGGGCCCTCTTTTTCGCAGCTGGTATGACGTCACCCCGACTGTAGCGCCACTGGTGAGAGGAGCGCCCGGTTCCCCGCCGTGACTACGGCCGCCTTCCGCCGACGAATCGAGCTGGGGGCCCTTTTTTTTCGCAGCTGGTATGACGTCACCTCGACTGTAGCGCCACTGGTGAGAGGAGCGCGAGGCTCACCGCCGTGACTACGACCGCCCTCCGCCGACGGATCGAGCTGGGGGCTCTTTTTTTTTCAGCTGGTATGACGTCACCTCAAGTGTAGCGCCACTAGTGAGAGGAGCGCCAGGCTCACCGCCATGACTACCGCCACCCTCCGCCGACGGATTGAGCTGGGGGCCCTTTTTTCGCAGCTGGTATCACGTCACTCCGCTAAAGGTGAACCGTAACTACCGCCGCGCCACGCTGAAGGCTCAAAACTTAGCGTAATATTGCTTTCTCAATAAAAATTTGAGCCGGCTTAGCTCTGCCTTAGGAGGTTATACGAAACTTGAGGTGAGGGCAAGGTGTCCACATCTCGGTGGACACCTGAATCATCGGGAAGGCGGGTAACTGCCCTCTTGGAACAGTGTACACCTCAAGCGTGCTTTAAGCTAAGTGGCGGTAGTGACAGGTGTGCGCTGCATGCGTTGGCATTTACAACGTTGTGCCGGAAACGCGACGCTGAAGCCATAGGCCGTCTGCTACCCTCTGGAAAGCGCGCCAGCGCCGGTGCGTCTGCCAGGTCTATGAATTTACGGTTCTGAAGTGCGCGGCGGCGCCTCCGGCGCAACAGCTGCTCAGCTGTGACCTCACTCGCTCCTCGCAAATGCGCAGCTTGGCTCATCCACGCTCACGCGAAACTGCTCATCAACGGCCAGTGTAGCTCACACTACAAAAAAAAAACTAATATGTAATCACCAACGCGTTAAACTAGTTCTAACGCCTACACAACCAAGGGCCGTGCATACCCAGAACACCCAGCCTACGCTGACATATTATAATCACGAAAAAACACACATAACTTTTGTTATTTTCATTTTCCGCGTTCAGAATGCTTTCACACGCAGCACGCGCTGATCTTACAGTGATGCTGTGCAGTAAGCAATGTCGCAGGACAAATAGAGTAGGGAATAATTGATACACGAATGTAGGGCAAATGCTATGCAGAAGGCAGAGCGTGGGAAAAATTTGGAACCGGAAGTAGCTGACAGACGATTTTCCCATGGTTCTTTGTGTTCACTTCGGAAACGCACCTTACCGCACCTGTTGAAAGGTATAAGAGGAAAGAGTGAAAGAACAGACGCGCTTCGCAACAATCGCGACCCCTGAAGCGTCCGCGCTGGATGTAGCAGACACCTCTATGCCACCATTCCCCCATGGCTCATTTATTAAGGCGGAAGCCTATAGTGCCTCATCGTTGTAAGCAGGAGCTGAAGACAGAAATGTCACGCTTTTCAATTGGTCGAAATGGTCGTGACGTCAGAGTGCGAGAATTTCAAACGGGGTAAATTGTACTTTGACTAGTAACCATGCAACCAATTAAAGGTATCGCATAGTGATCCTCCAGCTAAGTGGGACTGAGTTTAGTTCATTGCTTAATTAACCAATTATTCTAATTAAGCTTTCTAGCCAGACCAGATCAATAAATAAAACAGAGTAGGAAAATGGTCGAGTTGGGGTATCGAGCCAGGGTCTCCGGAGTGCGAGACGAGCACGGTAAAAAATCCGCCATGCCAGCTCGATGGTTAGGAATGAACAAAGGCGCGTCTAGTGAATATGGTGTCTTCGTTCACTCCCATCTTCCTCCCTTCCCTTAAGGCGAGGTTCAATTCTCCACGGAGATATGCGAGACAGATACACTTCCTTTCCTCAAACACTAATTTACCGAAGACGTAGAGCCGAATGGGCGATGTCGTTCTGAGGACTCACTGGCAGGCTGCAAGACGCTATGGAGTTCCATACTCAGAAGCGAAGCTTAACATAGTAACCACATATCAGTGACACTAGCAACAACACCGCGCTTACGGCTTTCGCCTCTCCGCGCTTTAGGCCCACAAAGCGCCCGCCCAGAATTTTTCTTCTCTCGCGCGCCCCTCCTCATTTTCACGCAAGAGGTGACGTCACAGCTCTGCAGCGCCGCTAGACGGCTTCAGCGAAGAGTAGAAGCTTCTGCACCTTTACAAAGGACGTGCGCCGCCTCATGCTATCTTTCGCTCACAGCGTCTACGCCCACTGATCTCCACCGCATTCCCGCTTTCCGAGACGAGCGCGAGTGAAGTCACAGGAAGTTGGACGGCTTGTCCCGGAAGTCGGGTGTCTTGTGTATTTCAATGCACCAAGGCGCGTCTTTCGCCCTTTCGTTCTCAGTTTTTTGGGTTGTTCCCGTGTAATGTCTGCTGAACGCCAGAAATGCGAGCAAAGGAGTACGTGCATTAAACACTATGTTCGACCAACTATGTTCGTCGCGACCAAACTCCTCTCCGAACTCAAAAAACAAATTGATTTCGCTTTACACACGATTCCCTGGCGACAAATCGTGAACTATTTGAAACAGCGCTGTTCTAGTGAAAAGATCTGTTGGGCACACATTTCGGCTGTTTTCTCTGCTTCGCTTACCTCTCTCCGAAGCAGCTCTTCGGCAGGGAAGTCCACCAGAGCGATGTCCTCCTCCTCGTAGTGGTTGCCGTCCAGCGGACACGCATGCGAACCATCCCGCCCGCACTGCTCGTGGCAGAACTCGCACAACACGTGTGTGCACGGTAGCCAGGCCGTTGTCCTCCTCACCAGGCCGCAGGCACTGCATATCCGATACGGAGGCAGGGGTTCGCCGAACTTCAGGTCAATCCAGTCGAGCTCAGGGGAAAACCCCACTGTTGTATACTGTGCGCTTGCAGCAGGCATCGTTCGTGACCTACGCTCGTTGCACGGAGTGTCGAAGAAATGCGTATTCCGCCGCCAAACAGATCGCAGTAACGTCTTTCCTTCATTTCCCTCCCCGGTTGCCATGGCGACAATCGCAGGCTTATCGGCTGCCGCTGTTACCGCGTATTGCGGAATGCGCGCAAAACGAAATCTGTCGCCGGTGGAAAGGTGTGTCACTCCTACGTGTTGATCCCGTACGCTGAAAAATATGCCAAAGGCTGATTGTTGTGGGATAGCTTTTGGTGCCGCTATCCGCCAAAACTCTTCCCAAGCTGATGTGTCCAGGCACATCGTTAATTTAGAGCGAAATCTATGCTATGACCTCAGGGGCGTGTTTCATTCGTTTGCGCATTCGCACTGCTTCAAATGATCAGCCCTGCTTAAAAACAGGCATTGGTCTTGATTCTCCTCTCTTGATAACATCACAAGGTTACTTGTTATAAGGAGGCTTTCTCGAATTCTTTTTCCCGTGAGTGACGTCATCACCAGGCAAGGTAGCAAGACCAGTTGTCTGACCAAGAACGCCATGCCTCAAGCAATGGCTGCGAACCCTAAGCTCTCATATGAAAGTTAATTTTAGGTTTAAATTCAGTTACTTTAACTTCGCCGTACAGAGTGCACCCGAGAGGGCAGGGTTCGAATAGAACAATATACTATACATAAGTATACGCTAAAAGAATTAAACTATTTCACACAAAGGATTCAGAACTTCGACTCTATGCCTTATGATGACAACGACGCAATACAAAGTACACGTCGGGGAAATATATGCACCGTTGCTTTTCATTATAACGAAGTCGAAGTGGCCCCACGACATCTTTGTTAAATCGTTGCTTAATTGTATTCATAGGCTGCGTTGATCGCATACGTCGCATTGGAACAGGCCTGCATAATACCGCCTTGATAGAGGAAAACCTATAAAGCTTTCAGTGCGCCGTCGATGTGTGCTGAGGGAGGCCGACACTTGTACCGAGTGCTCTCGAGGCGGCCCGAAAAGTGTATACAACGACTCAATACGTCAGCCTATATGCAAAGCGCCCATTTCTACCCCAGCCCGCATGAGGTTCAGTGCCAAAAAACAGAGCCTTGCAGGAGTAAAGTCGTTGATGAGAGGGAGAGGAGGGTGGAGAATAGCGTCCATTTCTAAGACATGGTTCCTATAACGCCTGCTGTGATGCTAATAAGGGCACGCTCTGGGGATTTCTTCGCGACTCTGCACTTCGGTTGGTTTCCCCGTGGTATTTACTAGTACCCTGGCCTGAACGCTTCACCACATGACAGTGACGCACAGCACAGCGGTCTCTACAATTTCGCCTCCATCAAAATTCGACTCCCCCCCCTCGCCCCCCGGATCGTGAATATGAACAAGACAAAAGGCTTCCACATACGTATTCCTTTCCTGCTTTTCTGCATTGGTTCAGACACTTCGCAGCGAACGCAGCGGACCGAACACACGCTCATTTTCTGGTTGTTTCGCAGGTTCGAATTCTGCAACTTTGTTGCATTAGTACTTCTAAGTCGTTCCCGTTGCTTCTGCTGCCAGTTGCTGTTACCATTTCCTATTACCTACGACCAGTGTAAACGTGTTTCTTGTTCATCATGGGAACTGAGATAGCTGACTTGAAGCGTGAAATGCGCAAAGAAATAAGGGAACTGAAGGCTAGTCTAGAGCACATGAACAAAGATGTTGAGGACTTTTGGAGAGACTGTGGTGATCGGAAAAAAGAGAATGCCGCTCTGAAAGTCACAAATGAGGAGCTGATAAAAGAACTTGCACAACTAAAGAAGATGGCAAATGAAAACTCGATGCGGATCACCGCACAGGATCAGTACCCGAGGAAAAAAATTCTTGAGATTAGAGGCATTCCTGGGGACGAAAACGAAAATTTGATGGATGTTCTGGGCAGGCTTGGTGATGCACTTGGTGAATGTATAACACAAGAAGATATTGAAATCTGCCACAGGGTTCCTGTGCGAAACACTGCTGCTGACCAGAAAGATGGCGACGACGATACTGTCGAAAAAAAGGCCGCAGCAAAAAACGAATAGTAACGGCAACATTGCAGTAGCATTCAGCAACCGCGCTAAGTGCGATGCCATTCTTCGGGAAGCACGAAAAATTCGGTGCGGTGCAGATGAACTGGGTTTCTCAGAGAAACAGTCTGTCTTTGTTGATGAGCGTCTGTGCCCAAAAATGAGAAAGTTGCTTGGGATGACAACTGGCAAGAAACGGGAGGTGGCCTGGCGTTACGCATGGGTCGGGAACGGCAGGGTTTACGCACGGAAAACGGAAACGTCCCGAGTTATCCGAATTGATAGTGAGTCCGACCTTGATAAGATGCGCAATGTAGCCGCCTCTCCCTGAGTGCCTATGGCGTGCTCTTTTGTACTTGTATGATTATTTTTGATAGCTGCTCCTCACGATGTTACCTGTCCTTCTGGCAAAAGTTATATCAGTGTTCTGCATTGCAACGCCCAAAGTGCGCGAAAGAAACACGACGAACTGGTTATGTTTCTTGCCGAATTTCGTTTCAAGTTTCAAGTTATTATGGTTACCGAAACGTGGTAATCTTCTACAGCTGATGTTTTGAATCTTCCGGGATGCGAGAGTGTTTTTTCTAAACAGGTCCCACCGACGTGGTGGCGGTGTACTACAGCTGGTATCAAAACAGTTTGCATGTGCTGTACAGCCAGACTTTACTGAAATTAATGCTGATTACGAGGTTATAACGACTCAAAGTGAAAATAAGTTGTTTGCTGTCATTTACCGACACCTAATGGGAACATAAACCGTTTTTTTTAGTTTTTAGAAACGTTCTTGAATTTCATAATTACGAATAAGCTGCAAATCATTTTAGGCGGTGACTGTAACATTATTCTGTTGGGTAACACTGCTGTCTCACGTGAATTTCAAATTTTGCTTACTTCTTTATCTTGTGGCAATGTCATAACAGAGCCAACACGAATCACCCATCATTCAGAGAGCATTTTAGATTTATTTGTGGCTAGCAATATGAGTGACTGTGTTAAGTCGGCCTGAATAATTACGGGACTAAGTGATCACTTCCCAATCTACATGATCTACAAATGTAATACGTTTCTTAAAAGAAAGGTTAGCCACTCTGATTCGTACACTGTCAGAGATATAAGTTCCAGGACCCTAGAGGTGTTTAGGAATGAAATAAGCAGTTTAAACCGGAGTCGGATTTTTGCGTGCAAAACTGCTCAGCAAGCATATGAAATATTTCTTACACTATTTAAGTCATGCTATCACATATGTTTTAGGTTAAAAATTATAAACAAATCTAAAAAGTTACGCAAGCCTTGGATGACAGATGAGTGCTTTAAATTGATTAAAAGAAAGAAACAACTATACGCAAAGTTCGTGAAGACACGGAGCTTGGATGACCTCTCAGATTTCAAAAAATACAGAAATTTTGTCACAACCACTTTGCGTAAAACAAAAAATACGCATTTTGAAATTTTATTTAACAATTAAACTAGTCAGATTGATGTTCTATGGCGCGAACTTAACAAAATATTGAATACTATCACACGCAACAATAAAGTACTTCAACTAATAGTAGGTGCTAAAACACTAAAAGGGAAGGACCTCGGGGACGCGTTTAACAGATACTTTACATATCTCTCTTCAGGAACACCTATACGAGACAGCGCTGAAAGTAAAATATATTTAGGTGCACCCAATTCTAAATCTGCCTTTTTTGAACCGAGAACTGATGAAGAAATTTACTCTATTTTGATGTTCCTAAAGAACAGTAAAGCCCGGGACATTGATGATCTTGAAATTAAACCCGTTAAATACTTCTTAGACCTGCTGACTCCAGCTCTTTGTTAGATTTACAATACGTGTTTACATACTGGTACCGTTCCAGATATTATGCAGTGTGCAAGATAGGAGTTTATATAGATCAGGCGATAAAAATAACTTTTAAAATAATCGACCGATCTCAGTGTTGCCCGTTTTTTCCAAAGGTCCAGAAAAAATAATATGCAAGCGAATCACCAGTTTCTGTGATAAGCACAAGCTTTTATGTCCACAGTAATTTGGGTTCCGTCGAGGCATGCCCACTGAATTAGCTTTGTTGACGCAGAAGGAATTAATACTTAGAGGGTTTGAAAATAACAAAATGACCCTAGGTATTCTGATCGATTTCTCGAAAGCATTCGACAGAATTGACCACAAAATTTTATCTACAAAGTTAGAGCCTTATGGGTTTCGAGAAGGTTCTGGTAACCTTCTCAAGTCATATTTACACCACCGTAAGCAATGCGTCGTAATCAACGAAGCTCACTCTTCTCTATTAAATGTCACTTCAGGTGTGCCGCAAGGCAGTGTACTCGGACCGGTTTTATTTAATATTTACAAAAATGATATAGTAAAGACCAGCACACTTCCATCTTACACCATTTATGCAGACGACACAAGCATTTTTTTCCAGTCAGCTAATATGGAAGAACTCACTGATTTCGCAAATGTTACACTTGAAAAATTGTCTCAATAGACTCAAATAAATAGTTTACAAGTTAACGTTGCTAAGACAAGAGCCATATTATTTACTCCTGTACAGAAGGTTTTTGGTCTGGATATCGACATAAAACTCGGCTCCGAACAAATAAAAGACGTTAAAAAAATAAAAACATTGGGTGTGACGTTCAGTAAACATCTAAATGCCCACGTTTAACGCGTGGAGGGAAGCCTGGCAAGAGCTTGTGGCGTATTGTGTAATTTTAGAACAATGCTTCCGACTACAATTTAGTTAATTTTTTATAATTCAATTTTCGCTTCTCATATTAACTACTGCAGTCTTGTATGGACGGACACAACTGAATCCAACCATACCAAACTAATGCTATTACAAAAGAAAGCAATTGGTCATGTAGCAAATGCCTCATATGACGCCCAAACAAGATAACTTTTTGCTTCGTGTATTGTACCCCCCATACACCACTTACATAAACTTCCAAGAGAATTTTATTGGACCCCATGGTTACACGATAAGGGACCACAGTCCACTCAAAAAATACAAGAGTACAGTTCGCGACTAGTGTCGCTCGATTACGAAAAAGCGATCACTCAAGACACGACGGGGACTCCTGTCGCCCTGCAAACAAAAGTCATTCACTGCACGTAATAATGTCCACAGTGTCCATAATGTCCGGATGCCGCGGGGGAAGCACGCTCCCTAACTAAATAAGAAACGCGCAACAACACCGCGCACTGCACACACTCAACAAGGCAGGAGCCGTACGGTCACGCGGCCCCTGTCGATGACGATGAAGCGAGTGCTCCAACTTACATAAACTTAACCCTGTTATGAAGTACAAACACAGTATTCAAACTAACAACGAAGCTGTCCTCAACTTATGTAGTTTATATGGACCTTTAGAAGTGCCCCACATATTCAGAAACAGAGAATACTGGTGTATACCATCTTCCCGCACTAATCAGGGTCGACACATGCTGCAATACCACATGCCTACACATTTGAAGTTCCTACAAAATAAAAATATAGATATAAATAACCTTAGCAAATACAAGTGGCTTATTCTTATTAACTCTTATTCTTTAAGACATATGGGTTTAATTATGTTTCATTTCTCCGATACAAACTGCTTTTGTACTGCGGATGTATTGTATCTTTTTGTCATCGTCTATTTTCCTGCTTCTATTACGTGATATTGTGTACACCCGATTGTATCTGGACCTTTGGAGCTGCTGACGCGATTTTTTTTTTCGATTTTTTTTCTTTTTTCAAATTATACATCTTACGAGGATCCTTAGTGTTATGTACGTTAAATTACACGATTCCATCAAGTTTGACAGAAATCCAACGGTTTTCCAACCATTCTGTGAGAATTTTCACTCTGCCGTGATGACCTCCGGTGGATGTGGCGTTACACCATTCCCGTGGCTATATCGACGTCCGCGCTATTTCGACGCAATTTTGACATTTTTCTAATAATTAATTAACTGACTACTCTAGAGTCATCAAACTTGGCTTCGGCGTTCATATTTTCATCCTCTATCTGAAGCAAGAATTGGCTTTCATCTATCTTTTTAGTTCCCGAGTTAAACGCGTGTGACACGCTTTGTTAGTGGACGGACGACAATATGAGCCATTATAGGCTTTCGCCTTAAAAGTAAGCTGGCGTCATCAAGCGGCCGTGTGGCCCACAGAGCAAGACGCACACCCCGACTTCAAACAATGCTGTGCACGTTGTTCGTCTATATATATACCGGGTGTCTCAGCTAAATGTAACCAAACTTTAAAGAAAGGCGCAGTGTCCTAGTCCAGTGAAACCAACTCAGGGTTATTCATGTTCGCGTGGCCTAGTCTTGAGTATTTTTTTCGCTCTTCAAGGTTAATTAATTAGTTAAGTTTAATTAGCTAACTTTTTAATTATTAACTTCAGGAAGAAAATGTCAATGCAAAAGTTTTAGATGATCTCGAAAAACCGCTAGTAGTGCTGTTTCCGTCAAGTTACGACTTACGTAGCTTCATTTATCGGCTTTAAAAGAAAGCTGTCACGTGACCAGCTGCTCGCTCACTTCTCTGCCCCAATGTGCACCCAACGTCTCATCGAGGAGAGGACTTCAGAAAAAATAGATGTTATTCCTTAAGGTGCGTCTCGGGACGTTGAAGTGGCACAGATGTCATCCGGAAGCTTTTTCTTATTGTGCGGGTTATGGTTAAAGGCGGGTAAAAAAACTACGTTACGTAAATGTTACTTTGCTGAAAATGTCTCAGTAAGCTGTTTCTCAAAGCGATCTACAACTTTTCCGTTGAAACATTGTTCCTCAAGTCAATAATTAAAAAGTTAGCTGATTAACGGTGGGGCTAAGCATTAACATGCAGAAAACCAAAGTAATGTTCAACAGCCTATCAAGGGAACAGCAGTTCGCAATCGCTAGCGAGGTGCTGGAAGTAGCAAGAGATTGTGTCTACTTAGGGCAGGTAGTGACCGCAGATTCGGATCATGAGAGGGAAATAACTAGAAGAATAAGAATGGGGTGGAGCGCATCTAGCAGGTTCTCTCAGATCATGGATGGTAGCTTACCAATATCCCTGAAGAGAAAAGTATACAACAGCTGTATCCTCCCGCTACTCACCTATGGGGCAGAAACGTGGAGGCTAACAAAGAGGGTTCAGCTTAAGTTAAGAACAACGCAGCGAGCTATGGAAAGGAAAATGATAGGTGTAACGTTAAGAGATCGGAAGAGGGCGGAGTGGGTGAGGGAACAAACGTGGGTTAATGACATCTTAGTTGAAATCAAGAGGAAGAAATGGCCTTGGGCTGGGCATGTAATGCGAAGGCAAGACAATCGCTGGTCCTTAAGGGTAACGGAGTGGATTCGAAGAGAAAGAAAACGTAGCAGGGGACGGAAGAAAGTAAGGTGGGCGGATGAGATTAAGAAGTTTGCGGTGATACAGTGGCGGCAACTGACAAAGGACGTGTTAATTGGAGAGACATGGGAGAGGCCTTTGCCCTGCAGTGGGTGTAGTCAGGCTGATGATGATGATGATCAATTAGTCAACCTTGAAGAGCGAAAAAAAACTGCAGACTAGGTCACGCGACTCTAAACAACCCTCATTTGGTTTCAGACGGGTAGGACACCCCGTGTTTTTTAAAAGCTTAGTTACATTTAGCTGGGACTCCTGGAATACTCGACACCAGTTTTCGCGAAATTCGTTCCAAAATTGTGGTGCAACATTTTGTCGTAAAACATTTCAGGTGGTGTCGTACGATTTCTCATTTCGTATATCTTAGATGTGCCTGTCAAGCTAGAGGCCAGCTTGAGGCAGGGATACGAACGTGGAAATATGCACGTTCGTATAAAGATTGTGATGCAACCGTTCGTCCTTTTTATTTATTGTTTATTCAAGGACTACTGCAGCGCCCGAAGGTATGGTTGCAGGCGTGATGTACAAGGAAATGAAGCATTGCAAGTGCCATAGTCAGATGATGGTACTATTCGAGGAACACATGGAACAGCCATAAAAACATCAAAAACACGCAAACACACACCTACATTGAATTGTGGAATCTTAGCATAAAATCAGTTTATGAAATGAAACACTTCAACATTTGTGAGATCAACAAAGTTTTTAGGCAGTTTGTTCCACAAAGATATGTAATGAGGAAAGCAAAAATTCTGAATTCTGATAAGCGTTATTTAGACAACTGCATTCTTGTATCTTAAAAGCGTGGGCACAACGTGCAGATTCAAAATGTGGCAGGAGAACACAGAGCTTTATCAATCCGAGTTTTATCGCACTAGATGGGTAGAACATTTCTAATTCACTGTACAGGTGCCTAGTACTAAGAAGTTCCCAACCAAAAGATGCTTTCATTGCTGAAACGCTGTGCTGAAAATTGTCGTCACTGGCGACAGAACGAGCTGCACGGCACTGTACGCGTCCTAAAAGACCTTACAATGCAACCATACGCTTATTCCACTCCGCACTGGCATATTCAAGAACGGATCTAATGCGCTTCAGGTGCAGCAGTTACTCTACATTTGCTGGGGCCTCCGGATAGAGACCCTTCAATTCCCCTATATCCTTTCCTGGGTCCACTCGGATGCCTATAGCCCCCCCCCCCCCCTGCCTACTTTGCTACCCCTTGACTCACATCCTTTTCCAATGCCCCAAGGATCCCCCCCTGCCCCCTACACCCCCCGCACCGGGGAACCTGGAGCACCCGACCGGCTGGGCGGAGTGGGAGACCCTGTTGCGCTCTGCGGACACGAACACGAGGATTGCGACGGACCGGACCGCTGACGTCACGGACCACCATGAACGTCTGAGTGCAGTGAAGCGGTGCGGAGCCCTGGTGGGGCTTGCGTGTACTAACACCCTCCTCGTCGTTCCGGGTGGTGTCACACGCGAGTGTGTGTGTGTGGCTGGGAGAGGGTGCGTCGTACACCTCCGAAGGCAAATGCCGCACAGTGGATCACACGGTTTCATGCTTCCGCTTTCCCACTCCTAAGCAATCATGTGTATCGGCCGATTTTTTTTTCAATTTCCAATGCAGTGGGCCTGCCGGGGTCAGGGATCAATCACTGCGCCTCTCAATGCACAGCAGGATGCCAAAGGTACTACAGCAATTAGGCAAGTCATTCAAAATGCAGTCATAATCGCAGCAAAGATGCACAGAAAAAAAGTGGACACAATAATTTCCAAACCAGTGACAAAACGAGAATTGTAAGGATAGACAACTTTGGCTGAAGTCACAGCCCTGAAGCCTGTACAATACGTCCAGAATCCACCAGAAGACTTACGAAATATTTCTCCGAGCAGTGCCACTCTTTGCGAAAGCCTTATTTCGACCTCCTCTCACTGCATCTGGCGGCAGCAGCTCCCACTTGACGTGAAGATTGTCGTTCTCAACGTAGCCCCGACGGATAAGGTTGTCCAGGTTAAGCCATTCGCCATCTATGTAAGCGCTTGCGTTTTGCGATTCTTGCGGCCTCTCAAACCATTATTCGTAACTCCCCATGACTTGGAAGCCCACCCTTGAGCAGTCCTTGGGGTGCACAACGCTCAGGCCGACTTTTTGCTTGAACGGCCACGGGACAAGGTCGTCCATGTCTCCTTTGTATAGAGCCAGGACCACATAAAGATTCACAGAACCGCCAACCTTCTGGAGGCAGATACCGGGGCGTAGACAATATCCACGCAGGTACACCAGATTGTGGTCATACTTAGCAACGCCTTCGAGCAGCGCTTCTTCTCTAAGTGCATTCACACCTGGTACAATAAAGTTGCAGACCGTTACTTGAAGCTGCGTATATCGCAATCCTTCTGTGATTCTATCGAGTGCCGTCTCGCTGTATTCTTTCAATTCGGCTTTAAACGAAGCAGCAATGTTCGTCACAGTTTCTCGGGTAGCTTTTGTCACATAAACCAGTGCGTCTCTCAGCGTTGCACTCGCAGGAAGATTTAGTGCATCAACCTGTGCTTTCAAACCATTCTGCTCTTCCTCATTGCAGACTGTCAGCTCACGAAGAAATGTATTTGAAACCTCTCCGTTTGGCTCGGTTTTAGCTGCCAGGTCCTCTTTCATTATTTCTTTGAACTTATTTATGTCCTGTGAAATTTCGTTGAATCTGTCACTGTGCTTGCGAATGTCAACGGCTATTTGTTCTACGCATCGTCTGATTTCTGCTACCTGATTTTGAAATGCTACTGGGAAAGAACGGAGAAATGGGTTTTCCTCCTTGCTGCCTGTCCCTACTTGGTCTTCGGATTCAACTGGGTTCATTCGTGTAGAGCAGTCTGATGTCAGATGAGAGCACACGTCCACACAAAGAACCTTGGCTGAACACATGGGGGAAGTCACTGAGTGGTGTCCGCATTCGGTTTGAAAATGGCGGGAGATCTCCGAAGCAGACGTCACAGTCCCGCAGCCACATTCGTTGTTCCAGCAAGCCACCTGCAGGGATAATGGAGACAGCGTTTTCATAAAAATCATATCTGCTGCTCTATGTGCTAAACTGCGGTCCTCTCGGCGTTTGGAGCTATTTTAAGCTGGGGTTTAGGGAGCGGTTCGCCTAGGCATTTAAAGCACGACGACAGTAGGAGGAGACAGGCAATCGCAACTTTGCACTCAGTGTGCACTCGGAGCGTCGTGTGCTGAAGAAAGGAGATGCTCATTCATCTCGTTTCGTCAGAGCTTCGCAAGCATTTGGAGCAGCGGGATCTTTGACGCTGATAACGCGTTACATTCGCCAGCGTTGTGACAGTAAGAATATACTAACGAAAAAAGAGAACGGTAGTCTTGTCGGGATCAGGGAGAACGCCCTGTGCACTGACAACATGGCCAAGAAAGCGAAGTTCTTTGAAAGCGAAATGGCATTTCTCCGGCTTGATCGTTAGTTGTGCGCCTTTGAGTGCTTGAAGCACAATGCGCAACCGGTCCAGGTGTTGCTCGAAAGTAGGCGAGAAAACGACGACATCATCTAAGTACACTAAGCACGACTGCCACTTCAGACCTGATAAAACCGTGTCCATCATACGTTGGAACGTGGCCGGCGCAGAGCAAAGACCAAACGGAAGCACCTTAAACTCGTATAGGCCGTCGGGCGTCACAAATGCAGTCTTCTCTCGGTCTCTCTGATCCACCTCGATTTGCCAGTATCCGCTTTTGAGGTCTAATGAGGAGAAGTACCTGGCATCGCGTAGACGGTCGAGGGCATCATCAATCCTGGGGAGCGGATAGACGTGCTTTTTGGTCACGTTGTTTAGTTTCCGGTAATCGACACAGAATCTCAGGGTGCCATCTTTCTTCTTGACGAGGACTACTGGCGACGCCCATGGGCTCGTCGAAGGCTGGATTACGTCGTCCGCAAGCATCTCATTCACTTGCGTTTGAATGGCTTCACGTTCCTTAGGAGAAACCCGGTACGGGCGTTGGCATACCGGTAACGTGGCCTCATCGGTTATGATGCGGTGCTTGGCGACAGGAGTACGACCGACCTTGGAGCCAGTGGCGAAGCAGTCTGCGAAATCAGTCAGAAGAGCCGAAAGAAGATTCCTTTGATCGGGCGTCAAGTCCGGGCTAATTTTAACGGTTTGAAGGAGACGGCAAGATGTAGCCTCCTCTTGAGGGTTGGCCCCGGCGGTGCATAAACGAGGCGAGGCAGTAACGTCGTGAAGGAAGGCAACAGCCGTTTCCTTGGCGAGGTGCCGCATCTCCTTAGCAAAATTCGTCAGGAGGACAGTAGCACAACCGTTATGGAGTTGAACGAGTCCTCGAGCAACGGCTATCTCCTTCTCGAGAAGTAGCGGGAGGTGCCCATCCGCGATGCCCTCGTAGTCGTGAAACAAGTCATGACGCACAAGAACAAGCACACTAGACCGTGCTGGCACCCTCACGTCATCGTCGACAATACGCAGAACGTTGAGTTCCGGATCCTCGATTTCAATGCGCTCCACGGCCCGTTTCGTCGAGAACGTCACACGCGCTTCTTTCAGGTCAATGACAGCGCCGTTAGTCTGCAGGAAGTCTAGGCCAAGGATCAAGTCTTTGGAACACTCGCGAAGTACGACGAATTCTCCGACATACACAAAACCCCGGATGCCGACACGCGCTGTGCACTTGCCTACAGGGGTAATCAAGTGACTTCCCGCCGTGCGAATTTTCGGGCCGGACCAGTGCGTCAAACCTTTCTTCAATTCGCGGGCGAGGCCGTGGCTCATTACCGAGTAATCTGCACCGGTGTCTAGTAACGCCGTTACATCGGCTCCATCAATCTTTACGCGCAAATCGGAGGTAGTGTGTCGGATGCTGTCGCCACCTGTCCCAAGCGGAATGTCGTCGTATCGGTCGAAGGTAGCCCGTCGGATGCTGTTGCTACCTGACCCCAGCGAAATCTCGTCGAGCCGGCGTGACGAGGACGGAGGATCTTCACATTTCGCGACATCAGCGACCCTGCCTCCGAAGGCCGCTGACATTAGTTTTCCCGGCGAGGGCTGGGAGAGCGTCGGCGTCGGGGATAGCTCGGACTTGAGGAACGGTAACTTGTTGGGGACGTAGACCGACGTTCTTGGTAGCCGGACGTAACAGGATGCTGTTGCGCAGCAAGGTGGCTTTCGATTTCAGTAGGCCGCTCGCCATTTTGAGGGCAGGGGTCGTCCGGTGCGAAACCGCGCAGGCCGACGCGGCGGTACGGGCACGCCCGGTAGAGGTGACCTGCTTCACCGCAATGGAAGCAGAGGGGCCGACGGTCGCGGGCCCGCCATACTTGACTCTTACGGGGTCGCTGATAGGTTGGCGCAGGGGTGTAGCGAGGAGGACCCTGCGGCTCCATTGCTGGAGCTGCGGTATTGATACTGTTGTCTTGCGTGGGAGCCCTACGTAGGACGGACGCGTAGGTGGGTCTCGCGTCGAGCTGGTAGGTAACGTCAGGAACTCGCTCAGCTGCCATACGCACCTCGTCCCGGACGACTTCAGCTAGTGATGGAAAGGACGGCGTGTTGCAAGGCATCCGGAGTGCTTGCAGTTCTTCTCGCACGACAGCACGGACGAGGTTGCGTAGTGCATCCATATCGCTTCCGCCCTGCATAGGTAGTGCGTCTGACCCAATGACGTTCACGTCGCGATTGTATTGACGAGCCCGGTGTTGCAGCGTCGTCTCCATGGTGGTAGCCTCACTGAGGAACTCCGCAACAGTGCGCGGTGGGCTGCGCACTAGTCCTGCGAAAAGTTCTTGCTTCACGCCTCGCATCAGGTGGCGCAGCTTCTTGTCTTCTGGCATCTGTGGGTCTGCGCGCTTGAAAAGACGCGTCATGTCTTCATAAAACATGCGCACGCTCTCGTTTTGGCGCTGGTTCCGCGAGTGCAGCGCAGCTTCTGCTCGCTCCCGGCGGTCGGCGCTTGGAAAAGTGGTCTTCAAGTCACGACAGAAGGCTTCCCAGGATGGAAAGGAAGCCTCATGGTTTTCAAACCATGTCCGCGCCGACTCTTCAAGAGCAAAGTAGACGTTGTGGAGCTTACGCTCATCGGTCCACCCGTTATAACGTGCCACACGCTCGAAGGCCTCAAGCCAGTCCTCGGCGTCCTCGAACACGTCTCCATGAAAAGACGGTGGTGTTCGCGGCTGATGGCAGAGGATGTTTGCGGGAAGCCTACTCTCAGATGTCATTGCCGCAGGTGTTACAGGGGCCCGAGGCTGCGTCGACCTGGTAGCGGCCGGAAGGGGTCCAAATTCCGGGGGCTCTCCACGTAGGCGGCGGCCGAGGCGCTGATGTACCGGAGTAAGCTCCGTAGTGAGAGGTAGATTATGCGCTGGAAGCGTACCCGGCACTGCCTCCACCAGATTTGTAACGTAACGTTACAAAGAAGTCTCCTGCGCCGAGGAACACCGGCAGCCAGTCAGGTCAGCACGAGACGGAGCAGAGTCACTTCGTCTTTCTCCAATGGCCCGTTGCGTTCTTCCTCTTCTTCTAAGGAAGGCATGTGTCAATATTTCCTTACTTTTGTTTTTCGCGGAAACGGAAGCCGTGTAATATGGGATTTTTGTTTGTTGCGCACAAATAAAAGTAGGTATTACATTTCCAAGCGCCATATGCCTCACCTATGTGGAGCCCGCATCATGCTTATCTTATCAACGCACTTGAAGTAGTGCAAAATAGAGCAGCCGGATTCATTCATTCTTCATTTTCCTACGACATCACTGTGTCATTGTTGAAAGATAAATCAGGGTTATCACTCCTCTCAGTTCGTCGCCGCATCACCAGCCTTTGCTTGTTCTACAAATTTTACCACAGTTCACGTTCCTGCGCGCCCTACATCCTCCCGCCAACCCGCATATCTCATCGCACTTGTCATCCTTTCCAAATTTCTTGACCACGTGCCCGCACGGTTACTTTTGCAGCCTCATTTTTCCCCGTACCATTGTGGACTGGAGCGACCTTCCCAGCGACATTGCAGCCATCATGTGCTTCGCGACATTTGCTGATAAACTTCATGCTCATTTGTCATCGTGTTAACACTTGCCGCCAACGAATATTGTACCCACCCCTTATGTAATGCCCTCACCGGGCCTTTAAGGACAATAAATGAAATGAAATGAAAACTGACTTCTAGATAGCACCTTGTGCGAGTGGACGACACCCCTTAATGCACACCATCCCTTATGTTAGAATACTTCTGACGGCTTCGAACAGAAGCATGAACATCGAGGCACTGAGTAGGCCGAATTGAGCATCCAACTTCACGAAAATTCTGTGCCCCTCGATTTAGTTTCAGCGACCTGCATAGTGGCTGATAAATCGTCTCGATCGCTAAAACTCTCAGCAGGTTGAAGATTTGTACTCTTCTCCAACATTTACAAGTTTCGTGCCGTAGAATGAGGGGGGTGACCAGGCGTCAGCTACGAGGGCCAGAAACGAACTACCTAGCCTTGGGTATTTGCGAGAAAAAAAACCCCGCACCGTGATAACTGTTTGCCCAAACTCGAATAAACCATGCGATGATAGGCCAACAAAACAGAATTTTCATTCCTGTTCTTCGGCTTCACTACAGCGAGAACACGTAACAATTCACAGCATCGTGCGCTTTTAAACTGCTCGTCTCTCACACGTTTCAACGAGAGAATTCATCTCCTCTGCACGCTCACACTTTTATCCACTGGACACGAGCATCGGCCATGCTAAGCTTTTTGTGTACAAACATGAAAATTGCAAACGAGAATAAGAAAAAAAATGTCAGCCGATTTCGGTAATTAGACGAAACGCGGATATGTAAGCTAGCGTGATGTGTTTCGGTGCTGCGCCTCTCTGCTAGGTTAAGGTGGTTGTTTGGCGTGTGTGTTCTTTCATGAAAAAGTGAAAGAAGCACATGGCAACACCTTCCACAGCACCGGCCTTGTGAAACTGTGCCACTGCTCACCTTCCCACCGGCTACACCTTGACAATTAAGCCCCCAGTGGGCAGGTGAGCAGTGGCGCAGTGACACAGGGCAGGTGGTGTGGAAGGTGGTGCCATTTGTTGGACATTGGTTTCTTGGGTTGGGTTGCAACCCAGGTCGCCATTCCCGAGCATCCTCTTACAATTAAATGGGCTAGCGCCTGACACGGTGGGGAGGTAGCCCACCACCCGGTACGCAGGTGAGCATCCTACCAGAAAATCGGCTTCAAGAAAACACACGTACGGAAAAACACACCGCACCCACATGCGGGGAATGGCCACTATCGGAGCTAGAGCGCTAAAACAAGTGAGCTCGATGTCTCTTTTTTCATATTCGCTCACCTCTCTTCTCAGCAGCTGATCGGCAGGGCATTCCTTCCAGTCGACGTCTCCATCCTGGCACTCGTACCCGTCGAGTGGACAGACGTGCAGGCCGTCCTGGCCGCATCGCTCGGAGCAAGACTCGCACAGCACGTGCATACAGGGCAGCCAAGCGGTGACCTTGCGCACGAGGCCACAGGTGCTGCAAACTCGGTTTGGAGGAATAGGCTTGACGAAGTTGAGGGGCTTCCAGTCGAGTTCCGGAGAGAACCCGGCGAGCGTGTACCGGAAACTTGCAGCATCCATTGATCTTCACGGGCGCTCACTGGTAAGGTGGATTAAAGAAAAGATTTTTTCGGCCCCATGAAGCGCTGTTTTATCGTTATTTTTGATTTTCAACAGCTGTCATGGCGATAATCGCAGCCACTCTGCAGCCTTTTGTCGAACGTTTTACAGCGCATGCGGGAGTGATGCACACAATCTTTCTTTAAGGCTGACAGCGCATCCTATTTCGATGAGCGCTAATAATTATCACGCTGTGCCGTTGAAACTTTGTCTTGGAAAGCAGTGTGTGTTTGTTCATTAAAATCGGAAAATACACTTCGTACAGGCTTGATCAATGTTTTGCTTCGTCACAGCCACGGGGGCCTGTATTCAGTGGAAGCCGAACTCAAAAATGTCTATGATTGCTCGGCGTTCTTGGTACTACTTGCCCACAACTTCGACCGAGAGTGCAATGCAATTTCGCCGCATTCGGGGGTCTGGAATCAACGCATCGACATCAAGAATCTCGAGGGCCTTGCAAAAAATCACTGCGTAGATGTAGAAAACATACCCGAAAACACAGAGCTGTCGTATGCTGCTTTCCTTAAGCTTACGGACATCCGTACATGTTTTTCGAGGTGCCGCAAAGTCCACCCAGCACTGCCCCGCGAACACTCGTTCCTCGCACCCCACGGCAGTCGCTTCGGTCACATGTCGGATGGACTTGGTGCCTATGCTGCCGTTGCATCGAAACTTCCGAAAGTTGCTCCTTCAAGAATCAGCGCATTTTCATGCTTAATGATGATAACATGCGCACCAATTTGATCTTTTTTTTTAAACGTCTTTATTTCTGCATTTAGTAGGCCGATACCTTGCGGCAGAACTAACCAATTTGATCCTTTCTGGCTATCAGTCGCGGCAGCGCATGAGGTCTACAATGGAAGCTGAGGGCAGCGACAGACTACAAAACGAACTACTGATCACGCTCACGCACGTATACATAGGCGTCGGTGACACGGCCGTGTGGGCTTTCATGCGTTATGTCCAAGGAGGATATATATAGAATTTAAGTTTTATATATCCTCCTTGGTTATGTCCTGTCATGAAGTGCACACGCAAGCTTCGAGGGCTCCTCGAAAGTATGCGAGCAGCAGACGCAGCAGTTGTACTCGCAATATTGCATTCAATGCCACATCTGGATGAAAAAACTGCACGCACTTTTATCATCTAATGGAGCACCGATCTGCACCGACCTATCGGTAACTGCATGCTTTTGACTAGGTACGCAGTAATTTTGAACAAAGAGTACACTTCTAATTAACTCCGCGATTAAAGGTTTGTATGTTCGTGAATCGCTTCATGTGGGTAGCAAGCTTAAATGTACTAGGGTACGTTCCGCCTAACTGTAGTCGGCCGCTTCCCAGCTATAGCTGTGGGCAAGTGACACTGGTAGGACGCTTTGTCCCAGAGGAACCTGTCTCGCGTGCCGGGGCTTCACATACTGTGTGTATGATGACCCGTGCTGGGAAACATATTTCTTTACTGAGCCAAATGAGAGGTGATGGTGCATGCGTGCGGTACTCCTCAGATATTTTTGAGCATTTATTAAAGTATATCGCCTTTTCACGGCTCGTAAGACAAGCAAGACCACGAGCTCGAATCGCCCTTCACATAGCGACTACGAGCATGCGTGTGCATGTATGCAGGAGCGAGCAGTAAAAAAATAATGAAACAGACATCTCGCAATTTCACAGCGGCCGCAGCTTGAGTAAAGTAGCTTGATAAATGACTCAACTTACAACGAAACACCCTCACCAGCCGCCTAAAGAGCACAACACAGCGTGATTGCTTTTGAGAGCTTGCAGTTTTTGGTGCGTACAACGACCACGCGCAGCTTGCACGTAATGCCAGGCGAAGGATTCAGATCCCGTGCTTGCGTCTTGGTGTTCTTTCCGTCGTCTGTTCGGCGCCATTTTAATTACTAAGCGCGTCGCATTCTTGGGTGCGTTGGCTGAGCTGCACTGCTCATGTTTTGAAGGTAATTGTCCATTGACGGTGATATAGTGCTCCTCGAGAAAGCGCATAAATACGTCACCAGCCGCAGTTGTACGAATCCAAGAGTATCGGAAGCATAAGTGCTTTGCTTTTATGAACTTTTGCGCCTATACAAGTATTGCTTTCCGTGAAAATGGCATATTTGGTACTTCGTGATGAGAACCTATCAGTATGGGCTGCCTAAGTATTCGACTTTTATGAACCTTTCACAATTGTGTGAGCCAGAACGAACAGAAGACTATGAAAAAAGAAATTGGGAGTGACTTAGCTCAGCTAGGTCCGGATATACGTAGCGAAAGAAATTTCGTGTATTGACATTTCAGTAGCGACACGCCGTCAGTGTCGTTCAGCAGCTTGACGGCGTCTCTTCGCGAGACGCTCTTCGGGCATCTCGGTCGCCCGCTCAGCCTTTCTCTCCTCTGTTTCGCGCTGTCGGCCGGCCTTGTATCATGGAGCGACTTCTGGATCGGAAGACTCAATTTCACGCAGCCTGTACTGCGGCCGTTACGAGCACGGCCGCACTCCTTCTTCCATGGTGCGCGTCTGAGGAGCCAGGGCCTCGCTTCCGGCTTGTATTCCAGCTGCGCGGTGCGACTCTGCGCATGCGCAGTGCACCAGAGTGACTGCGGCGTCATGGTTGCCATAGTACTGGTTTCCATGGTAACGGCGAATGCGCAGTTGGGGCCTTTGGCAGGCACCACGAAATGCGCCTACTTCTAGGCTAGTGTAGCTTTCGCTACAAAAACAAAATTGTTGACAGGTTGAACGTGGCTGCACAAATCTTAGAAATTAGTGAAAGCAGGACAGATGCATTCGTGATGATGACGCTTTTTAGCGGCGCATGTGCGCCGGCATCGCCGTATTCGCGTTGGTGTCGCACTGCGTCTGGTGTGGCACCTTGACGTTGCGCACAGCGTTCAGATCCGCCCTCATGTACGCATTTTAACATCTGAGGTTCTCTTTGCATAATAGGGACATGGACTAACTTTTCCAGTAGCCAGTCCAGCAGAAACCAAGGCAGAGAATTTCTGATTCCGAAAAAAGGCGACGAACGCGTGCATGAATTAAGAGCTTTTAATTCGGGTAAGTATTTTTATGACATGCTCACACCGTCAAGCCACTCACCTGTTTGTCATCTACGTGCATTACTCGACGTCACTGTTCTGATGGAACACTTTCATGATTAAAGCTTTATAAAATAAGCATTCACTGTTAAAATTCCTTCTGTGCCAATACTATTAGTTCAGTGCTGTAGATCTTAGTTCATATTTTCCTTGAGGCTTCTATCACTATCAGTGGCGTTAACTCGGCTTCTTCTGCTGCTGTGTGTTCGCGGCGGCCTACCAGAAATAAATACATGTTGATGTGTAACCTTGGTTGTATTTTCACAGTTCCGCGGCGGTGGAACTTCGATGGAGAAGAAAATCCAGAGGACCGTGTACTGTGCGACGTGAGTGCACTTTAAAGAACCCCAGGTGGTCGACATTTTGCCGGAGCCCTGCACTACGGCATCCCTCATAACCTGAGTCGCTTTGAGACGTTAAACCACATATACCACAAACCACATTTTCAAAAATTCACCTTCTTTTAGGGGCTTTGAACCCGTTTGACAAAAAAAGGGGAGTTCTGCCCTTCTACTGATAAAGGTGCTGGCTTTAGCCAGATATTTCTGAAAAAAAAATTAGACGAATGGGTCTGGATATCTTCTAAACCGGAATGTTCAAGCGCTCTGGTCTCCTGGGGATTTTAGCACCTGCTACAATCAACTCTTCCACGCTGTCAGTAAAAGCAATTAGCGCAGGAAACGGACGACACAAAGAGGGCCCACCAAGAGCGCTGGTGGTGTGCCCTCTTTCTGTCGTCCCGTTTCTTGCGCTAGCTGTTTTCATGGATAACCAACAGGCCCAAATTCAGGCGTTCACGCTGTCAGTGTTGAAGCTGTGACAGGTAGCAAGTCCAGGACCATACTTTGAAGATGTTCCCCTGATAGCATGAGTCAGGCAGGTTCCTTCCTCCGTTCTATATTCCTTCTTCTGCGGAGCCAGCCAGACAATATCGAAGATTGCAGATTACACTGCGCCGAAATCATTTCGAAATATTTAGAAGCGGGTTCACACAACTTTGCCGTCAAGGTGCGGCTTTTCTACACGGCGTCCAAAACCTTTCTTCCCAAGCCGTGTCTGCTTCATGCAGCATCCTCCGAAGCCTTTTCTTCCCCGCATACCCCGGGCCGTATCCTCGTCACCAGCGGGTCTGTGGTTGCTCTGTCCATCCTTCCATTGGTAAGCTCTTGCTGCCCGCCGCCTCCGCAGACACTTCCTTCGCATCGGGAAGCCAACGCGCTCCGCCGGTTATTGGAAACGCGGTGCTGTTCTAGAGAGTTGCACCACTTGCCACATGGGCTGCTGTAGCAGCGACGGAATTGAGCGACAGAGCGGAGGAGCTTCGGAGCAGTGACGGATCGTCATTCGTGTCTCGCTCATTTGGTAAACGGCTGTCCCTGTCAGGCTGTGGTCCCTGGTTCGAACCCCGGACCGGGGGGAATTTTTGTTTATCTATGAAATATCTTGCGTTTGTTTCCTTTTCTTTGACAGCGCTTGGGAGGATGTTGAGGAGTAATTACTCCCTTGATAGTGGAAAATGTGTTAGCACGTTGTCGTCTGTACCATAACTGGTGGCGTCTTTCTAGAAGGTTGCTCCCCTAATCAATGTTTCGACCTCCACTTCTAAGCCTTCGTGTTTTTGATGAACTCTCACTGCTTGTTTCTCCTAACGGCGAAGTATTTTGTTACGTTCTCGCCTATAAGCAAAATCTTAATCAGTTATGATTGATACCAAATGCTTCTGGAGGGAATGCCGCATTCGTCAAGGTCACGTGCAAACGTGGACTGCAGCAACCCCCGCAAGCCACACACCGGGCTCGCTATGTACGCTTCCACGGTGAATTGAATAGAGAAGGAGTGGAGTGAAACGCCAAGATCCAAACGAGATAACCTAATTTCCAAAATGCCCGTGGTTCAACTCTGCCGAGCCGAGTTTCACGTAGCGAAAGATTCAAGCGACTTGCCGCATTGTTCCAAGATGAACTTTTTTTTTTAATCGAGGTGTTTGCCATTAGACATAATGTAAAAAAGAAAGAAAGTTATAAGAAGGAGTGTACTTCAATACACGTGCGCGCCTCAGCGCGCTCTCCTTCCTCCATAGCACACAGCTCTGGTTATATATACCCCGTACCTTATGTCACAACTGTGAACTGTATCACGTGACACAACGTGATTACCACGTGACTTTCTTGCAGCCTCTGCCGACAACTTCCAATGTCAGAATTCAATGTCAAAGCTCAAGATCAAAGTTCAATATGAAAGTTTAACGTCAACTGTCACGGTCAAAGATCAAATGTCAATGTCAAAGGTCGGGGTCGAAGTTCAAGGTCCAAGGTGGCCCACTAAGCGGACCACACATGGTTAGGTATATGTGCATAGCAACACTAACCATGTCTCATCTCAAGCTCGTCTCAAGGTCATTCGGAGGCTCACGGAGAAAAGCGTCCCAGCGATAGTAATGTAGCTTTCGCTACAAAGCTTAACAACGGTGCAGCTGGTATGCAATTTGCAAGGCCCAAAAGCTGCTGATATGAAATGTATATGGTCCACGGCGGCATGTCGTATCAAGCGGCTACTGTTGCTTTACTTTTGTGCTTCCCTTTTACTAATTACCATGCCTTTACCATGCGTTTACCATGCCTTTGCTTTCAGGTCATTTCACGCCAAATGTTCCAGATGTTTCGCTGAACCATCTCCGATTCGTTAAAAAAAAACGCGCACACTTACCGAAAAGTCGTAAACTAAGCCTTAAATGTTTTTGCCGAAAATAGTTTACTCGTGATGTGAGCGCAGTTGGGAAGAATTCGAAAACCTGTGACGCTTAGCAGCGCTCAATAACTTATCAGAAATCTAATTTTTTTCTACGACACTCCATAAACAGTTCAGTGACAGATTTTGGCTTTTTATGTGATTCAGGCCAAGTATTTTTGTGCGGCATAAATATTTTTTGAAATGTAAATGAGATGTAAAAATTCTGCCATTTTCTCATATCTTTATGAAAATATATAAACTTGCTATCCGGAATTAAAAATTAACGTTTTGTTTCCATACATGACAATTAACTACACCAAATGTTGCAGCAGACTAAACTGAATGCGTCGAATAAAATTACCCTGAAGTTAGGAAAAAGTGCGTTTTCAACCGTAACTTAGGAGGGTAGATGTGTAGGCCAGTTGGTGAGACATGATGGAGCTAGACACCGCAGCGGACACGGGACGCCCTGTGTCGTCTTCTTTCTCTGTCCCGTGTCCGCTGCGGTGTCTAGCTCCTTTATGTTTCAACCGTAAGCATCCGCTTATTTCCCCCTGAAGTCGTTCAAGTAAAGATACAAGGAACAGCTGCGTCAGTGGAATAGTTTACTGCCTTTCATTTCTAAAGTTTAAGTCGAAATGATTTTTGTTTCAAGCGAGAGGAGGAGGAGAAAATCTTTATTGCTTTTAAAAACGTAACCTGAGGTTGACGCTAGGCAGTCAGAGGACACTCGCGATGACCTCGGTGGCTCGCTCATTGTCCTTGCGTTGGCCACCCGGCTAAAAGCTGAGCAGTGCAGTATCCCTCTGCTCGAAAGTACTTAGCGATAGCGCTGGCTTAGGGACGTCAACGGGGAAGCCCAGAAGATGTGGACTGTAGCAGCAACTGCGCTTTCTCCGCAGTCGGTACTACAGCTACAGAGAAACATTTCAGCTGTTTTTCGAGTGTTTGCACGCGTTCTCCTGGCGATTCTTCGGCGCCTTGCCGTCGGCTGGTAGCATTTCGGCATTCCTGAGCAGTCAGGTGTTAAGAACCATCTGTGACCGATGACGTGGAACCACTCCGCGAGGTAGAAGAACATTGTCGCCGAGCTGCATCCTTAGCACAACGGTTTGCAAGACGTTTTTCCTTCTGTTCTGGCGTCTCTTGTGCACGTTGTCGCTTTCTCGCGTCTTCCTGCCGTTGTCACTTCTCCTTACAAACTCAGCCGCATGACACTGCCACCACCCCACAGCACCTTGTCGCCCTTATCCAGCGCCACATGGCCACAGTTACAGACAGGCTGCTTCATTTCTCCCCGCCGTCTCTCATGCTTTGGTTTGGTTTATGGGTTTTAACGTCCCAAACCGACTAAGGCTATGAAAGACGCCGTAGTGGAGGACTCCGGAAATTTCGACCACCTGTGGTTTTTTAACATGCACTGACGTCGCACAGTACACGGGCCTCTAGAATTTCTCCTACAAAGAAATTCAACTGCCGCGGCCGGGATCGAACCCGCGTTTTTCGGGTCAGCAGCCGAGCACCATAACCACTGAGCCACCGCGGCGGCCACTCTCTCATGCTTTCACCCCACCTTTTCTCCTCCTTGTAGCACCTGTGGCGTGCCCAGATCCACACTTTTCCACTACTTTTGGGAATGTCCTTTCCCAAAGGCAGTACCCCCCATCCCCGATCCCACTCATTCTTCCTGGGAGGCTGCTTTACGGACCGCTCAGCCCGCCGGCCAGAAATTGCTGATGGATCGGGCTTTACGTGAAGCACAAGCCCGTGGACTCCTGGACCAGTAGGGGACCACCCTGGAAGACTTTTTTTGTGTAATAAAGTTGTTTCCATCCATCCATGCACTTCTCCTTAAAGGATTGCATAGCAGAGCTTTCACGACAAGGCAAGCGCGCATTTATAGACGCTTAACAGGGCAGGAGCATGGGCGCCGCCGTATTTCGTCCCGTGACCATTCCGCCACGCTGCCAGGAAGTCGCCAGAACGCCATCGCCCGTTCGGCTCTACACCTTGGTCGTCGGTAAATTGGTTTTTGAGGAAAGGAAATGTGCCAGTCTCGCATATCTCGGTGGACACCTGTACCTCGCCGTAACGAGAAGGAAGGAAGATGCGAGGGAACGAAGACACCGTATTCACTAGACGCGCCTGTGTTGATTTCAAACTATCGAGCTGGCATGGCGGAGTAGTTAGTGGGCTCGTCTCTCACTGCGGTGCCCTGGTTCGATTCCATAACTCGACCAATTTCCTACTCGGTTTTATTTTTATGCGAAGCATATTGCTAGAGCTACCACTCACGCCGTCGCCGTGGGACCCCTAGCCGTGACACCACGTGACACCGTAACGTCACACCACGTGATACCGTGACGTCACACCACGTGACATCGGATGTGAGAGCCGGCCTCCACCTCGCGCCGTCGCCGTGGGACCCCTAGCCGTCACGCCACGTGACACCGTGACGTCACACAACGTGACATCGGATGAGAGAGCCGGCCTCCACCTCGCGCCGTCGCCGTGGGACCCCTAGCCGTCAAACCCGCGCATTTCGAACGCGCGTTCACACTCGGTGTAGGTGAAACGCTCGCTACACCGGGCAGGCAGACGCGGCTTCCGTGGCAATCCAGGCGCTCACCCAACGCGCGTCTCGGGGTTAGTCGGCGTTCCGCTGTAGTCATGCCGTTGTCTTCCCCCACGACGAAGGCTTCTAGTGGTTGTATTAAAATGACCAAGTATTCAACCAAGGAAAGCCATGTATTACCAAGCCTAGCCACTAATATGCTTCGCATTCCCCAGGCTTAGCCAAGCTGAGCCTCAGCAATTTTTTGCTTATGTGGTCTGAGTAGAAATGAGGCTAATTGGTTAACCGATATCATTCGAATGCCGTCGATGCACTGCGCTCCAGTGCTGCTAACGTCAGCTTCGAAGCCCAGAAGTGGCGGGCATCGAGGCACCCTATGGCGGACCTCCTAGTGGCGCCATCTGTCGTAGACAAAGCAAACTGCTCGACCCCGCTGCCGCGCGTCGCGCCGACGGCGCTACCTTCTGTCGGAGCGCGGCTGAAGCAACGCTGTTCAAGGTCAACCGTGGCCACTGCCGGGGCCCACGCGACGGCTCGAAACCTGGCGCAGTATTGCTTACGGAATAACATGATTTCCTCACTCGCTCACATCAGAATCCACAGAAACGGCAGACTGACTTACATTTAAAGAGGATCATCGTTCATCCATGGGATCGAAAACTGAACTGGCCGTCGCCACCAGCGTGTTTGGCGTCGCCTCCCGCAGAGGTTCTGACTGCATTTTGTCACGTGCGCTCCGAGGGACACCATCTATGCGATATTATGCGGACATATACACGGTGTGTTACCTATAACTCTACACAATTTTTCAATATAGACATCTTGAGTTACAAGAGCGCTTTTTTCGCCAGAGCACTGTCAGCAGTGTAGTGCATTAGAATAAAAGTAAAACGTGCTAATTACGAGGCTTCTTAACTAATATTAAATAGTTGGCTCTTTAATTATTACATTTAGGCTTCTTATTTATTCAGGGGCATGTAGCCCCTGAATAGCACTGTCAGCAGTGTAGTGCATTAGAATAAAACTAAAACGTGCTAACTACGAGGCTTCTTAACTAATATTGAATAGTTGTCTCTTTAACTATTACGTTTAGGCTTCTTATTTATTCAGGGGCATGTAGCCCACCGTAATTTATATCCGCAACAGTTTATAAAATTTCGAAAGCGCGGTTACCCTCGACGTTTTGGCCTGACAAATTTTTGCTACATCGCGTCAAAATAGTGCGTTTTCGAGAAGCTTGCAGGCAAAGCAACCTCTCCAGTGCACGTAGCTCGTCGCAAGAGCCAAAATTTGTTGGGTCGCAGCGCCTTGGGTAACCACGTTTTCGAAATTCCAAGAACTGATCTGAAGATTACGGTGGGCTACACGCTTCTATACAATCAAGGAGCGTGACAGTAACAGTTAGAAAGTTAACTATTCAATATTAGGCTGCCTGATAGTTAGCACATATTAGGTCCATTCTGATGCACTCCACCGCTGACAATGCTACGCCGAAAAAAGCGCTCTTCAGACTCAAAAGCCCATTTTTCAAACCTGTGTAAGGTCTTAGTTTAAACACCCTGTATAAAGCATTGGTGTTATGGATGCCGTGCCGGCTACTCCACCTTAGTCGGGGTCCACGTGACTCAGCGCGTTGAATTTCCTCGTTTTCTGCTTTTGGCTCCTAAGTTCCAAAGTTGGTAATTCAATGTTCAAAAGAAAAAACGACCTCGCCTATCGCATTTCTTCACTTGGAACAGGTCCCAGTCAGATGGTAGCAACATCTACGGTTTCTTTAGCTTCACCTTTAAAGATGCAAGACTGCGAGAGACGGCGAACTAAAGTGGTTTTGTTTCTCGCTTTAAATGTTTCTCGCTTTAAAAATTTCTTTTGAAACCGCCACGTTTCTTTTTAACCTGGACCACCTCAGCTTAAAATATAAGGGTGTTCTTGGTTCAAAGCTCACTTTTCTGCTATTAGAGTATGAATTTTTTACTTCGACGTACTCAGTTTCATCAGTTGTAATAAATTTTACAGGTAACAGACGTCCAGGGAAGCAAAGCGCATGTTTTCTAATTTCAGAGAGCTATTTCATAATAACAAAAGAACGAGATGGTATAGATTTTACATTTGCATATATTCTAAAAAATATTTAATGTGTATAAAGATGCATGACTCGATTCACGAAGAAAGCCAGAATCTTTGCAATGTCATTAAAAAAATTTAAGACGGTGCTGTAAAATTTTATTTTTTCTCAATTACTGAGCAGTGCTTTGTTTCGCGCCATTTTAAAATGTTCAAACAGCGCTCCCCTCACGAATAAAGTTTTTTTCCGGCAAATATACAGCAGGACAACATTGCGCATGTCGTGCTCACTTCTCATGTATTTCCTTAAAATCGGAAAGGCAGGGCGCAACTTCCTGATCGTTTTGGCATGGAGTGATCCTTATATCTTGACCATAACGTCAAAAGAGTAACGATATCTGCGCAACTATTAAGAGAACAACTGTCATTTTTTTTCTGAGATTAATTATGTCGTATTCTTTTCGAAAACATTGTACAAACCCAAGCAATATCTATAAAGCAATAAAGCGTTTTTCGTTCCCACTGGGCATGATCGAACTACTTGTTGAAAGTTGAACTAAGAGCTGCTCGAAAAAAATCAAGGTGCCGCCAGGATTCGGGGCAACGCTAAAAATAAGCTCCCTTGCTGTAGGCGCCTTGGTCCATCGGACCACCATGACAAACTGAACATTGACCGGAATATTAGGCGCTCACTATAAAGAGAAGTGCTTTTAAAGCTCCACTTCCGGCAAATTTTTTGAGACACGAATGTTCGCATCCTTCGATAAATCATACACGTGTCAATGTTATATCTCCACTGTGACAGGCTCATCCACAAAGACTAGATAGGGAAAAAAATGAAGATTGCAACACGTCAAATCAATGCTTTTTATTATTTTCGTCACCCGAACAGGTAACCAGCGGTTGTTTACCTCCTGCTAAGTTGCGCTTTCCAGAATACCGAGGCTTAAACACGTAGTAAACCAAAGACCAAGCACTAAAGAATGAATTCACAACGTGAATTTACTTTTTATTCTGAACTCATTTCCTCAAGATCATTGCCCAAGTAAAACGCAGTGTTTTGAAGCATTGCAGCTGTTTATTTCGTTATGCACCATCTATCCTCATAAGCATTCAGTACCATTTCGGAGTAACATTTTCTGTTTTCGGTCCTGTGTGGCTGACGCGGGCCCAATTACAGAAGATTAGTTACCCAGTCAAACACAAAGCGAAAAAGTGTGCTTAACAAAATAACTAGATAAACATTCTGCGCTTAGGACAATGCGCCACAAGTTTTAGTTGCAACTAATGCGATTTCTTCAGATTAGACCTGACTAAAAGAAAAGAAGAGAACTGAACGCATGCACTTCAGGGACGAAATCGAATAGACGGAGGAAGTTGTCCACGCCGGATGCGCTACGCATTGACATCAAACTGCTGAAAGCAATGCCCGTGGAATGGAATGGCTTGCATCGCACGACTTTCTCCAGCGGAACTCACGGCAGGACTTCCCACTTAATCTGAAGCTGGTCATCGACCAGGAAGCCGTTGAGCCTTAGAGTGCGAACATTGAACGACGGATCATTGAAAAAAAATGCTTGGTTGCTTCGTGTTGTAGGCTTTTGTATGGATGGATATCCACGGGGTGGCTTAATTTCAACGAGATACTGCCTCTTATCTTGTGGGTTTATTACGCCCAGCCGTACTTTGTGCTGGAATGGCCACTCAACAGCGTCGTCGTTGTCACCCTTCTGCAAGCGGAGACCGGCATGCAGGCGCACAGATTCGCCATCCTTTATCAAATAGACTGCAGGTGACATGCAGTAGCCACACATGTACATCGGGTCGCTCTCGTAGAAAGCAAGACCTTCTCTCAGCGCTCGTTCATCGAGCGAGTTCACTCCTTGGACATAGAAGATTCTATGCACTCCTCGTGGTTCATCCCTTGCAAGCAATGTCTTCATGCGGTCCAGAGTCCTCTCGCTATTATCCAGAGTTTGAACTTTCATTTGATGAACTGATGCCAGAATTCGCGAGCAATTGCCACAGCTCAGTTTCTTTGCAGTCGTCAGCTCATCTTTAACCATTTTTTCCAGTTTGTTTAGGTTGCTCGAAAGATTATCAGTACGCGTTATCAAGTGCTCTTTCAACTGCTCGTTACCACTGGCGGATTCGTGCACACTCCTTTTCACATTCTCCTGGATTTTTCTCGTTGCTTGGGCAAATTCGTCTCTGAGCGCTTCTTTAAAGGTGTTTATCCCGTGAGACATTTCGTTCAGTCTATCACCTTGGCCTAGAACCTCAGCAATCAGCTGCCCAAGATGCTCTCTCATTTCCTCCGCTAGCTCCTGAATGACTTGTTGGAATGATGTCGAAAGTGATGTATCTTCCGTGTCGCTGGGCTGATGGCCAGATTCTGGAGCAAGAGGCGTCGCCGGTGCTGCACACTCCGATCTCAGGTGTGAGCACACATCGCTGCAAAGAACCGAGGCCGAACACTTGGGGCCACGCGCAGGGTGGTGTCGACATTCCCGCTGGAAATGCTCGGAGAGCGTGGAAGCAGCCAGCACTGCCTCACAGCCGTTGTCTTCGTTCCAGCACTTGACCTGCAATGAAAAAGTGAAGGAAATGTAGAAAGTGCAAATTCCCCCGCCCCGCTAGCACACTTGCTCGCGCGTGCGCAGCAACCACCATCGACATATCGGCCTTCAAGAACAATGAGGTCGTCGCGCCGTACCAGCAGCTGATTTCGTTCTTTCAAGCCACGGTTGAGAAAACCGCAATCGTGGTGAGCGAATGCAATAGTCACGCGACTTTTTTTTTTTATTTCGCGTCCTTTCTTTGCAGCTCGGAAAAAAGATACACGTGAGGCTTTATTTCTCGCAAATAAATGGAATGGGTGTTTCTGAAGGTGCTCTCCAACTTTGCTATTCACATCTGCTGTATAAAGTCCATATTTACGCATTTAGAAAAATTATCTTAATCTTAAGAAAAATTACCTTAAGAAACGTGGAGGCTAACAAAGAGGGTTCAGCTTAAGTTAAGGACAACGCAGCGAGCTATGGAAAGAAAAGTGATAGGTTTAACGTTAAGAGATCAGAAGATGGCGTAGTGGGTGAGAGAGCAAACGCGGGTTAAGGACATTGTAATCGAAATCAAGAGGAAGAAATGGACTTGGGCAGTGCATGTAATGCGAAGGCAAGACAACCGCTGGTCCTTTAGGGTAACGGAGTAAATTCGAAGAGAAGGCAAACGTAGCAGGGGACGGCCGTAAGTTAGGTGGGCGGATGAGATAAAGAAGTTTGCGGGGATGCAGTGGCCGCAACTGGCAAGGAACAGGGTTAATTGGAGACACATGGGAGAGGCCTTTGCCCTGCAGTGGGTGTAGTCAGCCTGATGGTTAATTAATTGCTTACAGAACAGAAAATGGCTTAGGATACGCAAGCCGGCTGGTAGCTGTATGTAAGCGGTTTCCCTGGCCTACCTCAAATGTCTTATTTTTTAACCCTTGGCTAAATTTACACTGGACCTCCTCTATAAACATTCGTAACATATCTGCGAGCAATTCAAGCAAGCTAGCACCAATTTATAACTTTCACTACGCCTGTTCCACGCGTTGACGGAGCAGCATATAAAGAGTGTCCCAGCTAACTTGGACCAAGATTTCAGAAAAAACTAAGTGTTCTTCAGAACTAAAACTGCATGGATGTTATAGGGGTTTATCTTAGGCTACAGTACCACTTTTTTAGCTCGTCCGATTTGAATAATTTGTCGTGATAAACAAATTAACTTTTTCAAAACACATCAAATCAAATTTATTTTCAACACTGATACAATGTTGACGGCTTCCGTGACAAAAAGCTGTGAGGACAGCTTGACTAGATCAGGGAACCATTTTGGCAGCAGCGACTTCATATACACTACAATAATTCAAATACAAATGAAATGTGCAACACAACACATCATATGCACTACAATAATTCAAATACGAATGAAATATGACACAGAATACATACAGTGTCCTACTTACTGAGTACAATAGTTAAAATGCAAGTGAATATTGTAATGGAATACACGGACTTCATTTATCAACTTAACTACGCCACAAAAGAACAATGTGCACTACAATAAAACTACGCAATAAACGAATAAAATTAGTACCATAAAGCGTTTTACACGTGAGATCCCCATGAGAAGGCAAACACACACTCACTCTGTGTGGCCAATTTCACAATTACCACTCAAAATCATAACGCAGTCTTAGAAAATTGCCCAGAAACAAACATGCTACGCAAAGCTGTGCGCGTTAGGGCAATGGAACCTGAAAATTGTGTTTTAATCTTGTTTAATAGAAACGGTACGTTGTACGTTAATGTTTGCAGAAGGTAATTAGTGCGTGGGCGCGGTACAAACCATTCCTCAGACGACCTGGTTCGATAGGTGCGAGTTTGCAAAGTAAGAGTACACAGCTCCTTCAGGAACTGCTGGTAAGATAAACTAGAGAAGTACAGCAGGTACAGTAGACGGTAATCGTAAATCTGTTGTATACTGACCAACTTGAACTGATTAAAGAGGTCATGAGTGTGGTGAAAGTATGAAACATTAGCAATGCAATGAACAGCTTTCTTTTCGAGCCTGTGTAGTAGAGTTATGTTTTTTTTTTAGTAGTCGTGGCCCAAATTAATGTGCAACCGAAAGACGGAGTGAAAAACTTGAAGTTTAATGTTAGTCGGAAAAATATCTCGAGATCGACGTACTAAGCCAACGGCGGAAGAGAGGTTTTTCACCAGTTGCTGTATATGCGCATCCCAAGTCATAAGTGCGATAGTACCACTCCTAAAACCTTGTGCTCTTTTACTATATCGATTGTAGAGCTGCCCAAGCGAAGCCCGCCAATCAAACTTACTGGTTTGTTTTTTGAAGCAAACAGAATGGCTTCTGATTTTTGAGGATTTATTCTACATATGAAAAATTGAAAAATTTGTGGGGGCTTAGCTCTAGCCTGGTAGGTTGCGAAAGCAAAAGTGCAGCGCCTACAACTGAAGGAACGCTGTGCGCCGCGTCTACAGGTCTGTAAGGAGCCAGCGCCACACTGCGGCGACACAAGACGCACGGGAGGCGGACGGTGAAGAAAAGGTAGGGAATATGTGGCAGAGAGAACGTGCGGGCGAGAAGAGGAAGACGGCGGTCGGCGACAGAGGTGGACGTGTTCTGCTGGGTCCCCGAGTTCCCAGGCTTGGGCCCCGGCTGCAGACGTGCGGGTGACCAGACCCGGACAGCCGTAGTCGGGTGCCTCAGCCATGAGACCTAGGCGCATCTCTCCCCTCCCAGCCGACAGCTTCTCAGGACTGGTCGCCTCTGACATCTGCGCTGCATACCCGGGCTACCTGACCTGGGGGCCATGCCGGAGCACACAGACGCTGACTATTTTCTACGGCAGCGTTGAGGCCGCCGTAGAGAACGCCTCCAAACGGGTGTCAACGAAGGGAACCCGAAACGCGCCTAAACACTGCCCCGTCGCCCAGCCACGCTTCCTCGCTCGACGCACCAGGCTCATCACTGGGAGACAAATAAATTTAAGTGTGATTCTCCTTTTTTGACTCTCTTCTCGCCAGAGTTTTCTTTTCCTTTTCTTTTGCCTCCTTGTTCTCTTGTTTTCTTTTTCGCGTTTCGTTTCAATGCTTAAAATTAAAGTTTCCTTTCCTGCAAATGCCGCCTCGTTTATTTCTTTTCTTTAACTAATGAATTTTGATGCGGAAATTCCACCTGCAGTGTTACTTCCTCACAAGGTCACGCGTGGCTACCGGCCGCCGCTGCGCAAAGGCCGTTCATGAGCGTAGTACTGCTTTCGCAATAAAACGACTACGTACGTACGTTGCTACAAAAAATTGGCAGAGGCTTACTTTGGTTAAGCCCGGTAGGTTGCGAAAGCTCGTTCTTTCTTCCTGGCTTCACACTGGCGAGCTGCCTTCTTCTGATTGGCAGTAGACGGCATGGCAAAGTATCTTTGTACACAGTGAGAAAGATCCACTGTGACTACCCGCCCCGCTCCGCCGACGGATCTAGCTGGGGGCCCTTTTTTATGCAGCTCATATGACGTCACCTCGACCGTAGCGCCACTGGTGAGAGGAGCGCGAGGATCACTGCCGTGACTACCGCCGCGCTCCGCCGACGGATCGAGCTGGGGGCCCTTTTTTATGCAGCTCGTATGACGTCACCTCGACCGTAGCGCCACTGGTGAGAGTAGCGCGAGGCTCACCGCCGTGACTACCGCCAGCTTGGAGGAAGGAAAATTTAGAGGAGAGGCCATCACGGGACATTTTGTGAAGCCGGAAACAAGCTCGGCGCCATCTTGTCCCGACGGGCTCCTGTTTACATTTCGTCGCCGCGCCGATTGCGCGCGCGTTTCAGAGCCAACGAAGGAGCGTGCTACCGCATGGGAACAGGCCCCCGCGCTAGTGGTCCTCGGCTACTCTTCGGTCCAGGGTGCCCTATGCTGGTGTTCGTAAGCGGAAAAGTTAAAGCGGAAATCTCCGTGTGAGACAGGCGGCTACTTCCAGTGACTGCTTCGTACTTCGTCGTATTCGTGCCGTCTCCAACTGCTCGACCCTGGTCACAATTAGTAGCAGCCGGGAAAAAATCTCCAACTCCTGCAAGCGCAGGAAGTGCCCTTGGCTTTCAATTACTGCGGTGACCCATCTTGACATGCATTATCCCTCGCCACTTTTTTCTATGTTTTTTGTTTTCTGATGGCACAGACTATAAGGCAGTGGTGTAGCCAGAAATTTTGTTTGGGGGGGGGGCTCGTGTTGCAGCGCGGCCTCCTCAGAATTTGCGGAGGGATCAAACGCAAGAATAACTGCATTGCCATTGAGAATGCCATTGTGCATTATATAAAGTTCACTGTCTAGAACAGTGAAATATGTATTCTTTAAAATGAAAAAATGTATACTCGTATGTCTTAAAAATCATGTTAACTGATACCAATGCTTCCATGTTTTTGCGTATTTACTAAGTAAACAAAATAATACGCGAAGTCTACAACTAAATCAGTCCGAAACCAGCAAAGCAGTGCATGCCACTGATATGAAAAACGTAAAGGCCATGAAATGAGCTAGCAGCTAAGACAAATATTTTAATGAACCTTTGTCGCTGAATTGTGCACGTGTCTGCTTTCGATTCAGCAGTGAACAATGCTGACATGCATGGCCACGCGCCCCACCTAAGTGTTGAACCTGCCTTTTATTGCAGCTCTTGTTGCTGAATGTTGCAATCTGCCTCCATTGCATGCGTTTTGGAAGCTGGCAGTGTCAACAGTGCATTCTGCTGCAGCAGTTAGGGTAAGAAAAATTCTGCACTATTTTGTTGTTGGTGTTGAATACCATACTTGTCTTCATAGCATGTTTTTGTGCGGCTGGAAAAGCAAGGAATGCTTTCTCATACAGCAGTGAGGAGGGGCAAATATACTAAAAAGTTTGAGTTCTTGACCCTGAAAACAAAATGTATCATAACGTGTTGTAATGGTGGCTGTGCCAACAATGACTTTTGATTCAACAATTCAAAAGCCACTCATAGAGGCGACAGAAATGGAGAGGGCCAAAGTGCACATAGTAGACGGGAGGGGAGGATTTATGGACGAGGGGGGGCGGGGGGGGGGGGTCGCTTTTTTCCAAAAGACTTAAATATTACATATGACAACCATTCTGAACACCTTTTTCTCAATGAAAAAATTTCAAGAAATATGCGCTTAAAATGTCACTGTCCCCTCTGTAAATGCGCCCTTTGTAGTATGGCAGCATAGCATATGTTTCACACCCACAGATCTATATAGTATTGTGCATAATATACCAGGTGTCCCGTCTAAATGTAACCAAGCTTTTAAAAAACACGGGGTGTCCTAGCTGTCTGAAACCAAATGAGGGTTGTTTTGAGTCGCGTGACCTAGTCTGCAGTATTTTTTTCGTTCTTCAAGGTTGATTAATTAGTTAAGCTTAATTAGCTAACTTTTTAATTATTGACTTGAGGAACAAAGTGTGAATGGAAAAGTTGTAGATTACTTTGAGAAACAGCTTACGGAGACATTTGCAGCAAAGTAATATTTACGTAAAGTAGTTTTTTACCGGCCTTTACCCATAACCCGCACAATAAGAAAAAGCTTCCACATGACAACTGTGCGACTTCAACGTCCCAAGACGCGCCTTAAAGAATAAAATCCATTTATTCTGATGTCCTCTCCTCGATGAGACTTTGGGTGCACATTGGGGCAGAGAAGTAAGCGAGCAGCTGGTCACGTGACTTTTTTCTAAGGCCAATAAGTGAAGCTACGTAAATGGTAACTTGACGGAAACAGCACTACTAGCGGTTTTTCGAGGTCATCTAGAACTTTTGCATTGACACTTTCTTCCTGAAGTTAATAATTAAAAAGTTAGCTAATTAAACATAACTAATTAAGTAACTTTGAAAAGCGAAAAAATACTCAAAAGTAGGCCATGCGACTATGAACAACCCTGAGTCTTTCACTTGACTAGGACACTTCGCCTTTTTTAAAAGTTTGGTTACATTTAGCTTGGACACCCGGTATATGACCGTAGCTATTCAGACTTCTAGAAGTTTAGGAGTACCCAGTGGCTGCAGTATAAGTTTCATGGTGTTGTGCCTCATTTCAATGCTATGTTTGATATTTAATGTGCAGAGCTGCAGCTGTACGCTCCGCTTTTCTGTACTTGGTGGAATACTAGCTTGTAATGTCATGGCATAGTAGCACACTTTACTTGTGATGGACAATACAGGCAATGAATGTCGATCTATCGCCCGTAATGAATGCATCAAATTATTATTCTTCAACATAACCACGGGCCCTTTTCCTGGCCTAGTTGGTGTGACATTGTGTTCAGGAAAGTAAAAACAGGACTATATTCTACACAAACCACACAGAAAGACTGACAGGAGGGGCGCAGTCCGTCATTCTGTGTGGTTTGTGTAAAATTTAGTGCTGTTTTTACTTTCCTGAACACAATTACCACAGGCAACAATGAAATTCAGTGCACATGTGGATCCTCATTTCACTAAGTACTTTTTACGAAAAATAACACTATTACAGGACATGGGCACAATAAACACATGTGCGAAAAGGCCTCGAAATTCAGTTAGAGCTTCGCCTTTTTCGCACTTCTTGGCCATGACATCAGCTAGAAAAGTAATTGCAAACCTGCTACAGGAAACCGGTCTAAACATAGTGCGCAACCAGAAACACAGAATTGGCCACGATATGAACGAACACACTTGAGCCCGGCACGTCCCTGAAGCAAATAGCTCGCTAGACGCTTCAAACGTTACACGCTTCAAACGTTACACGCTTCAAACGTTACACGCTTCAAACGTTACACGCTTCAAACGTTACACGCTTCAAACATTACACGCTTCAAACGTTACACGCTTCAAACGTTACACGCTTCAAACGTTACACGCTTCAAACGTTACACGCTTCAAACGTTACACGCTTCAAATAGGCATGTAACAAAGTTTCTGTATACTAAGAGTAAAGCGAGAGCAACTGCTTCCTTTACAATATCGCTCTCCGCCCATGTCATGGCCACCGCCGCTCTAACAAGCTCAATCACCGAAAAACGAAAATGACAGTTATACCAACTTCAGTGACATTCGATGGAGCGTTGCAAGAACACGCATAGGTAGCAACGAGGTTTCACTGCCAATGTAAACGGGAGCGCGAATGGCACACACACACTGCACGTACAGTGGTGAGCAGCCTGTACAGTGGTGAACAGGACGAGAAACGTCCGCACAATGCGCCGACGACCGCTCTAGCGCACGCCGTATTGAATCACTGGTGAACGAACAGCGCGTATGCAGCGGCGGTCTCCCGACGGCTCCGAGCAGTGACTGAGTAGACGAAATGCCCGTGCGATCATTGTCGCCGAGCGCGTTGTAATCAATGCACGCAACTACGAGAGTTTTGCAGCGAATTCAACCTGAGATATGAGTGAACGGCGCCAACGTCAGCCTGTGAGCACGAAAAAAAACTAACTCGAGCAGTTGAGGAAAGTACGAATACGCCGCACCGCAAATGCTACGCCGCGGCCGTCTGCTATCGCCCGGTTTGTAAACAGCAACTACGACGCCATCGCCAAGCTGCAGGGACAAGATGGCCTCCCAATCGAGAAAAAAACCACGTGATTTCCTTCACACTTTTCTCCCAGGGTATTGAGTGGAAAGGGCCTCTCCCCCTTTTTTTACCTTCGTCCATGACCGCCGCCCTCCGCCGACAGATCGAGCTGGGGGCCCATTTTTTCGCAGCTGGTATGACGTCACCTCGACTGCAGCGCCACTGGTGAGAGGAGCGCGAGGCTCACCGCCGTGACTACCGCCGCCCTCCACCGACAGATCGAGCAGGTCGAGATCATGAGAGGGAAATAACTAGAAGAATAAGAATGGGGTGGAGCGCATATAGCAGGTTATCTCAGATCATGAATGGCAGTTTACCAATATCCCTCAGAGAAAAGTATACAAGTGTATATTACCGGTACTCACATATGTGGCAGAAACGTGGAGGCTAACAAAGAGGGTTCAGCTGAAGTTAAGGACAACGCAGCGAGGTATGAAAAAAAAATGATAGGTGTAACGTTAAGAGATCGGAAGCGGGCGGAGTGGGTAAGTGAAAAAACGCCGGTTAATGATATTGTGGCAGTGGAAACCCCAGTAGACGAGGAACACGATGCCGCCCACATTTGGACTTTGGTATCTCAACGAAAAAACTGTCTGGAACCACCGATCCGCCGAACATTTGCCTGGGGAGGCGTGCAGCTTAGCATGGAAGTCGATAATGGGTCGCCCGTTTGTGTCATTCCGCGTCAGCTGTACGATAAGCATCGCGAGCAATGGCCGAAACTCAAACTGTCCAGCCTGAATTTATCGTCCTACACAGGACGCCTTCCAATAGTTGGGGAGCTTGCGCTCCAGGTTTGCCATAAAGGGGCGACAGTAAAGTGTGCGCTGACCGTGTTGGACTGTGCGGGACCAAGCCTCTGTGGTCGTGAATTAATCCAGCAGCTGAACAGCGCAGGCGTTCCTGTGGTTCGATTTGTCGAGGACTCCGTGTCAACAAAAGAAGCAAGCGAAGCCAGCGTGAACAACATATTCCATGACTACCACGACGTGTTCTCCGAGGAACTGGGGCTTATCAAGGGTCCTTCAGCCAGCTTGCACCTGAAGGAAGGCGCCGTACCCAAGTTCTGTAAGGCCAGACCCATTCCATACGCGTTACGCGAGCGAGTGTCACTTGAACTAGACCGCTTAGTTTCTCTGGGCGTACTGTCCCCGGTTGCTCATTCTGAATGGGCAACGCCAATAGTCACAGTGCTTAAGAAAGACGGTGCAGTAAGAATCTGCGGCGATTTCAAGGCCACGGTAAATCCAGCGTGTGCAACAGAGCAATACCCATTGCCAATCATTGAGGATATGTTTGCCCAACTTCATGATGGGGACTATTTCAGCACTCTTGATTTACGGGATGCATACAGCCAAGTGGCTTTAGACGATAACGCGAAGAAAGTTTGCGTCATTAACTCTTTCGTTACCACGTTAATACGCCAAAAGGGCTATTTTGCTACAATAGGCTTCCTTTCGGGATAGCCTCTGCACCCGCAATATTCCAAAGAAAAATGGATGAAGTTTTGGCTGGCCTTCCAGGAGCGCAGGCTTATCTTGACGATGTGCTCATTTCCGAGAGAGCGAGTGACAGCGGTGAGAGGCTCAAAAACGTCTTGGAGCGCTTCCGAGAGTGCGGTGTAAAGCTAAGGATCGATAAGTGCAAGTTGCGTACCCCACCGGTAACTTATCTTGGTCATCGCATCCATCGTGATGGCGTTCATCCCACAGAGAAAAACCTTGACGCTATCATGCAGGCGCCGAGCCCCTGTAATGTCAGCGAGCTACGTGCATTTTTGGGTATGGTTACATTTTACGCGAGGTTTCTGCCGAACATGTCAACCACACTTGGTCCATTGTATCAGCTGCTTGAAAAAAATGCACGTTGGCAATGGAAACAGCCTCAAGAGCTCGCGTTTGAACGTGCCAAGGACAGCCTTAAAACAGCCAAGGTTCTCGTTCATTTCGACCCTTCGAAGGAACTTAAGCTTGAATGTGATGCATCTTCGTACGGTGTGGGAGCTGTCTTGTTTCACACGACTGGTAACATTCACAGGCCAATCGGGTTCCGCTCGCGAACATTGACCCAGGCGGAGCGCAAGTATTCACAGCTCGAGCGAGAGGCACTGGCTCTGGTATTCGGCGTCACGAAATTCCGTGACTACCTTCTAGGTCGGGAATTTACTGTCACTTTAAATTACTGTCACTTGGTATGGGGAAATACATCTTTCACAAACCTCCAAAGATTATTTACCCCAAAAAAAGAATTCTTAGAATAGTATATAATGTAGCATATGACCACCCATCGAAACCACTTTTTGAGAAAGGCGACATAATGCCAATTACTGATTTATATGCATACTGCTTACTCTCTAATTAGAAAACCGAAAATAAAAACAATACTCCTTTCATTGCCACACTGGCTTCATTATGCAAAAAACACGCATCGTACAAAACAAGAAGCAACGAAATATGGCACATTTATGCATACAGAACAGGTTATGGCAAACAGATGCATAGGTATAGTCTGCTGCACTATCTTAACCTCTCCCATAGCCACAACATGACTGTTGAGCACTCGAAAAAAAAAAAAGTTGCAAAACTTTGTTTCAAATATATTGTTACCGGGTGTAACTTTTGAATCGTAATTTCTGTAATTTTGTATAATTTTTTGTGGTTGTGATTTTGTAACTTCTGAATGGTAATTCCTGTAATTGTGTTTAAATTTATGTGATTACAATTTTGCAATTTGTCATTTTATGTAATTTTGTCTTTACGTTTCATTTTTACGCACTACAAAGTGTTACAGTTGTATCAAAAAATAGGTTCTGTTCATGCTTCCTTTATTTCTTTAGTATTACTGCTGGGTTTTTCTTTCTTTTTTTTAATCTTTGCTGGTATGCTGTTATGCTGTCTGCATATTTTTCCTGTAGAACTTCTATCTATTTTTGGGGAGGCGAGAGCTCGTCAAGCTGCATCCCAAGCTTTTTCTCTCTGCCTCCCTCATCCTTGTGATGGAAAATAAAGGCATTATTATTATTATTATGACTGCGGCCGCCCTCCGCCGAGGGATCGAGCTGGGGGCCCTTTTTTTCGCAGCTGGTATGACGTCACCTCGACTGTAGCGCCACTGGTGAGAGGAGCGCGAGGCTCTCCGCCGTGACTACCGCCGCCCTCCGCCGACGGATTGAGCTGGGGGCCCTTTTTTTCGCAGCTGGTATCACGTCACTCAGCGAAAGGTCCACCGTAACTACCGTCGCTCCGCGCTGAAGGCTCAAAACTTAGCGTAGTATTGCTTTCGCAATAAAAATTTGCGCTGGCTTAGCTCTGCTATACCAGGATATACGTAGCTTGAAGTGAGGGCGAGGTGTCCACATCTCGGTGGACACCTGAACCACAGGGAAGGCGGAAAACCATTCTCTTGGAACAGTGGACACCTCAAAATGTGCTTTAAGCTAAGTGGCGGTAGTGACAGGTGTGTGCTGCATGCGACGGCATTTACAATGTTGTGCCAGAAACACGACGCTGAAGCCATAGGGCGTCTGCTACCCTCTGGAAAGCGCGCCGGCGCCGGTGCGTCTGCCAGGTCTATGAATCTACGGTTCTGAAGTGCGCGGCGGCGCCTCCGGCGCAACAGCTGCTCAGCTGTGACGTCACTCGCTCCTCGCGCATGCGAAGCTTCGCTCATGCGCTCTCTCGCGAAACTGCTCATCCACGACAAGTATAGCTCGCACGAGAAAAAAACAAAACTAATATGTAATGACCAACGCGTTAAACTAGTTTAACCGCCTACTCAACCAAGTGCCGTGCTTACGCAGAACAGCCAGCCTACGCTGACATATTATAACCACGAATAAACACACAACTTTTGTTATTTGCATTTTCCGCGTTCAGGATGCTTTCATACGCAGCACGCGCTGATCTTAAAGTGATGCTGTGCAATAAGCAATGTCGCAGGACAAATAGAGTAGGGAATAATTGATACACGAATGTACGGCAATTGCTATGCACAAGGCAGAGCCTGGAAAAAATTTATAACCGGCAGTAGCTGACAGACGATTTTCCCATGGTTCTTTGCGTTCACTTCGGAAACGCACGCTTCCGCACCTGTTGAAAGGTATGAGAGGAAAGAGTAAAAGAACAGACGCGCGTCGCAACAATCGCGTCCCCTGAAGCGTCGACGCTGGCTGTAGCAGATACCTCTGTGCCACCATTCCCCCATGGTTCATTTATTAAGGCGGAAGCCTTTAGTGCCTCATCGTTGTAAGCAGGAGTTGTAGACAGAAATGTCACGCTTTTCAATTGGTCGAAATGATTGTGACGTCACAGTGCGCGAATTTCAAACGGGTCAAATTGTACTTTGGCTATTAACCATGCAACAAATTAAAGGTATCGCATAGTGATCCTCCAACTAAGTGGGACTGAGTTTAGCTCATTGCTTAATCAACCAATTCTAATTAAGCTTTCTAGCCAGACCACATCAATAAATAAAAGAGAGTAGGAAATTGGTCGAGTTGGGGTATCGAACCAGGGTCTCCGGAGTGCGAGACGAGCACGGTAAAAAATCCGGCATGCCAGCTCCATGGTTCGGAATGAACAAAAGCGCGTCTAGTGAATATGGTGTCTTCGTTCACTCCCATCTTCCTCCCTTCCATTAGGGCGAGGTTCAAGTCTCCAGGGAGACATGCGAGACATACATTTCCTTTACTCTCCTCAAAAACTAATTTACCGAAGACGTAGAGCCGAATGGGCGATGTCGTTCTGAGGACTCCCTGGAAGGTTGCATGGCGCTACGAGTTCCATACTCAGAGGCGAAGCTTAACATAGTAACCAGACATCAGTGACACTAGCAACAACACCGCGCTTACGGCTTTCGCCTCTCCGCGCTTTAGGCCCGTCGAGCGCCCGCCCTGAATTATTCTTCTCTCGCGCGCCCCTCCTTATTTTCATGCAAGAGGTGACGTCACAACTCTGCAGCGCCGCTAGATGGCTTCAGCAAAAAGTAGAAGCTTCTGCACCTTTACAAAGCACGTGCGCCGCCTCATGCTGTCTTTCGCTCACAGCGTCTACGCCCACAGATCTCCACTAGGCGGCTGGATGCCGCATTCCCGCTTTCCGAGACGAGCGCGAGTGAGGCCACCGGCAGTTGGACGGCTTGTCCCGGAAGTCAGGTGTCTTGTGTATTTCAATGCACCAAGTCGCGCCTTTTGCCCTTTCGTTCTCAGTTTTTGCGTTGTTCTCGCGTGATGTCTGCTGTTATATGAAATTAATAAGAGAGCTGAACGCGAGAAATGTGAGCATTGTACGTACAACCCTGTAATTTCAGAGAAACCGAAGAAAACAGGCATGCAGGTCTCACTCTGCCGCGGCAAAGGAGTACGTGCATTAAACACTATGTTCGACCAACTATGTTCGTCGCGACCAAACTCCTCTTCCAACTCAAAAAACAAATTAATTTCGCTTTACACACGATTCTCTGGCGACAAATCATGACCTATTTGATACAGCGCTGTTCTAGTGAAAAGTTCCTTTGGACAAACATTTCGGATGTTTTATCTGCTTCGCTTACCTCTCTCCGAAGCAGCTCTTCCGCAGGGAAGTCCACCAGAGCGACGTCCTCATCCTCGTAGTGGTTGCCGTCCAGCGGACACGCATGCGATGCATCCCGCACGCACTGCTCGTAGCAGCACTCGCATAACACGTGTGTGCATGGTAGCAGGGCCGTTCTCTTCCTCACCAGGCCACAGGCACTGCATATCCGATGTGGAGGCAGGGGTTCGACGAACTTCAGATCCCTCCAGTCGAGCTCAGGGGAAAATCCCACTGTCGCATACTGCGCGCTTGCAGCAGGCATCGTTCTTGACCTACGCTCGTTGCACTGAGCGTCGAAGAAATGCGTATTCCGCCGCCACAAGGATCGCAGTAACGTCTTTCCTTTTTTTCCCTCCCCGTTTGCCAGGGCGATTATCGCAGGGTTATCGGCTGCCGCTTTTGCTGCGTATGCCGGACTGCGCGCCGAGCGAAATCTGTCGCCGGTGGAAAGCTGTGTCACTCACACGTGTTGATCCCGTACGCTAAAAAATATGCGAAATAATGATTGTTGGTTAATTGGTTTTTGACGAAGGAAATTGGCGAAGTATTTGTCTCACATATCTCGGCGGACACCTGAAACGCGCCGCAAGGGAAGGCAGGAAGGTAGGAGTGAAAGAAGAATGATTGTTGTGGGATAGCTTTTGGTGCCGCTATCCGCCAAAACTCTTTCCCAGCTGATGAGTCCAGGCACATCGCTAATTTAGAGCGAAAGCTATGCTATGACCTCAGGGGCGTGTTTCATTCGTTTGCGCATTCGCACTGCTTCAAATGATAAGCCCTGCTGAAAAACAGGCATTGATCTTGATTCTCCTCCCTTGATAACATCGCAAGGTTACTTGTTATCAGGAGGCTTTCTCGAATTCTTTTTCCCGTGAGTGACGTCATCACGAGGCAAGGTAGCAAGACCAGTTGTCTGACCAAGAACGCCATGCCTCAAGCAATGGCTGCGAACCCTAAGCTCTCATATGAAAGTTAATTTTAGGTTAAATTCAGTTACTTTAACTTCGCCGTACAGAGTGCACCCGAGAGGGCAGGGTTCGAATAGAATAATATAGTATACATCAGTATACGCTAAAAGAATTAAACTATTTCACACAAAGGATTCAGAACTTCGACTCTACGCCTTATGATGACAACGACGCAATACAAAGTACACGTCGGCGAAATATATGCACCGTTGCTTTTCATTATAACGAAGTCGAAGTGGCCCCACGACCTCTTTGTTAAGCCGTTGCTTAATTGTATTCATAGGCTGCCTTGATCGCATACGTCGCATTGGAACAGGCCTGCATAATACCGCCTTGATAGAGGAAAACCTATAAAGCTTTCAGTGCGCCGTCGATGCGTGCCGAGGGAGGCCAACACTTGTACCGAGTGCTCTCGAGGCGGCCCTGAAAGTGTATACACTGACCCAATACGTCAGCCTATATGCAAAGCGGCCATTTCTACCCCAGCTTGCATGAGGTTCAGTGCCAGAAACAGGGTCTTGCAGGAGTAAAGTCGTTGATGAGAGGGAGAGGAGGGGAGAATAGCGTCGATTTCTAAGACATGGTTCCTATAACGCCTGCTGTGATGCTAATAAGGGCACGCTATGGGGATTTCGTCGCGACTATGCACTTCGGTTGGCTTCCCCGTGGTATTTACGAGTACCCTGGCCTGAACGCTTCACCACATGACAGTGACGCACAGCACAGCGGTCTCTACAATTTCGCCTCCATCAAAATTCGACCCCCCCCCCCCCCCCCCACCGGATCGCGAATATGAACAAGACAAAAGGCTTCCACATACGTATTCCTTTCCTGCTTTTCTGCATTGGACCGAACACACGCTCATTTTCTGCTTGTTTCGCAGGTTCGAATTCTCGCAACTTTGTTGCATTAGTACTTCTAAGTCGTTCCCGTTGCTTCTGCTGCCAGTTGCTGTTACCATTTGCTATTACCTACGACCAGTGTAAACGTGTTTCTTGTTCATCATGGGAACTGAGATAGCTGACTTGAAGCGTGAAATGCGCAAAGAAATAAGGGAACTGAAGGCTAGTCTAGAGCACATGAACAAAGATGTTGAGGACTTTCGGAGAGACTGTGGTGATCGGGAAAAAGAGAATGCCGCTCTGAAAGTCACAAATGAGGAGCTGATCAAAGAACTTGCACAACTAAAAAAAATGGCAAATGAAAACTCGATGTGGATCACCGCACAGGATCAGTACTCGAGGAAAAAAATTCTTGAGATTAGAGGCATTCCTGAGGACGAAAACGAAAATTTGATGGATGTTCTGGGCAGGCTTAGTGACGCACTTGGTGATTGTATAACACAAGAAGATATTGAGATCTGCCACAGGGTTCCTGTGCGAAACACTGCTGCTAACCAGAAAGATGGCGACGACGATACTGTCGAAAAAAAGGCCGCAGCAAAAAACGAATAGTAACGGCAACATTGCAGTAGCATTCAGGAACCGCGCTAAGTGCGATGCCATTCTTCGGGAAGCACGAAAAATTCGGTGCGGTGCAGATGAACTGGGTTTCTCAGAGAAAGTCTGTCTTTGTTGATGAGCGTCTGTGCCCAAAAATGAGAAAGTTGCTTGGGATGACAACTGGCAAGAAACGGGAGGTGGCCTGGCGTTGCGCATGGGTCGGGAACCGCAGGGTTTACGCACGGAAAACGGAAACGTCCCGAGTTATCCGAATTGATTGTGAGTCCGACCTGGATAAGATGCGCAATGTAGCCGCCTCTCCCTGAGTGCCTATGGCGTGCTCTTTTGTACTTGTATGATTATTTTTGATAGCTGCTCCTCACGATGTTACCTGTCCTTCTGGCAACAGTTATATCAGTGTTCTGCATTGCAACGCCTAAAGTGCGTGAAAGAAATACGACGAACTGGTTATGTTTCTTGCCGAATTCCGTTTCAAGTTTCAAGTTTTTATGGTTACCGAAACGTGGTAATCTTCTACAGCTGATGTTTTGAATCTCCCAGGATGCGAGAGTTTTTTTTTTTAAACAGGTCCCACCGACGTGGTGGCGGTGTACTACAGCTGGTATCAAAACAGTTTGCATGTGCTGTACAGCCAGACTTTACTGAAATTAATGCTGATTACGAGGTTATAACGACTCAAAGTGAAAATAAGTTGTTTGCTGTCATTTACCGACACCTAATGGGAACATAAACCGTTTTTTTTTTAAGTTTTTGAAACGTTCTTGAATTTCATAATTACGAATAAGCTGCAAATCATTTTAGGCGGTGACTGTAACATTATTCTGTTGGGTAACACTGCTGCCTCACGTCAATTTCAAATTTTGCTACTTCTTTATCTTGTGGCAATGTCATAACAGAGCCAACACGAATCACCCATCATTCAGAGAGCCTTTTAGATTTATTTGTGGCTAGCAATATGAGTGACTGTGTTAAGTCGGCCTGAATAATTACGGGACTAAGTGATCACTTCCCAATCTACATGATCTACAAATGTAATACGTTTCTTAAAAGAAAGGTTAGCCACTCTGATTCTTACACTGTCAGAGATATAAGTTCCAGGACCCTAGAGGTGTTTAGGAATGAAATAAGCAGTTTAAACTGGAGTCGGATTTTGCGTGCAAAACTGCTCAGCAAGCATATGAAATATTTCTCTCATTATTTAAGGCATGCTATCACATATGTTTTAGGTTAAAAATTATAATCAAATCTAAAAAGTTACGCAAGCCTTGGATGACAGATGAGTGCTTTAAATTGATTAAAAGAAAGGAACAACTATACGCAAAGTTCGTGAAGACACGGAGCTTGGATGACCTCTCAGATTTCAAAAAATACAGAAATTTTGTCACAACCACTTTGCGTAAAACAAAAAATACGCATTTTGAAATTTTATTTAACAATTCAACTAGTCAGATTGATGTTCTATGGCGCGAACTTAACAAAATATTGAATAATTACGGGACTAAGTGATCACTTCCCAATCTACATGATCTACAAATGTAATACGTTTCTTCAACTAGTACTAGTACTTCAACTAATAGTAAGTGCTAAAACACTAAAAGGGTGGTGGTGGTGAAAACTTTTAATTTCTGAAATAGAGTTTGGGAGCCACAGAGTGGCCCCGCTACATGGTCGGCGTCCCTAGTCCGGGACACCGCATGACAATGCCCCGTCTCTCGCCCGTTTCACTAGAGCCCTTTGGGACTCAAGCGAGGAGCAGTTGAGGAGGGCAGTCTCCCATGCCTCTCTGGAAGGGGTAGGGGAAGGGGGGAGGTGGGGATTTTGAGTACATGCCCACACCATGTGGAAGATATCACAGGTCTCCCCACAGTGCGGGCATCGCCCATCCGTGTTAGGATCGTAATGCTTTAAGATTGCAGGACAGAGTAGAGTACCTGTCTGCAGGCGCCTTAAAGTTCGCTCCTCCGTCTTACTCAGCCCCTTTGCAGGGGCCGGGAAAAGGCGGTGGTTGTCGGTATAATGCGTTATTATTTCCTTGAATCGCAGCAGCGGCTGGTTAGTCTCCGAGCCAGAAGAGCTGGGATGAGGAGCCCGGTGAATAAGCGCTCGGGCAGCCGCGTCAGCAGCCTCATTACCTCGTAAGCCCTGATGGCCAGGAGCCCAAATGATTCTTTTGGGTGTTGGATCAGTGGCAGTCCGTCTTAGAATGCAAGCAGCTAAGGGGGAGATCTCCCCCGCCAAGTAATGATCACATGCTTTTCGGGAGTCCGTAATGATGATTCTCGAATTGGCGTGGGCGGCAGCAAGCGCTATCGCTACTTCCTCGGCTCGCATTGAATTCGGGGCTCGAAAAGAGAGTCCATCAACGTGCATTTCCTGGTGAACGACAGCGGCCGTGTAAAATCCCGTGGGCGACGGCCCTGCTACGTCTACATAATATACACCGGGTCGGGAGCCGTGTTGTCTCTCAAGAGCCCGAGCCCGCGATTGTCGTCTGTTTTCGTGCATGTCGGTGTCCATGTTACGGGGGAGCGGGGAGACCCAGAGCATATGGCGCCACAGTACTGGGATAAGCTCCGCCTCCTCTCGAGTGCAATCGTGTTGGATGTGTAAGCGGTTTAGCAGGAGGCGCCCAGGGGCCGTCTGCATGAGCCGCGTGTATTGGTTCACGAGGTGGGCCTCCCGCAGCTCCTGGTAGGAGTTTAGCACCCCCAATGCCTTGAGTTTGGCATTAGAGGTAGCCACCGGGAGATCCAGGGCTCGCTTAGTTGCCTTGCGGATGACGGCGTCTATTCGCGCCTCGTCTTGCTTAGTAGTGCGGAGATATGGCACGGCGTAGAGGATCCGGCTAGTCACGAAGGCATAGACGAGCCGAAGCGCGTCCCTGCCCCGCAGACCGCCCCGCTTGTTGGAAACGCGGCGGATCATGCGCCCTACCTGTTCGCCTACTCTCTTGAGTTTCACAATGGTGGAGTCCGGTCTGAGTCTGTGGTGAATGAAAAGGCCCAGAATACGGAGCTCCTCCACCTCTCTAATAGGACCTCCTGACAAAGAGTTGTGAATTGCTGTCCTATCCTTTGGGTTCGCTCTGACATGCAGAAGCTCTGATTTCGCTGGAGCACATTGGAGCCCACAGTCAATAGCATACGCATCGACTATGGAAGCGGCCTGCTGAAGGCGGGCCTCCATGTCCCCAAGGCTCCCCTCAGTGGTCCAAATTGTAATGTCATCTGCATATAAAGCGTGTTGAATGCCTTCCACCCGAACCAGTTGGCTTGGGAGGCGCATCATAGCTATGTTGAACAGGAGCGGTGATAACACCGCTCCCTGAGGGGTACCCCGTGTTCCCATCATGTAGGGGCCGTATTCCTCGCCCTCAATCCGAAGAAATACCTGGCGATTAGTTAAGAAATCTCGAACATACGCGTAGGCCCTAGCCCCACAATCGGTAGAACTCAAGTTTGCCAGGATGCTTCCGTGTTTAACATTGTCGAAAGCCCTTTTCAGATCAAGGGCGAGGATGGCTTTGTCATTGTGTTGCATAGTTGTGGGTCGTATTACATCCCTGTGCAGCTGGAGAAGGACATCCTGTGCAGACATGTGGGGGCGAAACCCGAACATGGTGACTGCGAAGAAGCCCTTACTCTCCAGGTATGGAGAGAGGCGATCCCGAACCATCGTCTCCATAAGCTTGCCGGCACATGAGGTCAGTGATATGGGCCTCAGGTTGTCCGTCTTCACGGCCTTACCTGTTTTAGGGATAAACGTCACAAGTGACGTTTTCCACTCGGGAGGGAGTGGACGCCCGTCCCAGATCTGGTTGATGTATTCTAATAAATGGAGGTAGGCTGAGTCCGGTAGGTTCGCCAACAGGTTCACTGTTATGTGATCCCTTCCCGGTGCCGTACCCCGGCGCATTTTTGCTAAGGCCGCCTTAAGGTCGTGCAACTCAAAAGGGGCGTCAAGTGTTTCATTAGGCCTGCCAGAGTACATGTACTCGGGCCCAGGCGGGTCCTCCGTACGACAGAGATATCTGTCGCACAGTGTGTCCGCAAGTTGCGCCGTCGTACCTTGATACCCTTGCAGAGCCCGCCGGAGCTGCTTTTGCGTCTCCCCTCTCGTTTGGGAGGGGTCGATTAGACTGCGAAAGAGACGCCACGTTCCCTTCGAGCTCATCTGATGAGCTGCGGCGTCGCAGCGTGCTATCCAATTTGAATCTGAGAGTTCGGCAGCGTACGCTGCAGCCTGCTCTGTGAGTTTGGCTATGCGGTCGCGTAATTTGCGATTAGTTTTCTGCTTTTTCCACCGTTTAGTTAAGCTCCGGCGCGCCTCCCACAAATGCAGGAGGTGTGTGTCCACTGCGGGGATCTCTTCGGTGGTTTGTAGTGTTGTGGCGTGTTGTTTCTGAATGTTGTATATGTGGTTAGCCCACTCCGCGTAGCCGCCGGAGAATAGTACGGGAGGGATAGTGTGATTTCGGAATTTGTGCCAATCGGTCAGCTTGGCCTGACCCCATTTTTTGCGCGCTGCCTTCGCCACGAGTGTAATCCTGAGAAGGAGGTGATCGCTGCCTAGAGAATCTCCCAAGTTCTCCCAGGCAGCTGCTCTAGCATTTTTAACGAGAGAAAGGTCTGGACACGTGTCGCGGGTTACCGAATTCCCCACTCGGGTGGGATACGCCGGGTCCGTGAGCAACGTGAGGCTGAGGGTGGAGATGAGCTCCGCCAGCTTACGTCCTCTTGCCTGTTCGAAGTGGTAGCCCCAATGAAGGCTGGGAGCATTGAAGTCTCCAACGATCACTAGAGGCTCTTTGGCTGCCATTTTTATCGCGCGAAGGAAGATTTCATTAAAAGTTACGCGCGGCTTATGCGGAGGGCAGTATATGTTGAGGATATGTATTGACGGGTCGCGGCGTCTGAGAGGCAGTATTCGGACCATTGTATATTCTTGCTCGGTACTCAAGTCTAAGTCGACCTGAACCCCGGTGTAAGCTTTATTCACCAGGATGCACGTAGAGGGGCCCCCCTGAAAGGTGCTGTAGCCTGATAATTTAGCGTCTATGCCGGGCTCCTGCAGGGCAACGAGTGCCGGCATGTCACCTAGGGACTGCAGGTAGAGCTGGAGGTGTGACCGTTTTTTCCAAGCCCTGAAACCCCTGCAGTTCCATTGGATGATTTGGAATTTTTCAAGGTTTTTATCATTCCTATTAGATGTGCTAGCCATCTTGTTCTATTTATTTACGGGGGAGCGGTCTAGCTCTGGGCGGGAGCCAGCGCAACCCCAGCGAGGGGCCGCACCGACCCAACAGCTGCCGAGCCTGAACCGTGTTCCTTCGCTGCCTGGCGGGAGGCTGTCTTACGTTTCAAGTGAGGGGAATCGGAGCTAGTGGCGTTCTGAATTTGGGTGCTGACCCAGGGCTGCACGGCTTTAAGGACCGAGTCAGTGACCTGGGCCATAAGGTCGGGAAGTGCTTGCGTTAAAGCTGCCTTGAACATGTCCTGGAAGGACTCGCGGACTGCTGACATGATTTGATTCGGGAGGGCCGCCACTTGCTCCTCCAGTTGCTCGGTTTGGCGCTGCAGTGCCTCTAGGCCGGCGACGCGACCAGCTGATCCAACTACCGTGTCCCCGCTCTGCCGCGAGACGCTAGTGAGGCAAGATGTTACGGATGATCCGTCATCCTCGTCATCTGGCTCAGGTTCTTGCATTGGTTCGGATGACCCGGCCTGTTTGGCCTCTAATTCCTGAATTTTGCGTGCTAGAATTTGGTTCTGGCGCCTGAGCTCCTCTACCTGCTGCTGTAGGGCGGTTTCGGTAGGGGAGGGACGGGTAGGGGGCCCGGAGACTGCCCTACTCCAACTGCTCACCTGTGATTTGACGGGTGCCAAGGGCGGGAAGTCCCTGGCGTTGAGGACCGGGGGCACCGCCTGGGTCCCGGACTTGACAGGTTTCGATGTGCCGGGTTTGGCCTTGATTTCCTGATCGGCTGGCGCTTTCTTGGCCTTGGGCGGAGGAGCCTGCTTGGGCCCCGTCTTTTTCTTCGGTTTCGATCCGGATGGGGAGCTCAGTTTGATGGCTTTCCGGAACCGCCCAGCACAGCCAGGAGCTCCGGTAGGGTGGCCGCCTCCGCAGATGAGGCAGCTCGGAACACAGTCATGTTCCGCCAGGCCGTCAGGAGTGGCATCGGAAACCTGGACTCCACAGCGTTTGCAGCGTCCCGGCTGCGGTCGCGGGCACGCATCGGCCCGATGGCCCACTGTGCCACAGCGGTGGCATGCTGGCACTGTTTTCTTGTACAGGCGAACAGGGAGCCGTTCGTAGCTGTACAACACCGTCCGTGGCACCTTGGTCCCCGCGAAGGTGATCACCGCAACCGGCGTTCCACCTAGCTTGCGCACAGACACCACATTTTGTTCCGCACTGAGTTTTCTTTTAACGCTTTCAGACGTTTCGTCTGGCGAAACAGTCACGACGCCTCGACAGAACGCACCGGAGAGTTTAGGGTGTCCCCGGAACGGTAGCTCGCGTTCCCCTACCGGCAGCACAATATCCCGGAGTAGCTTCTCCGCGGCGTCGACTGATTTCAGTGCGCATACAAGGACGTTTTGGTCCCAAACGGGCCACACCGCAAGTCCAGCATTTGCGTCATCCCCGAGGAGGCTGCGGACTGCAGCGCCGGCTTGTCCAGGACCAAACGTTGCCTTGAGGTCGACTGTGTTTCTTGGTTTCAGCACCACAACGATGTCATCTTTTTCAATGCGCGTCGTGTTCTGCGGCCGCCACCGGAGTTGCTTGGAGCTCTTCGAGGCTGCGTTCAGCGCACTCCCGCCCTGCGTATGCGCAGAGCTAGCCGGTGCCTGTTGCTGGGTGGCACCAGCACCAGCGTCCCTCGATGCCGCTGCCGCGTTCTTCTTTCCGCGCCAGTCGCGGACCATATCTTGTAAGTAGTCGTCCTCGGTTGGTAGAGGATCTTCGCCTTGAGTCGTATCCTCGGATTGATGGGTATCCATTGTAACGATCTGCAAGGACTGCGGGTCGTATCCGGTGACTTGATTTGGAGCCGCCAGAGCCGAGGGATCCCCGACCGGGGCCATCGCAGGCCCCGGCGCCGTTAAGCTTAGCACCACCGCGGCGTGACGAAAGCTTCAAATGACCGACAAGTGGTCAAAAATTGGCCCCACCTTAACAAACGTGGTGTAGACGGGTGCCGCTGAGGTTCCTGGAGACGATAATACCAGGCTTGCAGGGGAAAAAGTTGGTGTATCGCAATTGATTGCGATTTGTCACGGAGCCGACGCGGTATCACTAAAAGGGAAGGACCTCGGGGACGAGTTTAACAAATACTTTACAAATCTCCCTTCAGGAACACCTATACGAGACAGCGCTGAAAGTAAAATATATTTAGGTGCACCCAATTCTAAATCTGCCTTTTTTGAACAGAGAATTGATGAAGAAATTTACTCTATTTTTATGTTCCTAAAGAACAGTAAAGCCCGGGACATTGATGATCTTGAAATTAAACCCGTTAAATACTTCTTAGACCTGCTGACTCCAGCTCTTTGTTAGATTTACAATACGTGTTTACATACTGGTACCTTTCCAGATATTATGCAGTGTGCAAGATAGGAGTTTATATAGATCAGGCGATAAAAATAACTTTTAAAATAATCGACCGATCTCAGTGTTGCCCGTTTTTTCAAAAGGTCAATAATATGCAAGCGAATCACCAGTTTCTGTGATAAGCACAAGCTTTTACGTCCACAGTAATTTGGGTTCCGTCGAGGCATGTCCACTGAATTAGCTTTGTTGACGCAGAAGGAATTAATACTTAGAGGGTTTGAAAATAACAAAATGACCCTAGGTATTCTTATCGATTTCTCGAAAGCATTCGACAGAATTGACCACAAAATTTTATCTACAAAGTTAGAGCATTATGGGTTTCGAGAAGTTTCTGGTAACCTTCTCAAGTCATATTTACACCACCGTAAGCAATGCGTCGTAATCAACGAAGCTCACTCTTCTCTATTAAATGTCACTTCAGGTGTGCCGCAAGGCAGTGTACTCGGACCGGTTTTATTTAATATTTACAAAAATGATATAGTAAAGACCAGCACACTTCCATCTTACACCATTTATGCAGACGACACAAGGATTTTTTTCCAGTCAGCTAATATGGAAGAACTCACTGATTTCGCAAATGTTACACTTGAAAAATTGTCTCAATAGACTCAAATAAATAGTTTACAAGTTAACGTTGCTAAGACAAAAGCCATATTATTTACTCCTGTACAGAAGGTTTTTGGTCTAGATATCGACATAAAACTCGGTTCCGAACAAATAAAAGACGTTAAAAAAATAAAAATATTGGGTGTGACGTTCAGTAAACATCTAAATGCACACGTTTAACGCGTGGAGGGAAGCCTGGCAAGAGCTTGTGGCGTATTGTGTAAGTTTAGAACAATGCTTCCGACTACAATTAAGTTAATTTTTTATAATTCAATTTTCGCTTCTCATATTAACTACTGCAGTCTTGTATGGACGGACACAACTGAATCCAACCATACCAAATTAATGCTATTACAAAAGAAAGCAATTCGTCATGTAGCAAATGCCTCATATGACGCCCAAACAAGAGAACTTTTTGCTTCGTGTATTGTACTCCCCATACACCACTTACATAAACTTCCAAGAGAATTTTATTGGACCCCATGGTTACACGATAAGGGACCACAGTCCCTCAAAAAATACAAGAGTACAGTTCGCGACTAGTGTCGCTCGATTACGGAAAAGCGATCACTCAAGACACGACGCCGACTCCTGTCGCCCTGCAAACAAAAGTAATTCACTGCACGTAATAATGTCCACAGTGTCCATAATGTCCGGATGCCGCGGGGGAAGCACGCTCCCTAACTAAATAAGAAACGCGCAACAACACCGCGCACTGCACACACTCAATAAGGCAGGAGCCGTACGGTCACGCGGCCCCTGTCGACAGCGATGAAGCGAGTGCTCCAACTTACATAAACTTAACCCTGTTATGAAGTACAAACACTGTGTTCAAACTAACAACGAAGCTTTCCTCAACTTATGTAATTTACATCGACCTTTAGAAGTGCCCCACATATTCAGAAACAGAGAACACTGGTGTATACCCTCTTCCCGCACTAATCAGGGTCGACACATGCTGCAATACCACATGCCTACACATTTGAAGTTCCTACAAAATAAAAATATAGATATAAATAACCTTAGCAAATACAAGTGGCTTATTCTTATTAACTCTTATTCTTTAAGATATATGGGTTTAATTATGTTTCATTTCTCCGACACAAACTGCTTTTGTACTGCGGATGTATTGTATCTTTTTGACATCGTCTACACTCTTAGAACTAAAGGAGTGCAGAGGAGTGCCCAGAACACACTTTGAAGGAGTATTCGCTTGTCCCATATTCCACTCCTTTTTCCAGAATAAAATTACTCCCTCTGGACAAAGAGTGATCCAACACCTACTCAAGGAGTACTGTACTACTCCTGCAATAGAGTACAGGCACTCCTCCGAGGGAGTAAAGCTACCACATTGAAACAGCATCCTACTACTCTTTCAGGTAGAGTTCCAGGACTCCGTTTGTTAGAGTGACTATACTCCTTCAAGGAGTATCAGCCCAGATCTTATATTACTCCTTCCAAAGGAGTTTCACGTGTTTTCAATGTATCGTACTAATTTTCTTATTTCACATATTCTTCAGAGCAAGTTGGTCATATGTTTTGCAGGATCCACCTGCGCTACATCTACAAAAGAGTAATGAGCAAAAGGGATTATAATCTTTGAGTAGAATAATTTTTGCTCATACAACTACTTTATGGCTACACTACAGTTTGCACATTAGTATGGTGCTCTGTCTGCGTTGGGAATAACAATGGTTCAAGAAATAATGACACAAATGTACAACACTGATAACTTTTATTTCTCAAGTCATTGCTGTGATTGCTGTGGCTGCCCAAAACACGCTTGGGAGGCGCTCGCTAGGATCAAGCCCCATTAGTGTCTCAAGCAGCAGACAAGCCCGCTTTGTTTTTGGGGTGTACTTGACATTAAATGCCAAGAACACTGCCAAAAGCAAAGTAAACCCATCTACCAAATCCACCGCAGTGAGCTGTAAGCGCTCAAAAGAAACTAAGATGCTGGATGATGCCGTAGCTTGCTCGGCTGAGTGAAGGAGCTTTGGCTATGAGTGCATTTCACCGGGTGCCTGCAAATATGAATGAAAATAATGCAAGTAAGAGTCAATTCCAATGCCCTTTTCATACTATCCTGCATATAACCCCATGAAAAAAAAGAAAGAATACAACTAGAATGTACTGATCGTGTGTGTCATGTCGCCACTAGTGTGTACCTATATTGTGACCAAGTGCAGACACCTTTCATTGCAAACCTTCATTCAGAGCTACAATTTTATGAAGCCCAATACAATTATCACTATGCTAGTCCTTTCAAAAGCTGTGTGCATGTAAAACAAGCACATATTTACCAAATGAAAATTTTAACATGAGCAAGCTCTTCTGCAAGTATCATGATCAGCCTGACTACGCCCACTGCAAGGCAAAGGCCTCTCCCATGTTCTCCAATTAACCCTGCCCTTCGCCAGCTATGTCCACCGTGTTCCTGCAAACCTTCGCCCATGGAACATTTTGCTGCTTCCTGCTATGCCTGCCTTCTCTTGGAATCCACTCCGTTACCCTTAAGGACCAGCGATTATCTTGCCTTCGTCTTACATGCCCTGCCCAAGCACCCTTCTTTCTCCTGATTTCGACTAGGATGTCTTCAACCCGCGTTTGTTCCCTCACCCACTCCGCCCGCTTCCGATCTCTTAACGTTACGCCTATCATTTCTATTTCCATAGCTCGTTGCGTTGTCCTTAACTTAAGCTGAACCCTCTTCGTTAGCCTCCACGTTTCTGCCCCATAGGTGAATACCGGTAGGATACAGCTGTTGTATACTTTTCTCTTGAGGGGTATTGAAAAACTGCCATTCATGATCTGAGAGAACCTGCCATATGCACTCCACCCCATTCATATTCCTCTAGTTATTACTCTTCATGATCCGGATCAGCGGTCACTACCTGCTCTAAGTAAATGTATTCCCTTATCACTTCCAGTCATTTCTAAAACCACACCTATTGTGCTTGACAGTTCTTGTCACATAATACATTGTGCAGTTTAAAATATAGGGTAACCTTGAATCGGGAAAACACTTAAACCAATGACGGTTTTCTTGCTGAAGAGAAATGGCTGTTACAATTCCTGTTTCTCAAATACCATTAACTGAATTTCATGCTCTAAAATAGTGAAGGAAAAATTCAAAATTTTTCATCTCAAAGAGGCAGACAACAAATTTCAGTTTGGTTTGGGTTGGTTTATGGGGTTTAACGTTCCAAAGCGACCCAGGGTATGAGAGACGCCGTAGTGAAGGGCTCCGGAAATTTCGACCACCTGGGGTTCTTTAATTAAACGTGCACTGACATCGCACAGTACACGGGCCTCTAGAATTTCTCCTCCAAAGAAATTCCAGCCGCCGCGGCCGGGATCGAACCCGCGTCTTTTGGGTCAGCAGCCGAGCAAATTTCAGTTGCACATTTTTTTTTGTTTTTAATGATGCATAAGGCATTACTATGCACGGATAACCACACAGTATTCGCCTATGACTGCTAAATAATTTGTAATTAAATATCTTCTCTCTCCTGCTTCACTTTTAAAAACTGAGCAATGGCAATGGCATCAAAGGTCAGTATAAGCCAGGGGAGGCATGAGGAAAACTGCAATATAATTGCGGCTTCGTCATTCATTGTGATTCCGACTCTTAAGGCAGGCTGGCTTTAGCATTGTAACTAATTAAAACGATGAAGTAGCGATATAGTAGCTTTTCTGTGCCTTCCATAACCTATACTGAACATTGATGTCATAGCAATTGCTATGCTATTGAAACAGGGAAGAAAAGAAATCTGGTTGTAATTCTTGATGGAACAGCGCAAAACATCGGGACAAGAGACAAGCGCTGACTTACAACTGGTTTTTATTTGGAAGAAACATTGCTTCTTATACCTTCTTCACCCTCTCAAAAAACACATGCGTCGCAACCATATCGTTCAAGCGTCCACAAAAAAGCATAAGACAAATAATCACAGATATTTATAATCACATTTTTAACATGTCAAATTCTTTCTTAGTCAAAGCAACAGACGGCGTGCTGACACAATCGTCGCGCAGACTCGCTATCGAAGCTGCCTCGATTATTTCCCGGACTAACTGGTCTTTGTGATTAGCCAAAGCTTTGCATTTTTGGAAAACCGGTGCACAACTAGTTGAAGGGCAATCTCTGCAATGGATTCCCAGGTTCCTGCAAGCTTGCTCGAAATTATTTTTGTGTTTTAGCAGCCTTTCATTCATGCACCTGCCAGTCTGCCCAATGTACTGTTTACCGCAAGTCACTGGCAACGAATAAACAAGGCCTTCGGTGCACTCCACAAAGGGGGTTCGATGCTTTATCGTGCATCCCTGCTTCTTTTTGGTCGGATCGGAGTTGACTCGTCTGCACAGACTTTTGAGTTTATTAGGAGCAGTCATCACTACATTCACGCCAGCTTTTCGACCTATGCCTTTCAGGCGATGGGAAATATTGTGAAGATACGGAATTGCTACTACCGGCCTCCTTTCTTTCTGTTTCTGTGCATCATCTTGCTGCTCGGGCCTAGCCTGCATCAGGTGCTTTTTCATCTGCTTGGCAACAGATACCAACAGGTGCGAGGGGTAACCCGAGTTGCCAAGCCGTTCCGCCTGGCGAAGAAAGCTCACATTCATTTTGTGAACACAGGATTTCCTCAAGGCATTCGTGAAGCACAAGTTCACAATAGCCCTCTTGGTCAGCTTAGAGTGAGCTGATTGGAAGGGCATTGGCGCTTTCTCCGCTCTGGGCTCATAGGCCCAGCAGGCGTGCCCTCTAGTGAACTCAAGTCTCAGGTCTAAAAACCTGAGTGACCCTTGAGCAGGAAGCTCGTGCGTGATAATAAGTGGCTGCAAAGCCTGCGCAAAGCGACCCACCTCCTCCATTACTGCTTCTAGCGTATTCGCCCTTTGGCCATCACAAAGAACTAGGTAGTCATCAACGTACCTAAATACCTTTTTAACACTAGTACCTGCAAGGGTTACGTTCAGGAACCTGTCTTTTCGCGCCAAGTACAAATCACTGAGTAGAGGCGCGATACATGAACCAATGCAAACACCGCGTTTCTGGAGATACACTTTTTCCTCCCAACAGACGTAAGTTGACCTGAGGTACACTGCTAATAGCTCCAGGAACCCTCTAATAGACATTCCGCAGGCGTTTTGAAATGCAACAGCACCATGCGTATCTATGCATTCTTCTACAGACACCATCAGCTCGTCATGCGGTATGGAATAATACAAATCTTTTACATCAACTGAGCATGCGGCAAAGGCACCGCTAGAATTGTCAGTTAAAAATCTAGCTATATCGTCCGAAGATTTCACCTGAAATGGGTCGTCAATTGTTAGTAGCTTTAATTTTGCTTGCAAGAAGACACCAAGAATCTTTTGCCACGTCCCTCCCTCAGAAATTATTATCCTCAAGGGCCAGTCTGGTTTGTGAGTTTTTACAGTGAAAAACGCGTCCAAGTTAGACTTCTTGCAAGTTTTTATGCCTCGAAGGAGGTAGTCAAGTTTAAGTTCTTTGCATAGCTTCATAGCAGTTACCTTTGCTTTCCTAACAGCTGATGTCTTGTGCTCGTCAAAAACAGAGCTGATGGTTTCTAACGCCTTAGTTTTGTACAAGTCCTTGGAAATCACAGCAAAGCCCCCCTCTTTGTCAGAGGTCAGTAACGCAAGGGAATTGTCTTTCAAGTACCTTACAGTACGTCCCACTGGGAGATTCCTCTCGCAGAGCTGGTAGCGGCCAACGACGTCGGCTCCGTCTGAAATACACCTTGCACTTTCCGACTCAGGGCTTGCCTTGGCAACGCGCCGCACCATGGCAAGAAGCTCCGGTGTTGTCTTCTTCGGTTGGATGGCAAACTTAGGCCCAAGGCTAAGCACCTCGCGGACCGGTTGTGGCAGAACATCCACACCAAGCGTGTGGATCTTGTTTTCTTGGCTTTGTTCGGTCATGCCTCTTCTCCTTTCATTGTAGTCAGCGCGCAGCAAGGTGCAAGGAAAGTGCAAGGTGTATTTCAGACGGAGCCGACGTCGTTGGCCGCTACCAGCTCTGCGAGAGGAATCTCCCAGTGGGACGTACTGTAAGGTACTTGAAAGACAATTCCCTTGCGTTGCTGACCTCTGACAAAGAGGGGGGCTTTGCTGTGATTTCCAAGGACTTGTACAAAACTAAGGCGTTAGAAACCATCAGCCCTGTTTTTGACGAGCACAAGACATCAGCTGTTAGGAAAGCAAAGGTAACTGCTATGAAGCTATGCAAAGAACTTAAACTTGACTACCTCCTTCGAGGCATAAAAACTTGCAAGAAGTCTAACTTGGACGCGTTTTTCACTGTAAAAACTCACAAACCAGACTGGCCCTTGAGGGTAATAATTTCTGAGGGAGGGACGTGGCAAAAGATTCTTGGTGTCTTCTTGCAAGCAAAATTAAAACTACTAACAATTGACGACCCATTTCAGGTGAAATCTTCGGACGATATAGCTAGATTTTTAACTGACAATTCTACCAGTGCCTTTGCCGCATGCTCAGTTGATGTAAAAGATTTGTATTATTCCATACCGCATGACGAGCTGATGGTGTCTGTAGAAGAATGCATAGATACGCATGGTGCTGTTGCATTTCAAAACGCCTGCGGAATGTCTATTAGAGGGTTCCTGGAGCTATTAGCAGTGTACCTCAGGTCAACTTACGTCTGTTGGGAGGAAAAAGTGTATCTCCAGAAACGCGGTGTTTGCATTGGTTCATGTATCGCGCCTCTACTCAGTGATTTGTACTTGGCGCGAAAAGACAGGTTCCTGAACGTAACCCTTGCAGGTACTAGTGTTAAAAAGGTATTTAGGTACGTTGATGACTACCTAGTTCTTTGTGATGGCCAAAGGGCGAATACGCTAGAAGCAGTAATGGAGGAGGTGGGTCGCTTTGCGCAGGCTTTGCAGCCACTTATTATCACGCACGAGCTTCCTGCTCAAGGGTCACTCAGGTTTTTAGACCTGAGACTTGAGTTCACTAGAGGGCACGCCTGCTGGGCCTATGAGCCCAGAGCGGAGAAAGCGCCAATGCCCTTCCAATCAGCTCACTCTAAGCTGACCAAGAGGGCTATTGTGAACTTGTGCTTCACGAATGCCTTGAGGAAATCCTGTGTTCACAAAATGAATGTGAGCTTTCTTCGCCAGGCGGAACGGCTTGGCAACTCGGGTTACCCCTCGCACCTGTTGGTATCTGTTGCCAAGCAGATGAAAAAGCACCTGATGCAGGCTAGGCCCGAGCAGCAAGATGATGCACAGAAACAGAAAGAAAGGAGGCCGGTAGTAGCAATTCCGTATCTTCACAATATTTCCCATCGCCTGAAAGGCATAGGTCGAAAAGCTGGCGTGAATGTAGTGATGACTGCTCCTAATAAACTCAAAAGTCTGTGCAGACGAGTCAACTCCGATCCGACCAAAAAGAAGCAGGGATGCACGATAAAGCATCGAACCCCCTTTGTGGAGTGCACCGAAGGCCTTGTTTATTCGTTGCCAGTGACTTGCGGTAAACAGTACATTGGGCAGACTGGCAGGTGCATGAATGAAAGGCTGCTAGAACACAAAAATAATTTCGAGCAAGCTTGCAGGAACCTGGGAATCCATTGCAGAGATTGCCCTTCAACTAGTTGTGCACCGGTTTTCCAAAAATGCAAAGCTTTGGCTAATCACAAAGACCAGTTAGTCCGGGAAATAATCGAGGCAGCTTCGATAGCGAGTCTGCGCGACGATTGTGTCAGCACGCCGTCTGTTGCTTTGACTAAGAAAGAATTTGACATGTTAAAAATGTGATTATAAATATCTGTGATTATTTGTCTTATGCTTTTTTGTGGACGCTTGAACGATATGGTTGCGACGCATGTGTTTTTTGAGAGGGTGAAGAAGGTATAAGAAGCAATGTTTCTTCGAAATAAAAACCAGTTGTAAGTCAGCGCTTGTCTCTTGTCCCGATGTTTTGCGCTGTTCCATCAAGAATGAATAACCAACATGCCCAAGCAAGCTGCTGTCCTGGTTGTAATTATTTAGCGATTGGAGACGAATACTATGCAACAATTCTATGTATACGAATGCCCAGCACGTCACTACAAAGAACACACATAGCCAAAAATTTGGTGTTTATACTCATTTAAGGTAATACTACTTCCCACGCAAGAACACGACAGCCATGTGTAAACTTTTTGCTTTCATAGTAATAAAATCTATCCAACGACAAGTTAGGCGCAGCATGCCTGCTCTTTATAAATATGCAATACTGACAATGTTTGACACTAGCATTCGGCATGAACGAGATAACTGTGATTACTTCGCACATTACGTGCCAGTCCATACTATATGCACAATTTAGATTTGCAAATGTAATGTGTAATTCTCTCTGACTGCCACGTTAGTGCACTGCAAACCAATGAAGTTGCCTTGCATTTGCAATGTTCTCACTACTTTTATGCAACACTGATCACTTCAGTATATCTGCATCGTTCAGTTAGAAGGCCACGGGATAGCTAGAATTAAGGCTATTTTATGTGATGGAAACCATTGACTAGACAACAAAGAAGAAAAGCCTCAACTACTGTCCTGGTGCTGGGACGTCTAATAAGAGCTCAGAAAGACTCGGTTTCAATACGCCAAACCCTCCGCATAATATTACCCTGTGCGAAAATACCCCACCCCACCCTAGTTTAATTTCTGTCCACATGCACCAAGGCTCACTGCACCTGTTATAAATATTGCCCTAAATATTGCAATCAAGCTGCCCGTGTATGCATAGGCTATCTGTGCATCGAGAAAGAAAGAAGTTGTTAGGAATGTTTCACACCAAAAACAGAAAAAAAGGCAGCCTGTTTCTCAGAAACAGCTAAGAGCATGAAATGGTGTGTCCAAAAAGATTAGGCTGCTTTGTACTTATTTATGACAACGAGAACTGTCAGAGCTGCGCTTTCAAACATTCAGGAGCTTTGTGCACAAACGTAGCTTCCGTATGCACGTCTTGCAGCACCAACGCTTCCGAATTGAAACGACCGATGAATATGCACAGGAAAAAGCAAATAGAGAGCGCTTGAATTTAAAAGAAAAGCTACCTTGCACAATCAGCAATTTCACGACAGAACCTTCCAAACAGTGACGTGTACTGGTTGCGGTATACCGAATATATACCTAGCAAATAAGTGTGCGCTTTGTTAACGAGCGGGATTCTGTGGCGGCAATGCTACAGCTCCAATTCCGAAAACCTAATGCTGCAGAAATTGAGTTTTCAAAATACGTGCGAATGCACGATACACTTTTGCACGCATTTAGAACTTTCAGTTGTGAAACACAGACAACGAATCTTGTGTATGCGTCTTCCTTGGCTGGTAAAAAAATTCTATAAGTCTCCAGTTTGCCTGTGTACTCCACAAATTCTAGGATCCCTGTCCGCTACATGTCAAATTTCACTGAAGTGAAAGTAATACAACCGACAGCTGATGATCTGCTAGGGCAACAGGATTTCAAAAGTTTGAGAAGGGCAGTGGGAGTCCAATCCAGGTGGAGTAATGAAATTTGACTAGTAACAGACAGGGATCCTCCAATCTGTGGAGGACACGGCAAATTGGAGACTTACGGAGGAATTTTTTTACCCGCCAAGGAACACGCATACACAAGAGAGAACCACAGAGGACTACGGCTTTTACCAGCCCTTGTCCTGTGCGGTTCTGTCTTGTGTATGCGTCTTTTTTGGCTGGTAAAAAAATTCTTCCATAAGTCTCCAATTTGCCTGTGTACTCAACAAACCGCAGGATCCCTGTCCACTACTAGTCAAATATTTCAACTCCACCTGGCTTGGACTCCCACCGCCCTTCTCTGTGGAGAAAGGGTGACAGCAGCTGGCAAAGGACAAGGTTAACTGCAGATCAACTGGGGAAGCATTATCCTGCACTGATTTTGACGGCAGGTTCACAAGACAAACAAAATCAACTCGAGGAGCGGGGTGCACATCATGCGACTGAATGTCAATGGCCAGTGAAAATGGCACCAGCACTGTGGAATGCACATGCAGAAAACGAGACGCATTTTTTTGTCAACTTTGAGTAGCAGTCTACTGCAATTTTAAAGAGCAAAGCTCTCAAGTATGGCAACACTGGCACTTTTTGTTTTACTGGGGTGAGGGTCGTCGTGAGGGTTGAAGTCCATATTTCTTTTCCATCCACTGTGTTAATTGCGAGCTATGTTTACCTAATAGGGGCTGGGCATCTAACATCACCGTTATTTCTTTGCAGCAGTTAAAACAATACAGCATACATTTTATAACATGCTTAACGAATTTTTGGGAGCAGCATGCTTTTACCCTTCTACTATTTGTTGCTACTGAATCAGTTTGGCGTTGACAAAAGATCTGTAATAAGGAGTAATTACTCATTGACATCCACTCGAGCACAGCCAAATGGCTACAAAGGAAAGCTATACAGCTTTCACAGAAACTTCGTAGTTAAAGAAAGATTCGTCCTGGTCCGGTGTTCGAACTCAGAACCACCACTTCACAGGAGCAGTCGCTCTATCAATTTGTCCAACCTGGACGGCAAGCTTATGGTAGGGCGAGAGCGAAGTGATCAATAACTCGAGTGGGAACTGTGTTGGTCCAATGTTTTAGGACCCCTAAAACATTGGACAAACTCAGTTCCCGCTTCATGTTACCTCTAAAACATTGGACAAACTGAGTTCCCGCTTCATGTTACAATACTGAGTGACATTTTGGTCTATACACCAGAAATACCGGCAAAGCATCATGATAGAACACAATGTTTTTTAAAGGGATAAAGGAATATGTTCGTCCTTTCAGAGGGCACATATGCATAAGAGGCAACATGTGTGAAATAGTCTCTGCACCTGAAGCAGTGTAAATTCCATTATGTTAACAGCAGCAGTCAAAAGCTTCATGAGCGACTATTTCATGCAGATCATGTAATTACATTCATGTAATTCAGGATCAGATTCATGTGATTATACAGGGAGGTACTGCTGCTAAGTGCATGTAGAGCTCTGCATGCATTTCTAAACCCGGCTGTGAGCCTATGTCTACGAAATTTTTCTAAATAGGCAGGTAAGGTATGCATCACTGGAAAACAATACCTACCACAAACAGCTGAGGAGAGATAGCACAGCCAAAAGCTGGAAGCACGAATGGCCCAGTAGATACTGGCAGCTGGCAACTGCAAATAAATATGTCAGAGCAACTGTTGTCAGTGGCCGTAACAATGTCATGAATGACAAGAGAAGAAATTGTCTACTGCTTCATAAATTAGAATAAGGTAGTAACATAGGAACACAAAAAGCAATGAGAGGGCCCATGACAAAAGAAATGAACAGATTGTATGTGATGCACCGATATACATTTTTTCAGTAGATTTACATGACTGTCACACCCGCATAGAAAGATGAGCAGGCTGGAATACCACTATTTTTATGCATGATGAAAAGAGCGTAACTATTCGAATATAGCATGCACAGGATTTTATTACTACTAGGGTGCTTTGCAGCAGCACCGAAGGTATTTTTAAATTGAACGTAGCGACCAGTAGACCCGTCTGCTTTGCACAAATGATGAGAGGATGGAAAAGGCATGCATTCATTAGCAAGAAGCACGATATCTCACATCACAGCATGAAACGAAAATTGGTATTGCATTTAACAAATCTGCACAGAAATAAAAACTGCCTAGTGGCAATGCAAGTAAGAGCAAGGGAAAAAAATACTGAAGAAAACTGGTGAGTGTGGTGCAGGGAGGTCTGTGGGTAGGGTCTCGTGCCTGGGAATAGTTCCGAGCGCGGAGAATCGCCGGCAGCACAGCTGGTGGCAGTCAACCAAGAATAAATAAGAGAAAGTGAAAATCAATAACAAACCATCACCGATATAGCGAACGACTTGAAAGCGGGCCGCACAAACGAGGGATATAGCAAAAAGCTTGAAATCCTAAATAAGTGCGCAGTTGCATCCCAAACAGTTCTCAAAATCTGAAGGCGAGGAAGCATCGACACCTACACCTCAGGGCAGACGCAAGAACGATCTAACTATGACATAATACTGTGTCAAATTCTGTTCCATGGGGAAGCACAGATAAAAATTTACAAATGACTAGGCAAGGGATATGCCCCAGCCTTTTACACGCGATCATTGTCCCCGAAAAAATTGTATGACAAATATTAAGGCGTAAGCACTAATCCCACGAGTACACACACTGAGCACTGTCTGTTGGCAGCTGGCCTAGCGCGAGTGCTCTGTCGCGCGGCACTGCCGCTCATCGTCATCTTCTAAGTAGCACAAATCAATCCGACGGGCACCAGCCGCGAGGCAACTCGACCGTTGTCAGTTCCCTTGTCTGTCCGCAGCTGGCCTAGCAAGAGCGCTCTCTAACGTGGCACTGCACGCTCATCATCCTCTCCTACGTAGCACAAATCTATGCTATTGGAATGTAGTAAACTTTGTCTGTTGTTTTTCGCAGCGCTAGCAAGAGACCGCATAACTCTGTTGTGATAACTGGTGGCATTTTTATTTACCGCGGCACCCGAGTACTAAACGCAGATAGAGACTATGGAGCAACAGTTGCCATGCGGCCTATACGCCCGTTCTTTTCTGGTAAAGGCCGATTCACACGATTTTCCGTTCGCCCGCTGCCGCGGCCGACAGCGCGCCTCTCAATGTGGTGACGCATGAATACGTAGTGCGCGGGCCGCGGGCGAACGGACCGTCGTGTGAATCGGCGTTAACGCATTATAGCTGAGGCAACCGCACGCAGACTGCCTGCACTGCCATCCCTATATAGGCGCACACTAATAACGCGTGCGAATAGAGATCAGAAGTAAAGAAACGTACACGGGACTCACCGTTCAGACGGCTCATCAAGGCTTAGCAAAACCGCACATTCTTCTTCGTTGCCTCTCCAGATGACAAGTCGTAGCGCTACCTTTCTTCAGGGCTTTACCCGTTCAAAATCACCAGTGTTGATAGGGCGTAATTCTCGTCGTTGGTTTCCAAAACACACTTGTGTTCTTCATACACGTCCACCGCACGAGCACTCAAACAATGCTACGAAAACCCAAATAACACAAACCGTGACGACGGCTGCAGTTTTGCTTCGTTGAAAAAACCTACAAATGCGCTTTTTTTATTACTAATATTTGAATTGTGTTCGCAACAAAAACAAATTATATTTTTTCATTTTATTTCTTTATTAAATGCGAATACCAAAGCGCTTTTAGATACTTTTGCTGACATGTCGTTTGTAGAAGCTGCGATCCTGTGATCCCATCCCCGGGTGTCCTAGCAGACGACGGCGCAGACGACGCTGTTGACGGAATGCAATTTCGATTGACGGCAGCGAAAATCCCTTAAATGCGACAAAAAAGGCAAAGAAACGCACCGTATCGCAAACTGGTCCATATCAAGGATATGTTCGACGCGAGCGGTAGGACAAAGAGCAGCTGCGATGCATTACTCTACGCGACACTGGCATGGTCGACGGAGATCTACATGAAACAGAGCTTAAATGTGACCCGTACAAGCGGATTACTGTGATATCAACTGCGTTACGGAACTACGACGATACTTGCTTCACACTTTAGCTTGTATGCAACAGCGGCCCGCACTCGCCGCATCCTGTTCGAGTGTACTTTCACTAGCAAGAGCCCACATGCATGGAAGCCGACAGAAGCAACTGTCTTTTCGAGTTCAGATTGTTCCGAATAATACGAGCAGCTTACTTTAGCACGTACTCGAATTCAAGTTCTCAGCCTGTGTGTCACGTATGGTGACGATGGCGTCGAGGACGAGCTTAAGAATCGCCTTAACGTGGCCGCAACGCAGCCGGTATCGCAAGCATTCGTGCGCTAATTGTTGTTCACCTGTACTGCGAACGTGCGCTCAGTCGCAGGCCAGCCGCTAGCTGCTCGATTTGCCAGCCTTGCGAGTACAATTCGCAAGTTTCTGAGCCAATCTTTGAGCGAGCCGAGCTTTCAGCTATGACGCTGCTCGCGAGCGCGCCGCGCGACGAGCTTCGGCCTGCTCCCTGGCTGCCGTATTCGTAGCTAAGCCTAGGAGGTTTCACTTCGATGCCAGAGCTGAGAGCGCTTTCAAACTGGCTAGCGCTGAGGTGCTACTCTTTGCATTGTAAGTACGTTTTATTGTGAACTATGTCTCGTAGTGAAATAAAGATATGTTCGGGTCCACCCGAACGGTGATGATGGCGTCGAGGACGAGCTTAAGAATCGCCGCAACGCCGCCGATATTCCATGCATACATGTGTGCTAAATTTGTTCACCTGTGCTGCAAACGTGGGCATAAAGGCTCGCTCAATCGCAGGCCAGTCGCTGCTCGATTTTCCAGCCTTGCGTGCGCGATTCGCAAGCTACGGAGCGAATCATTGAGCGAGCCGAGCTTTCGGCAACGACGGCGCCCGCGATCGCGCCGGGCGACGAACTGTGCGCTGCTCGCTGGCTGCCCTTGTCGTCGCTAAACCTAGCCGATTTCACATAGATGCTGTAGCTGAATGCGCTTCGAAACTGGCCAGCACTTAGGTGCTACCCTCGGCACCGTTTTACTCTGAACCCCGCGTCATAGGGAAATAAATATATGCTCGGTTTCCGCGACCCCTTCAGGAGCGGAGCTATAGCAGAGGCCAGGCGAACTCCAGAGCAGCAGCAAAGCGGCTATGGGAGTAAATTTGTATGGCTGTTATCGCTTCTACCAACAACTCGACATTGGCTAATGATACTCTATCCCAGAGCTTTGGTCGTGAACAAACAATACCAGTGCATTTTTCTGACGCCGGCATCCAGGCTGGCAGGCCAGCCCCGAGAAGCTAGCGCGCCCTTACGATTGTATGGCCGTAAGGGCGGAGGAGTAAAACAAGCACTGAACTCCCTTGGGGTATGCAGGAGTGGAAATGCCATTTTACTCTTTTGTCAAGAGGAGTGAACAGGACCTTTCACTCTTTCTCGTTTGTAGAGAGAGTAGATTGAGACCTGCAGGAGTAGCGAGGCTCTTTTACTCTTAATGCAAGAGTAGCAGTTCTTAGAGTGTATTTTCCTGCTTCTATTACGTGATATTGTGTACACCCGATTGTATCTGGACCTTTGGAGCTGCTGACGCGATTTTTTTTCGATTTTTTTTCTTTTTTCAAATTATACATCTTACGAGGATCCTTAGTGTTATGTACGTTTAATTACACGATTCCCTCAAGTTTGACTGAAATCGAACGGTTTTCCAACCATTCTGTGAGAATTTTCTCTCTGCCGTGACGACTTCCGGTGGATGTGGCGTTACACCATTCCCGTGGCTATATCGACGTCCGCGCTATTTAGACGCAATTTTGACATTTTTCCAATAATTAATTAACTGACTACTCTAGAGTCACCAAACTTGGCTTCGGCGTTCATATTTTCATCCTCTATCTGAAGCAAGAATTGGCTTTCATCTATCTTTTTTAGTTCCCGAGTTAAACGCGTGTGACACGCTTTGTTAGTGGACGGGCGACAATATGAGCCATTATAGGCTTTCGCCTTAAAAATAAGCTGGCGTCATCAAGCGGCCGTGTGGCCCACAGAGCAAGACGCACACCCCGACTTCAAACAATGCTGTGCACGTTGTTCGTCTATATATATACCGGGTGTCCCAGCTAAATGTAACCAAACTTTTAAAAAAGGCGCAGTGTCCTAGTCCAGTGAAACCAACTCAGGGTTATTCATGTTCGCGTGGCCTAGTCTTGAGTATTTTTTTCGCTCTTCAAGGTTAATTAATTAGTTAAGTTTAATTAGCTAACTTTTTAATTATTAACTTCAGGAAGAAAATGTCAATGCAAAAGTTTTAGATGATCTCGAAAAACCGCTAGTAGTGCTGTTTCCGTCAAGTTACGACTTACGTAGCTTCATTTATTGGCTTTAAAAGAAAGCTGTCACGTGACCAGCTGCTCGCTCACTTCTCTGCCCCAATGTGCACCCAAAGTCTCATCGAGGAGAGGACTTCAGAAAAAATAAATGTTATTCCTTAAGGCGCGTCTTGGGACGTTGAAGTGGCACAGTTGTCATCCGGAAGCTTTTTCTTATTGTGCGGGTTATGGTTAAAGGCGGTAAAAAAACTACGTTACGTAAATGTTACTTTGCTGAAAATGTCTCAGTAAGCTGTTTCTCAAAGCGATCTACAACTTTTCCGTTGAAACATTGTTCCTCAAGTCAATAATTAAAAAGTTAGCTGATTAACGGTGGGGCTAAGAATTAACATGCAGAAAACCAAAGTAATGTTCAACAGCCTATCAAGGGAACAGCAGGTCGCAATCGCTAGCGAGGTGCTGGAAGTAGCAAGAGAATGTGTCTACTTAGGGCAGGTAGTGACCGCAGATTCGGATCATGAGAGGGAAATAACTAGAGCAATAAGAATGGGGTGGAGCGCATCTAGCAGGTTCTCTCAGATCATGGATGGTAGCTTACCAATATCCCTGAAGAGAAAAGTATACAACAGCTGTATCCTCCCGCTACTCACCTATGGGGCAGAAACGTGGAGGCTAACAAAGCGGGTTCAGCTTAAGTTAAGAACAACGCAGCTGGCTATGGAAAGGAAAATGATAGGTGTAACGTTAAGAGATCGGAAGAGGGCGGAGTGGGTGAGGGAACAAACGTGGGTTAATGACATCTTAGTTGAAATCAAGAGGTAGAAATGGCCTTGGGCAGGGCATGTAATGCGAAGGCAAGACAATCGCTGGTCCTTAAGGGCAACGGAGTGGATTCGAAGAGAAAGAAAACGTAGCAGGGGACGGAAGAAAGTAAGGTGGGTGAATGAGATTAAGAAGTTTGCGGTGATACAGTGGCGGCAACTGACAAAGGACGTGTTAATTGGAGAGACATGGGAGAGGCCTTTGCCCTGCAGTGGGTGTAGTCAGGCTGATGATGATGATGATCAATTAGTCAACCTTGAAGAGCGAAAAAAAACTGCAGACTAGGTCACGCGACTGTAAACAACCCTCATTTGGTTTCAGACGGCTAGGACACCCCGTGTTTTTTAAAAGCTTAGTTACATTTAGCTGGGACTCCTGGAATACTCGACACCAGTTTTCGCGAAATTCGTTCCAAAATTGTGGCGCAACATTTTGTCGTAAAACATTTCAGGTGGTGTCGTACGATTTCTCATTTCGTATATCTTAGATGTGCCTGTCAAGCTAGAGGCCAGCTTGAGGCAGGGATACGAACGTGGAAATATGCACGTTCGTATAAAGATTGTGATGCAACCGTTCGTCTTTTTTATTTATTATTTATTCAAGGACTACTGCAGCGCCCGAAGGCATAGTTGCAGGCGTGATGTACAAGGAAATAAAGCATTGCAAGTACCATAGTGAGATGATGGTACTATTTGAAGGACACATGGAACAGCCATAAAAACATCAAAAACACGCAAACACACACCTACATTGAATTGTGGAATCTTAGCATAATATCAGTTTATGAAATGAAACACTTCAACATTTGTGAGGTCAACAAAGTTTTTAGGCAGTTTGTTCCACAAAGATATGTAATGTGGAAAGCAAAAATTCTGAATTCTGATAAGCGTTATTTAGACAACTGCATTCTTGTATCTTAAAATCGTGGGCACAACGTGCAGATTCAAAATGTGGCAGGAGAACACAGAGCTTTATCAATCCGAGTTTTATCGCACTAGATGGGTAGAACATTCCTAATTCACTGTACAGGTGCCTAGTACTAAGAAGTTCCCAACCAAAAGATGCTTTCATTGCTGAAACGCTGTGCTGAAAATTGTCGTCACTGGCGACAGAACGAGCTGCACGGCACTGTACGCGTCCTAAAAGACCTTATAATGCAACCATACGCTTATCCCACTCCGCACTGGCATATTCAAGAACGGATCTAATGCGCTTCAGGTGCAGCAGTTACTCTACATTTGCTGGGGCCTCCGGATAGCGACCCTTCAATTCCCCTATATCCTTTCCTGGGTCCACTCGGAAGCCTATGCCCCCCCCCCCCCCCTGCCTACTCTGCGACCCCTTCACTCACATCCTTTTCCAATGGCCGGCGGATCCTCCCCCCCCCCCCCTACCCGGCCCGCACACCGGGGAGCCTGGAGCACCCGACCGGCTGGGCGGAGTGGGAGACCCTGTTGCGCTCTGCGGACACGAACACGAGGATTGCGACGGACCGGACCGCTGACGTCACGGACCACCATGAACGTCTGAGTGCAGTGAAGCGGTGCGGAGCCCTGGTGGGGCTTGCGTGTACTAACACCCTCCTCCTCGTTCCGGGTGGTGTCACACGCGAGTGTGTGTGCGTGTGGCTGGGAGAGGGTGCGTCGTACACCTCCGAAGGCAAATGCCGCACAGTCGATCACACGGTTTCATGCTTCCGCTTTCCCACTCGTAAGCAATCATATGTGTGTGGGCCGATTTTTTTTTTTTTCAGTTTCCAATGCAGTGGGCCTGCCGGGGTCTGGGATCAATCACTGCGCCTCTCAATGCACAGCAGGATGCCAAAGGTACTACAGCAATTAGGCAAATCATTCAAAATACAGTCATAATCGCAGCAAAGATGCACAGAAAAAAAGTGGACGCAATAATTTCCAAACCAGTGATAAAACGAGAATTGTAAGGATAGATCACTTTGGCTGAAGTCACAGCCCTGTGCCTGTACAATACGTCCAGCATCCACCAGAAGACTTACGAAATATTTCTCCGAGCAGTGCCACTCTTTGCGAAAGCCTTCTTTCGACCTCCTCTCACTGCATCTGGCGGCAGCAGCTCCCACTTGACGTGAAGATTGTCGTTCTCAACGTAGCCCCGACGATAAGGTTGTCCAGGTTAAGCCATTCGCCATCTATGTAAGCGCTTGCGTTTGGCGATTCTTGCGGCTTCTCAAACCATTTCCCGTAACTCCCCATGACTTGGAAGCCCACCCTTGAGCAGTCCTTGGGGTGCACAACGCTCAGGCCGACTTTTTGCTTGAACGGCCACGGGACAAGGTCGTCCATGTGTCCTTTGTATAGAGCCAGGACCACATAAAGATTCACAGATCCGGCAACTTTTCTGAGGCAGATTCCAGGACACAGGCAATATCCACGCAGATACACCAGATTGTGGTCATACTTAGCAACGCCTCCGAGCAGCGCTTCTTTAAGTGCATTCACACCTGGTACAATAAAGTTGCAGGCCGTTACTTGGAGCTGCGTATATCGCAATCCTTCTGTGATTCTATCGAGTGCCGTCTCGCTGTATTCTTTCAATTCGGCTTTAAACGAAGCAGCAATGTTCGTCACAGTTTCTCGGGTAGCTTTTGTCACATAAACCAGTGCGTCTCTCAGCGTTGCACTCGCAGGAAGATTTAGTGCATCAACCTGTGCTTTCAAACCATTCTGCTCTTCCTCATTGCAGACTGTCAGCTCACGAAGAAATGTATTTGAAACCTCTCCGTTTGGCTCGGGTTTAGCGGCCAGTTCCTCTTTCATTGTTTCTTTGAACTTATTTATGCCCTTTGAGATATCGTTGAATCTATCACTGTGCGTGCGAATGTCAACGGCTATTTGTTCTACGCATCGTCTGATTTCTGCTACCTGATGTTGAAATGCTACTGGGAAAGAAGGCAGAAATTGTTTGTCCTTCTTGCTGCCTGTCCCTACTTGGTCTTCGGATTCAACTGCTTTCATTTGTGTAGAGCAGTCTGATGTCAGATGAGAGCACACGTCCACGCAAAGAACATTGGCTGAACACATGGGGCAAGGAACTGAGTGGTGTCCGCATTCGGTTTGAAAATGGCGGGAGATCTCCAAAGCAGACGTCACAGTCCCGCAGCCACATTCGTTGTTCCAGCAAGCCACCTGCAGGGATAATGGAGTCAGCGTTTTCATAAAAATCATATCTGCTGCTCTATGTGCTAAATTGCGGTCCTCTCGGCGTTTGGGGCTATTTTAAGCTGGGATTTAGGGAGCGGTTCGCCTGGGCGTTTAAAGCACGACGACAGTAGGAAGAGAGACAGGCAATCGCAACTGTGCACTCAGTGTGCACTCGGAGCGTCGTGTGCTGAACAAAGGAGATGCTCATTCATCTCGTTTCGCCAGAGCTTCGCAAGCATTTAGAGCAGCGGGTTCTTTGAGGCTGATAACGCGTTACATTCGCCAGCGTTGTGACAGTAAGAACATACTAACGAAAAAAGAGAATATTTCCTTACTTTTGTCTTTCGCGGAAATGGAAGCCGTGTAATATGGGATTTTTGTTTGTTGCGCACAAATAAAAGTTGGTATTACATTTGCAAGCCCCATATGCCTCACCTATTTGGAGCCCGCATCATGCTTACCTTAACAACGCGCTTGAAGTAGTACAAAACAGAGCAGCCAGATTCGTTCATTCTTCATATTGCTACGACATCAATGTGTCAGGGTTGACAGATAAATCAGGGTTATCACTCCTCTCAGTTCGTCGCCGCATCGCCAGCCTTTGCTTATTCTACAAATTTTAACACAGTTCACGTTCCTGCGCGCCCTACATCGTCCCGCCAACCCGCATATCTGATCGCACTTTTCATCCTTTCCAAGTTTCTCGACCACGTGCCCGCACGGTGGCTTTTGCAGCCTCATTTTCCCCCCGTACCACTGTGGATTGGAACGACCTTCCCAGCGAGATTGCAGCCATCATGTGCTCCGTGACCTTCGCTGATAATCTTCATGCTTATTGTTCATCGTGTTAACACTTGCCGCCAACTAATATTGTACCCAGCCCTTATGTAATGCCCTCACCGGGCCTTTAAGGAAAATAAATGAAATGGAATGGAATGAAAACTGACTTCTAGATAGCGTCTTGTTCCCGTGGACGACACCCCTTAATGCACGCCATCCCTTATGTTAGAATACTTCTGACTGCTTCGAACAGCAGCATGAACATCGAGTCACTGAGTAGGCCGAATTGAGCATCCTACTTCCCGAAAATTCTGTGCCCCTGATGCAGTTTCAGCGACCAGCATAGTGGCTGATAAATCGTCTCGATCGCTAAAACTGTCAGCAGGTTGAAGATTTGTACTCTTCTGCAACATTTACAAGTTTCACGGAGTAGAATGAGGGAAAGGGGGGGGGGGGGGTGAGCACGCGTCAGCTACGAGGGCCAGAAAAGAACTACCTAGCCTTGGGTATTTGCGAAAAAAAAAAACCCAGACCGTGATACCTGTGTGTCCAAACTCGAATAAACCATGCGACGATAGGCGAACAAAACCGAATTTTCATTCCCGTTCTTTCGCTTCACTACAGCGAGAACACGTAACAATTCACAGCATCGTGCGCTTTTAAACTCCTCGGCTCTCGCACGTTTCAACGAGAGAATTCGTTTCCTCTGCACGCGCACACTTTTATCCACTGGGCACGAGCATCGGCCATGCAAAGCTTTTTGTTTACAAACATGAAAATTGCAAACGAGAATAAGAAAAAAAATGTCAGCCGATTTCGGTAATTAGGCCAAATGCGGATATGTAAGCTAGCGTGATGTGTTTCGGTGCTGCGCCTCTCTGCTAGGTTAAGGTGGTTGTTGGCGTGTGTGTTCTTTTATGAAAAAGTGAAAGAAGCACATGGCAACACCTTCCACAGCACCGGCCTTGTGAAACTGTGCCACTGCTCACCTTCCCACCCGTTACACCTTGACAATTAAGCCCCCAGTGGGCAGGTGAGCAGTGGCGCAGTGGCACAGGGCAGGTGGTGTGGAAGGTGGTGCCATTTGTTGGACATTGGTTTCTTGGGTTGGGTTGCAACCCAGGTCGCCATTCCCGAGCATCCTCTTACAATTAAATGGGCTAGCGCCTGACACGGTGGGGAGGTAGCCCACCACCCGGTACGCAGGTGAGCATCCTACCAGAAAATCGGCTTCAAGAAAACACACGTACGGAAAAACACACCGCACCCACATGCGGGGAATGGCCACTATAAGAGCTAAAGCGCTAAAACAAGCGAGCTCGATGCCTGTTTCTCATATTCGCTCACCTCTGTTCTCAGCAGCTGATCGGCAGGGCATCCCTTCCAGTCGACGTCTCCATCCTGGCACTCGTACCCGTGGAGTGGACAGACGTGCAGGCCGTCCTGGCCGCATCGCTCGTAGCAAGACTCGCACAGCACGTGCATGCAGGGCAGCCAAGCGGTGACCTTGCGCACGAGGCCACAGGTGCTGCCAAACTCGGTTTGGAGGAATAGGCTTGACGAAGTTGAGGGGCTTCCAGTCGAGTTCCGGAGAGAATCCGGCGAGCGTGTACCGGAAACTTGCAGCATCCATTGATCTTCACGGGCGCTCACTGGTAAGGTGGATTAAAGAAAAGATTTTTTCGGCCCCATGAAGCGCTGTTTTATCGTTATTTTTTATTTTCAACAGCTGTCATGGCGATAATCGCAGCCACTCTGCAGCCTTTTGTCGAACGTTTTACAGCGCATGCGGGAGTGATGCACACAATCTTTCTTTAAGGCTGACAGCGCATCCTATTTCGATGAGCGCTAATAATTATCACGCTGTGCCGTTGAAACTTTGTCTTGGAAAGCAGTGTGTGTTTGTTCATTAAAATCGGAAAATACACTTCGTACAGGCTTGATCAATGTTTTGCTTCGTCACAGCCACGGGGGCCTGTATTCAGTGGAAGCCGAACTCAAAAATGTCTATGATTGCTCGGCGTTCTTGGTACTACTTGCCCACAACTTCGACCGAGAGTGCAATGCAATTTCGTCGCATTCTGGGGTCTGGAATCAACGCATCGACATCAAGAATCTCGAGGGCCTTGCAAAAAATCACTGCGTAGATGTAGAAAACATACCCGAAAACACAGAACTGTCGTATGCTGCTTTCCTTAAGCTTACGGACATCCGTACATGTTTTTCCAGGTGCCGCAAAGTCCACCCAGCACTGCCCCGCGAACACTCGTTCCTCGCACCCCACGGCAGACGCTTCGGTCCGATGTCGGATGGACTTGGTGCCTATGCTGCCGTTGCATCGAAACTTTCGAAAGTTTCTCCTTCAAGAATCAGCGCATTTTCATGCTTAATGATGATAACATGCGCACCAATTTGATCTTTTTTTTAAACGTCTTTATTTCTGCATTTAGTAGGCCGATACCTTGCGGCAGAACTAACCAATTTGATCCTTTCTGGCTATCAGTCGCGGCAGCGCATGAGGTCTACAATGGAAGCTGAGGGCAGCGACAGACTACAAAACGAACTACTGATCACGCTCACGCACGTATACATAGGCGTCGGTGACACGGCCGTGTGGGCTTTCATGCGTTATGTCCAAGGAGGATATATATAGAATTTAAGTTTTATATATCCTCCTTGGTTATGTCCTGTCATGAAGTGCACATGCAAGCTTCGAGGGCTCCTCGAAAGTATGCGAGCAGCAGACGCAGCAGTTGTACTCGCAATATTGCATTCAATGCCACATCTGAATGAATAAACTGCACGCACTTTTATCATCTAATGGAGCACCGATCTGCACCGACCTATCGGTAACTGCATGCTTTTGACTAGGTACGCAGTAATTTTGAACAAAGAGTACGCTTCTAATTAACTCCGTGATTAAAGGTTTGTATGTTCGTGAATCGCTTCATGTGGGTAGCAAGCTTAAATGTACTAGAGTACGTTCCGCCTAACTGTAGTCGGCCGCTTCCCAGCTATAGCTGTGGGCAAGGGACACTGGTAGGACGCTTTGTCCCAGAGGAACCTGTCTCGCGTGCCGGGGCTTCACATACTGTGTGTATGATGACCCGTGCTGGGACACATATTTCTTTACTGAGCCAAATGAGAGGTGATGGTGCATGCGTGCGGTACTCCTCAGATATTTTTGAGCATTTATTAAAGTATATCGCCTTTTCACGGCTCGTAAGACAAGCAAGACCACGAGCTCGAATCGCCCTTCACATAGCGACTACGAGCATGCGTGTGCATGTATGCAGGAGCGAGCAGTAAAAAAATAATGAAACAGACATCTCGCAATTTCACAGCGGCCGCAGCTTGAGTAAAGTAGCTTGATAAATGACTCAACTTACAACGAAACACCCTCACCAGCCGCCTAAAGAGCACAACACAGCGTGATTGCTTTTGAGAGCTTGCAGTTTTTGGTGCGTACAACGACCACGCGCAGCTTGCACGTAATGCCAGGCGAAGGATTCAGATCCCGTGCTTGCGTCTTGGTGTTCTTTCCGTCGTCTGTTCGGCGCCATTTTAATTACTAAGCGCGTCGCATTCTTGGGTGCGTTGGCTGAGCTGCACTGCTCATGTTTTGAAGGTAATTGTCTATTGACGGTGATATAGTGCTCCTCGAGAAAGCGCATAAATACGTCACCAGCCGCAGTTGTACGAATCCAAGAGTATCGGAAGCATAAGTGCTTTGCTTTTATGAACTTTTGCGCCTATACAAGTATTGCTTTCCGTGAAAATGGCATATTTGGTACTTCGTGATGAGAACCTATCAGTATGGGCTGCCTAAGTATTCAACTTTTATGAACCTTTCACAATTGTGTGAGCCAGAACGAACAGAAGACTATGAAAAAAGAAATTGGGAGTGACTTAGCTCAGCTAGGTCCGGATATACGTAGCGAAAGAAATTTCGTGTATTGACGTTTCAGTAGCGACACGCCGTCAGTGTCGTTCAGCAGCTTGACGGCGTCTCTTCGCGAGACGCTCTTCGGGCATCTCGGTCGCCCGCTCAGCCTTTCTCTCCTCTGTTTCGCGCTGTCGGCCGGCCTTGTATCATGGAGCGACTTCTGGATCGGAAGACTCAATTTCACGCAGCCTGTACTGCGGCCGTTACGAGCACGGCCGCACTCCTTCTTCCATGGTGCGCGTCTGAGGAGCCAGGGCCTCGCTTCCGGCTTGTATCCCAGCTGCGCGGTGCGACTCTGCGCATACGCAGTGCACCAGAGCGACTGCGGCGTCATGGTTGCCATAGTACTGGTTTCCATGGTAACGGCGAATGCGCAGTTGGGGCCTTTGGCAGGCACCACGAAATGCGCCTACTTCTAGGCTAGTGTAGCTTTCGCTACAAAAACAAAATTGTTGACAGGTTGAACGTGGCTGCACAAATCTTAGAAATTCGTGAAAGCAGGACAGATGCATTCGTGATGATGACGCTTTTTAGCGGCGCATGTGCGCCGGCATCGCCGTATTCGCGTTGGTGTCGCACTGCGTCTGGTGTGGCACCTTGACGTTGCGCACAGCGTTCAGATCCGCCCTCATGTACGCATTTTAACATCTGAGGTTCTCTTTGCATAATAGGGACATGGACTAACTTTTCCAGTGCCACTCCAGCAGAAACCAAGGCAGAGAATTTCTGATTCCGAAAAAAGGCGACGAACGCGTGCATGAATTAAGAGCTTTTAATTCGGGTAAGTATTTTTATGACATGCTCACACCGTCAAGCCACTCACCTGTTTGTCATCTACGTGCATTACTCGACGTCAGTGTTCTGATGGAACACTTTCATGATTAAAGCTTTATAAAATAAGCATTCACTGTTAAAATTCCTTCTGTGCCAATACTATTAGTTCAGTGCTGTAGATCTTAGTTCATATTTTCCTTGAGGCTTCTATCACTATCAGTGGCGTTAACTCGGCTTCTTCTGCTGCTGTGTGTTCGCGGCGGCCTACCAGAAATAAATACATGTTGATGTGTAACCTTGGTTGTATTTTCACAGTTCCGCGGCGGTGGAACTTCGATGGAGAAGAAAATCCAGAGGACCGTGTACTGTGCGACGTGAGTGCACTTTAAAGAACCCCAGGTGGTCGACATTTTGCCGGAGCCCTTCACTACGGCATCCCTCATAACCTGAGTCGCTTTGAGACGTTAAACCACATATACCACAAACCACATTTTCAAAAATTCACCTTCTTTTAGGGGCTTTGAACCCGTTTGACAAAAAAAGGGGAGTTCTGCCCTTCTACTGATAAAGGTGCTGGCTTTAGCCAGATATTTCTGAAAAAAAAAATAGACGAATGGGTCTGGATATCTTCTAAACCGGAATGTTCAAGCGCTCTGGTCTCCTGGGGATTTTAGCACCTGCTACAATCAACTCTTCCACGCTGTCAGTAAAAGCAATTAGCGCAGGAAACGGACGACACAAAGAGGGCCCACCATGAGCGCTGGTGAGTGCCCTCTTTCTGTCGTCCCGTTTCTTGCGCTAGCTGTTTTCATGGATAACCAACAGGCCCAAATTCAGGCGTTCACGCTGTCAGTGTTGAAGCTGTGACAGGTAGCAAGTCCAGGACCATACTTTGAAGATGTTCCCCTGATAGCATGAGTCAGGCAGGTTCCTTCCTCCGTTCTATATTCCTTCTTCTGCGGAGCCAGCCAGACAATATCGAAGATTGCAGATTACACTGCGCCGTAATCATTTCGAAATATTTAGAAGCGGGTTCACACAACTTTGCCGTCAAGGTGCGGCTTTTCTGCACGGCGTCCAAAACCTTTCTTCCCAAGCCGTGTCTGCTTCATGCAGCATCCTCCGAAGCCTTTTCTTCCCCGCATACCCCGGGCCGTATCCTCGTCACCAGCGGGTCTGTGGTTGCTCTGTCCATCCTTCCATTGGTAAGCTCTTGCTGCCCGCCGCCTCCGCAGACACTTCCTTCGCATCGGGAAGCCAACGCGCTCCGCCGGTTATTGGAAACGCGGTGCTGTTCTAGAGAGTTGCACCACTTGCCACATGGGCTGCAGTAGCAGCGACGGAATTGAGCGACAGAGCGGAGGAGCTTCGGAGCAGTGACGGATCGTCATTCGTGTCTCGCTCATATGGTAAACGGCTGTCCCTGTCAGGGTGTGGTCCCTGGTTCGAACCCCGGACCGGGGGGAATTTTTGTTTATCTATGAAATATCTTGCGTTTGTTTCCTTTTCTTTGACAGCGCTTGGGAGGATGTTGAGGAGTAATTACTCCCTTGATAGTGGAAAATGTGTTAGCACGTTGTCGTCTGTACCATAACTGGTGGCGTCTTTCTAGAAGGTTGCTCCCCTAATCAATGTTTCGACCTCCACTTCTAAGCCTTCGTGTTTTTGATGAACTCTCACTGCTTGTTTCTCCTAACGGCGAAGTATTTTGCTACGTTCTCGCCTATAAGCAAAATCTTAATCAGTTATGATTGATACCAAATGCTTCTGGAGGGAATGCCGCATTCGTCAAGGTCACGTGCAAAGGTGGACTGCAGCAACCCCCGCAAGCCACACACCGGGCTCGCTATGTACGCTTCCACGGGGAATTGAATAGAGAAGGAGTGAAGTGAAACGCCAAGATCCAAACGAGATAACCTAATTTCCAAAATGCCCGTGGTTCAACTCTGCCGAGCCGAGTTTCACGTAGCGAAAGCTTCAAGCGACTTGCCGCATTGTTCCAAGATGAACTTTTTTTTTAATCGAGGTGTTTGCCATTAGACATAATGTAAAAAAGAAAGAAAGTTATAAGAAGGAGTGTACTTCAATACACGTGCGCGCCTCAGCGCGCTCTCCTTCCTCCATAGCACACAGCTCTGGTTATATATACCCCGTACCTTATGTCACAACTGTGAACTGTATCACGTGACACAACGTGATTACCACGTGACTTTCTTGCAGCCTCTGCCGACAACTTCCAATGTCAGAATTCAATGTCAAAGCTCAAGATCAAAGTTCAATATGAAAGTTTAACGTCAACTGTCACGGTCAAAGATCAAATGTCAATGTCAAAGGTCGGGGTCGAAGTTCAAGGTCCAAGGTGGCCCACTAAGCGGACCACACATGGTTAGGTATATGTGCATAGCAACACTAACCATGTCTCATCTCAAGCTCGTCTCAAGGTCATTCGGAGGCTCACGGAGAAAAGCGTCCCAGCGATAGTAATGTAGCTTTCGCTACAAAGCTTAACAACGGTGCAGCTGGTATGCAATTTGCAAGGCCCAAACGCTGCTGATATGAAATGTATATGGTCCACGGCGGCATGTCGTATCAAGCGGCTACTGTTGCTTTACTTTTGTGCTTCCCTTTTACTAATTACCATGCCTTTACCATGCGTTTACCATGCCTTTGCTTTCAGGTCATTTCACGCCAAATGTTCCAGATGTTTCGCTGAACCATCTCCGATTCGTTAAAAAAAAACGCGCACACTTACTGAAAAGTCGTAAACTAAGCCTTAAATGTTTTTGCCGAAAATAGTTTACTCGTGATGTGAGCGCAGTTGGGAAGAATTCGAAAACCTGTGACGCTTAGCAGCGCTCAATAACTTATCAGAAATCTAATTTTTTTCTACAACACTCCATAAACAGTTCAGTGACAGATTTTGGCTTTTTATGTGATTCAGGCCAAGTATTTTTGTGCGGCATAAATATTTTTTGAAATGTAAATGAGATGTAAAAATTCTGCCATTTTCTCATATCTTTATGAAAATATATAAACTTGCTATCCGGAATTAAAAATCAACGTTTTGTTTCCATACATGACAATTAACTACACCAAATGTTGCAGCAGACTAAACTGAATGCGTCGAATAAAATTACCCTGAAGTTAGGAAAAAGTGCGTTTTCAACCGTAACTTAGGAGGGTAGATGTGTAGGCCAGTTGGTGAGACATGACGGAGCTTGACACCGCAGCGGACACGGGACGCCCTGTGTCGTCTTCTTTCTCTGTCCCGTGTCCGCTGCGGTGTCTAGCTCCTTTATGTTTCAACCGTAAGCATCCGCTTATTTCCCCCTGAAGTCGTTCAAGTAAAGATACAAGGAACAGCTGCGTCAGTGGAATAGTTTACTGCCTTTCATTTCTAAAGTTTAAGTCGAAATGATTTTTGTTTCAAGCGAGAGGAGGAGGAGAAAATCTTTATTGCTTTTAAAAACGTAACCTGAGGTTGACGCTAGGCAGTCAGAGGACACTCGCGATGACCTCGGTGGCTCGCTCATTGTCCTTGCGTTGGACAGCCGGCTAAAAGCTGAGCAGTGCAGTATCCCTCTGCTCGAAAGTACTTAGCGATAGCGCTGGCTTAGGGACGTCAACGGGGAAGCCCAGAAGATGTGGACTGTAGCTGCAACTGCGCTTTCTGCGCAGTCGGTACTACAGCTACAGAGAAACATTTCAGCTGTTTTTCGAGTGTTTGCACGCGTTCTCCTGGCGATTCTTCGGCGCCTTGCCGTCGGCTGGTAGCATTTCGGCATTCCTGAGCAGTCAGGTGTTAAGAACCATCTGTGACCGATGACGTGGAACCACTCCGCGAGGTAGAAGAACATTGTCGCCGAGCTGCATCCTTAGCACAACGGTTTGCAAGACGTTTTTCCTTCTGTTCTGGCGTCTCTTGTGCACGTTGTCGCTTTCTCGCGTCTTCCTGCCGTTGTCACTTCTCCTTACAAACTCAGCCGCATGACACTGCCACCACCCCACAGCACCTTGTCGCCCTTATCCAGCGCCACATGGCCACAGTTACAGACAGGCTGCTTCATTTCTCCCCGCCGTCTCTCATGCTTTGGTTTGGTTTATGGGTTTTAACGTCCCAAACCGACTAAGGCTATGAAAGACGCCGTAGTGGAGGACTCCGGAAATTTCGACCACCTGTGGTTTTTTAACATGCACTGACGTCGCACAGTACACGGGCCTCTAGAATTTCTCCTACAAAGAAATTCAACTGCCGCGGCCGGGATCGAACCCGCGTTTTTCGGGTCAGCAGCCGAGCACCATAACCACTGAGCCACCGCGGCGGCCACTCTCTCATGCTTTCACCCCACCTTTTCTCCTCCTTGTAGCACCTGTGGCGTGCCCAGATCCACACTTTTCCACTACCTTTGGGAATGTCCTTTCCCAAAGGCAGTACCCCCCATCCCCGATCCCACTCATTCTTCCTGGGAGGCTGCTTTACGGACCGCTCAGCCCGCCGGCCAGAAATGGCTGGTGGATCGGGCTTTACGTGAAGCACAAGCCCGTGGACTCCTGGACCAGTAGGGGACCACCCTGGAAGAATTTTTTTGTGTAATAAAGTTGTTTCCATCCATCCATGCACTTCTCCTTAGAGGATTGCATAGCAGAGCTTTCACGACAAGGCAAGCGCGCATTTATAGACGCTTAACAGGGCAGGAGCATGGGCGCCGCCGTATTTCGTCCCGTGACCATTCCGCCACGCTGCCAGGAAGTCGCAGGAACGCCATCGCCCGTTCGGCTCTACACCTTGGTCGTCGGTAAATTGGTTTTTGAGGAAAGGAAATGTACCAGTCTCGCATATCTCGGTGGACACCTGTACCTCGCCGTAACGAGAAGGAAGGAAGATGCGAGGGAACGAAGACACCGTATTCACTAGACGCGCCTGTGTTTATTTCAAACTATCGAGCTGGCATGGCGGAGTGGTTAGTGGGCTCGTCTCTCACTGCGGTGCCCTGGTTCGATTCCATAACTCGACCAATTTCCTACTCGGTTTTATTTTTATGCGAAGCATATTGCTAGAGCTACCACTCACGCCGTCGCCGTGGGACCCCTAGCCGTGACACCACGTGACACCGTAACGTCACACCACGTGATACCGTGACGTCACACCACGTGACATCGGATGTGAGAGCCGGCCTCCACCTCGCGCCGTCGCCGTGGGACCCCTAGCCGTCACGCCACGTGACACCGTGACGTCACACCACGTGACATCGGATGAGAGAGCCGGCCTCCACCTCGCGCCGTCGCCGTGGGACCCCTAGCCGTCAAACCCGCGCATTTCGAACGCGCGTTCACACTCGGTGTAGGTGAAACGCTCGCTACACCGGGCAGGCAGACGCGGCTTCCGTGGCAATCCAGGCGCTCACCCAACGCGCGTCTCGGGGTTAGTCGGCGTTCCGCTGTAGCCATGCCGTTGTCTTCCCCCACGACGAAGGCTTCTAGTGGTTGTATTAAAATGACCAAGTATTCAACCAAGGAAAGCCATGTATTACCAAGCCTAGCCACTAATATGCTTCGCATTCCCCAGGCTTAGCCAAGCTGAGCCTCAGCAATTTTTTGCTTATGTGGTCTGAGTAGAAATGAGGCTAATTGGTTAACCGATATCATTCGAATGCCGTCGATGCACTGCGCTCCAGTGCTGCTAACGTCAGCTTCGAAGCCCAGAAGTGGCGGGCATCGAGGCACCCTATGGCGGACCTCCTAGTGGCGCCATCTGTCGTAGACAAAGCAAACTGCTCGACCCCGCTGCCGCGCGTCGCGCCGACGGCGCTACCTTCTGTCGGAGCGCGGCTGAAGCAACGCTGTTCAAGGTCAACCGTGGCCACTGCCGGGGCCCACGCGACGGCTCGAAACCTGGCGCAGTATTGCTTACGGAATAACATGATTTCCTCACTCGCTCACATCAGAATCCACAGAAACGGCAGACTGACTTACATTTAAAGAGGATCATCGTTCATCCATGGGATCGAAAACTGAACTGGCCGTCGCCACCAGCGTGTTTGGCGTCGCCTCCCGCAGAGGTTCTGACTGCATTTTGTCACGTGCGCTCCGAGGGACACCATCTATGCGATATTATGCGGACATATACACGGTGTGTTACCTATAACTCTACACAATTTTTCAATATAGACATCTTGAGTTACAAGAGCGCTTTTTTCGCCAGAGCACTGTCAGCAGTGTAGTGCATTAGAATAAAAGTAAAACGTGCTAATTACGTGGCTTCTTAACTAATATTAAATAGTTGGCTCTTTAATTATTACATTTAGGCTTCTTATTTATTCAGGGGCATGTAGCCCCTGAATAGCACTGTCAGCAGTGTAGTGCATTAGAATAAAACTAAAACGTGCTAACTACGAGGCTTCTTAACTAATATTGAATAGTTGTCTCTTTAACTATTACGTTTAGGCTTCTTATTTATTCAGGGGCATGTAGCCCACCGTAATTTATATCCGCAACAGTTTATAAAATTTCGAAAGCGCGGTTACCCTCGACGTTTTGGCCTGACAAATTTTTGCTACATCGCGGCAAAATAGTGCGTTTTCGAGAAGCTTGCAGGCAAAGCAACCTCTCCAGTGCACGTAGCTCGTCGCAAGAGCCAAAATTTGTTGGGTCGCAGCGCCTTGGGTAACCACGTTTTCGAAATTCCAAGAACTGATCTGAAGATTACGGTGGGCTACACGCTTCTATACAATCAAGGAGCGTGACAGTAACAGTTAGAAAGTTAACTATTCAATATTAGGCTGCCTGATAGTTAGCACATATTAGGTCCATTCTGATGCACTCCACCGCTGACAATGCTATGCCGAAAAAAGCGCTCTTCAGACTCAAAAGCCCACTTTTCAAACCTGTGTAAGGTCTTAGTTTAAACACCCTGTATAAAGCATTGGTGTTATGGATGCCGTGCCGGCTACTCCACCTTAGTCGGGGTCCACGTGACTCAGCGCGTTGAATTTCCTCGTTTTCTGCTTTTGGCTCCTAAGTTCCAAAGTTGGTAATTCAATCTTCAAAAGAAAAAACGACCCCGCCTATCGCATTTCTTCACTTGGAACAGGTCCCAGTCAGATGGTAGCAACATCTACGGTTTCTTTAGCTTCACCTTTAAAGATGCAAGACTGCGAGAGACGGCGAACTAAAGTGGTTTTGTTTCTCGCTTTGTTTCTCGCTTTAAAAATTTCTTTTGAAACCGCCACGTTTCTTTTTAACCTGGACCACCTCTGCTTAAAATATAAGGGCGTTCTTGGTTCAAAGCTCACTTTTCTGCTATTAGAGTATGAATTTTTTACTTCGACGTACTCAGTTTCATCAGTTGTAATAAATTTTACAGGTAACAGACGTCCAGGGAAGCAAAGCGCATGTTTTCTAATTTCAGAGAGCTATTTCATAATAACAAAAGAACGAGATGGTATAGATTTTACATTTGCATATATTCTAAAAAATATTTAATGTGTATAAAGATGCATGACTCGATTCACGAAGAAAGCCAGAATCTTTGCAATGTCATTAAAAAAATTTAAGACGGTGCTGTAAAATTTTATTTTTTCTCAATTACTGAGCAGTGCTTTGTTTCGCGCCATTTTAAAATGTTCAAACAGCGCTCCCCTCACGAATAAAGTTTTTTCCGGCAAATATACAGCAGGACAACATTGCGCATGTCGTGCAGACTTCTCATGTATTTCCTTAAAATCGGAAAGGCAGGGCGCAACTTCCTGATCGTTTTGGCATGGAGTGATCCTTATATCTTGACCATAACGTCAAAAGAGTAACGATATCTGCGCAACTATTAAGAGAACAACTGTCATTTTTTTCTGAGATTAATTATGTCGTATTCTTTTCGAAAACATTGTACAAACCCAAGCAATATCTATAAAGCAATAAAGCGTTTTTCGTTCCCACTGGGCATGATCGAACTACTTGTTGAAAGTTGAACTAAGAGCTGCTCGAAAAAAATCAAGGTGCCGCCAGGATTCGGGGCAACGCTAAAAATGAGCTCCCTTGCTGTAGGCGCCTTGGTCCATCGGACCACCATGACAAACTGAACATTGACCGGAATATTAGGCGCTCACTATAAAGAGAAGTGCTTTTAAAGCTCCACTTCCGGCAAATTTTTTGAGACACGAATGTTCGCATCCTTCGATAAATCATACACGTGTCAATGTTATATCTCCACTGTGACAGGCTCATCCACAAAGACTAGATCGGGAAAAAAATGAAGATTGCAACACGTCAAATCAATGCTTTTTATTATTTTCGTCACCCGAACAGGTAGCCAACGGTTGTTTACCTCCTGCTAAGTTGCGCTTTCCAGAATACCGAGGCTTAAACACGTAGTAAACCAAAGACCAAGCACTAAAGAATGAATTCACAACGTGAATTTACTTTTTATTCTGAACTCATTTCCTCAAGATCATTGCCCAAGTAAAACGCAGTGTTTTGAAGCATTGCAGCTGTTTATTTCGTTATGCACCATCTATCCTCATAAGCATTCAGTACCATTTCGGAGTAACATTTTCTGTTTTCGGTCCTGTGTGGCTGACGCGGGCCCAATTACAGAAGATTAGTTACCCAGTCAAACACAAAGCGAAAAAGTGTGCTTAACAAAATAACTAGATAAACATTCTGCGCTTAGGACAATGCGCCACAAGTTTTAGTTGCAACTAATGCGATTTCTTCAGATTAGACCTGACTAAAAGAAAAGAAGAGAACTGAACGCATGCACTTCAGGGACGAAATCGAATAGACGGAGGAAGTTGTCCACGCCGGATGCGCTACGCATTGACATCAAACTGCTGAAAGCAATGCGCGTGGAATGGAATGGCTTGCATCGCACGACTTTCTCCAGCGGAACTCACGGCAGGACTTCCCACTTAATCTGAAGCTGGTCATCGACCAGGAAGCCGTTGAGCCTTAGAGTGCGAACATTGAACGACGGATCATTGAAAAAAAATGCTTGGTTGCTTCGTGTTGTAGGCTTTTGTATGGATGGATATCCACGGGGTGGCTTAATTTCAACGAGATACTGCCTCTTATCTTGTGGGTTTATTACGCCCAGCCGTACTTTGTGCTGGAATGGCCACTCAACAGCGTCGTCGTTGTCACCCTTCTGCAAGCGGAGACCGGCATGCAGGCGCACAGATTCGCCATCCTTTATCAAATAGACTGCAGGTGACATGCAGTAGCCACACATGTACATCGGGTCGCTCTCGTAGAAAGCAAGACCTTCTCTCAGCGCTCGTTCATCGAGCGAGTTCACTCCTTGGACATAGAAGATTCTATGCGCTCCTCGTGGTTCATCCCTTGCAAGCAATGTCTTCATGCGGTCCAGAGTCCTCTCGCTATTATCCAGAGTTTGAACTTTCATTTGATGAACTGATGCCAGAATTCGCGAGCAATTGCCACAGCTCAGTTTCTTTGCAGTCGTCAGCTCATCTTTAACCATTTTTTCCAGTTTGTTTAGGTTGCTCGAAAGATTATCAGTACGCGTTATCAAGTGCTCTTTCAACTGCTCGTTACCACTGGCGGATTCGTGCACACTCCTTTTCACATTCTCCTGGATTTTTCTCGTTGCTTGGGCAAATTCATCTCTGAGCGCTTCTTTAAAGGTGTTTATCCCGTGAGACATTTCGTTCAGTCTATCACCTTGGCCTAGAACCTCAGCAATCAGCTGCCCAAGATGCTCTCTCATTTCCTCCGCTAGCTCCTGAATGACTTGTTGGAATGATGTCGAAAGTGATGTATCTTCCGTCTCGCTGGGCTGATGGCCAGGTTCTGGAGCAAGAGGCGTCGCCGGTGCTGCACACTCCGATCTCAGGTGTGAGCACACATCGCTGCAAAGAACCGAGGCCGAACACTTGGGGCAACGCGCAGGGTGGTGTCGACATTCCCGCTGGAAATGCTCGGAGAGCGTGGAAGCAGCCAGCACTGCCTCACAGCCGTTGTCTTCGTTCCAGCACTTGACCTGCAATGAAAAAGTGAAGGAAATGTAGAAAGTGCAAATTCCCCCGCCCCGCTAGCACACTTGCTCGCGCGTGCGCAGCAACCACCATCGACATATCGGCCTTCAAGAACAATGAGGTCGTCGCGCCGTACCAGCAGCTGATTTCGTTCTTTCAAGCCACGGTTGAGAAAACCGCAATCGTGGTGAGCGAATGCAATAGTCACGCGACTTTTTTTTTTATTTCGCGGCCTTTCTTTGCAGCTCGGAAAAAAGATACACGTGAGGCTTTATTTATCGCAAATAAATGGAATGGGTGTTTCTGAAGGTGCTCTCCAACTTTGCTATTCACATCTGCTGTATAAAGTCCATATTTACGCATTTAGAAAAATTATCTTAATCTTAAGAAAAATTACCTTAAGAAACGTAGAGGCTAACAAAGAGGGTTCAGCTTAAGTTAAGGACAACGCAGCGAGCTATGGAAAGAAAAGTGATAGGTTTAACGTTAAGAGATCAGAAGATGGCGTAGTGGGTGAGAGAGCAAACGCGGGTTAAGGACATTGTAATCGAAATCAAGAGGAAGAAATGGACTTGGGCAGGGCATGTAATGCGAAGGCAAGACAACCGCTGGTCCTTTAGGGTAACGGAGTAAATTCGAAGAGAAGGCAAACGTAGCAGGGGACGGCAGTAAGTTAGGTGGGCGGATGAGATAAAGAAGTTTGCGGGGATGCAGTGGCCGCAACTGGCAAGGAACAGGGTTAATTGGAGACACATGGGAGAGGCCTTTGCCCTGCAGTGGGTGTAGTCAGCCTGATGGTTAATTAATTGCTTACAGAACAGAAAATGGCTTAGGATACGCAAGCCGGCTGGTAGCTGTATGTAAGCGGTTTCCCTGGCCTACCTCAAATGTCTTATTTTTTAACCCTTGGCTAAATTTACACTGGACCTCCTCTATAAACATTCGTAACATATCTGCGAGCAATTCAAGCAAGCTAGCACCAATTTATAACTTTCACTACGCCTGTTCCACGCGTTGACGGAGCAGCATATAAAGAGTGTCCCAGCTAACTTGGACCAAGATTTCAGAAAAAACTAAGTGTTCTTCAGAACTAAAACTGCATGGATGTTATAGGGGTTTATCTTAGGCTACAGTACCACTTTTTTAGCTCGTCCGATTTGAATAATTTGTCGTGATAAACAAATTAACTTTTTCAAAACACATCAAATCAAATTTATTTTCAACACTGATACAATGTTGACGGCTTCCGTGACAAAAAGCTGTGAGGACAGCTTGACTAGATCAGGGAACCATTTTGGCAGCAGCGACTTCATATACACTACAATAATTCAAATACAAATGAAATGTGCAACACAACACAACACATCATATGCACTACAATAATTCAAATACGAATGAAATATGACACAGAATACATACAGTGTCCTACTTACTGAGTACAATAGTTAAAATGCAAGTGAATATTGTAATGGAATACACGGACTTCATTTATCAACTTAACTACGCCACAAAAGAACAATGTGCACTACAATAAAACTACGCAATAAACGAATAAAATTAGTACCATAAAGAGTTTCACACGTGAGATCCCCATGAGAAGGCAAACACACACTCACTCTGTGTGGCCAATTTCACAATTACCACTCAAAATCATAACGCAGTCTTAGAAAATTGCCCAGAAACAAACATGCTACGCAAAGCTGTGCGCGTTAGGGCAATGGAACCTGAAAATTGTGTTTTAATCTTGTTTAATAGAAATGGTACGTTGTACGTTAATGTTTGCAGAAGGTAATTAGTGCGTGGGCGCGGTACAAACCATTCCTCAGACGACCTGGTTCGATAGGTGCGAGTTTGCAAAGTAGGAGTACACAGCTCCTTCAGGAACTGCTGGTAAGATAAACTAGAGAAGTACAGCAGGTACAGTAGACGGTAATCGTAAATCTGTTGTATACTGACCAACTTGAACTGATTAAAGAGGTCATGAGTGTGGTGAAAGTATGAAACATTAGCAATGCAATGAACAGCTTTCTTTTCGAGCCTGTGTAGTAGAGTTATGTTTTTTTTTTTAGTAGTCGTGGCCCAAATTAATGTGCAACCGAAAGACGGAGTGAAAAACTTGAAGTTTAATGTTAGTCGGAAAAATATCTCGAGATCGACGTACTAAGCCAACGGCGGAAGAGAGGTTTTTCACCAGTTGCTGTATATGCGCATCCCAAGTCATAAGTGCGATAGTACCACTCCTAAAACCTTGTGCTCTTTTACTATATCGATTGTAGAGCTGCCCAAGCGAAGCCCGCCAATCAAACTTACTGGTTTGTTTTTTGAAGCAAACAGAATGGCTTCTGATTTTTGAGGATTTATTCTACATATGAAAAATTGAAAAATTTGCGGGGGCTTAGCTCTAGCCTGGTAGGTTGCGAAAGCAAAAGTGCAGCGCCTACAACTGAAGGAACGCTGTGCGCCGCGTCTACAGGTCTGTAAGGAGCCAGCGCCACACTGCGGCGACACAAGACGCACGGGAGGCGGACGGTGAAGAAAAGGTAGGGAATATGTGGCAGAGAGAACGTGCGGGCAAGAAGAGGAAGACGGCGGTCGGCGACAGAGGTGGACGTGTTCTGCTGGGTCCCCGAGTTCCCAGGCTTGGGCCCCGGCTGCAGACGTGCGGGTGACCAGACCCGGACAGCCGTAGTCGGGTGCCTCAGCCATGAGACCTAGGCGCATCTCTCCCCTCCCAGCCGACAGCTTCTCAGGACTGGTCGCCTCTGACGTCTGCGCTGCATACCCGGGCTACCTGACCTGGGGGCCATGCCGGAGCACACAGACGCTGACTATTTTCTACGGCAGCGTTGAGGCCGCCGTAGAGAAAGCCTCCAAACGGGTGTCAACGAAGGGAACCCGAAACGTGCCTAAACACTGCCCCGTCGCCCAGCCACGCTTCCTCGCTCGACGCACCAGGCTCATCACTGGGAGACAAATAAATTTAAGTGTGATTCTCCTTTTTTGACTCTCTTCTCGCCAGAGTTTTGTTTCCCTTTTCTTTTGCCTCCTTGTTCTCTTGTTTTCTTTTTCGCGTTTCGTTTCAATGCTTAAAATTAAAGTTTCCTTTCCTGCAAATGCCGCCTCGTTTATTTCTTTTCTTTAACTAATGAATTTTGATGCGGAAATTCCACCTGCAGTGTTACTTCCTCACAAGGTCACGCGTGGCTACCGGCCGCCGCTGCGCAAAGGCCGTTCATGAGCGTAGTATTGCTTTCGCAATAAAACGACTACGTACGTACGTTGCTACAAAAAATTGGCAGAGGCTTACTTTGGTTAAGCCCGGTAGGTTGCGAAAGCTCGTTCTTTCTTCCTGGCTTCACACTGGCGAGCTGCCTTCTTCTGATTGGCAGTAGACGGCATGGCAAAGTATCTTTGTACACAGTGAGAAAGATCCACTGTGACTACCCGCCCCGCTCCGCCGACGGATCTAGCTGGGGGCCCTTTTTTATGCAGCTCATATGACGTCACCTCGACCGTAGCGCCACTGGTGAGAGGAGCGCGAGGCTCACTGCCGTGACTACCGCCGCGCTCCGCCGACGGATCGAGCTGGGGGCCCTTTTTTATGCAGCTCGTATGACGTCACCTCGACCGTAGCGCCACTGGTGAGAGTAGCGCGAGGCTCACCGCCGTGACTACCGCCAGCTTGGAGGAAGGAAAATTTAGAGGAGAGGCCATCACGGGACATTTTGTGAAGCCGGAAACAAGCTCGGCGCCATCTTGTCCCGACGGGCTCGTGTTTACATTTCGTCGCCGCGCCGATTGCGCGCGCGTTTCAGAGCCAACGAAGGAGCGTGCTACCGCATGGGAACAGGCCCCCGCGCTAGTGGTCCTCGGCTACTCTTCGGTCCAGGGTGCCCTATGCTGGTGTTCGTAAGCGGAAAAGTTAAAGCGGAAATCTCCGTGTGAGACAGGCGGCTACTTCCAGTGACTGCTTCGTACTTCGTCGTATTCGTGCCGTCTCCAACTGCTCGACCCTGGTCACAATTAGTAGCAGCCGGGAAAAAATCTCAACTCCTGCAAGCGCAGGAAGTGCCCTTGGCTTTCAATTACTGCGGTGACCCATCTTGACATGCATTATCCCTCGCCACTTTTTTCTATGTTTTTTGTTTTCTGATGGCACAGACTATAAGGCAGTGGTGTAGCCAGAAATTTTGTTTGGGGGGGGGGGGGGGGCTCGTGTTGCAGCGCGGCCTCCTCAGAATTTGCGGAGGGATCAAACGCAAGAATAACTGCATTGCCATTGAGAATGCCATTGTGCATTGTATAAAGTTCACTGTCTAGAACAGTGAAATATGTATTCTTTAAAATGAAAAAATGTATATTCGTATGTCTTAAAAATCATGTTAACTGATACCAATGCTTCCATGTTTTTGCGTATTTACTAAGTAAACAAAATAATACGCGAAGTCTACAACTAAATCAGTCCGAAACCAGCAAAGCAGTGCATTCCACTGATATGAAAAACGTAAAGGCCATGAAATGAGCTAGTAGCTAAGACAAATATTTTAATGAATCTTTGTCGCTGAATTGTGCACGTGTCTGCTTTCGATTCAGGAGTGAACAATGCTGACATGCATGGCCACGCGCCCCACCTAAGTGTTGAACCTGCCTTTTATTGCAGCTCTTGTTGCTGAATGTTGCAATCTGCCTCCATTGCATGCGTTTTGGAAGCTGGCAGTGTCAACAGTGCATTCTGCTGCAGCAGTTAGGGTAAGAAAAATTCTGCACTATTTTGTTGTTGGTGTTGAATACCATACTTGTCTTCATAGCATGTTTTTGTGCGGCTGGAAAAGCAAGGAATGCTTTCTCATACAGCAGTGAGGAGGGGCAAATATACTAAAAAGTTTGAGTTCTTGACCCTGAAAACAAAATGTATCATAACGTGTTGTAATGGTGGCTGTGCCAACAATGACTTTTGATTCAACAATTCAAAAGCCACTCATAGAGGCGACAGAAATGGAGAGGGCCAAAGTGCACATAGTAGACGGGAGGGGAGGATTTATGGACGAGGGGGGGGGGGGCGGGGGGGGGGGTCGCTTTTTTCCAAAAGACTTAAATATTACATAGGACAACCATTCTGAACACCTTTTTCTCAATGAAAAAATTTCAAGAAATATGCGCTTAAAATGTCACTGTCCCCTCTGTAAATGCGCCCTTTGTAGTATGGCAGCATAGCATATGTTTCACACCCACAGATCTATATAGTATTGTGCATAATATACCAGGTGTCCCATCTAAATGTAACCAAGCTTTTAAAAAACACGGGGTGTCCTAGCTGTCTGAAACCAAATGAGGGTTGTTTTGAGTCGCGTGACCTAGTCTGCAGTATTTTTTTCGTTCTTCAAGGTTGATTAATTAGTTAAGCTTAATTAGCTAACTTTTTAATTATTGACTTGAGGAACAAAGTGTGAATGGAAAAGTTGTAGATTACTTTGAGAAACAGCTTACGGAGACATTTGCAGCAAAGTAATATTTACGTAAAGTAGTTTTTTACCGGCCTTTACCCATAACCCGCACAATAAGAAAAAGCTTCCACATGACAACTGTGCGACTTCAACGTCCCAAGACGCGCCTTAAAGAATAAAATCCATTTATTCTGATGTCCTCTCCTCGATGAGACTTTGGGTGCACATTGGGGCAGAGAAGTAAGCGAGCAGCTGGTCACGTGACTTTTTTCTAAGGCCAATAAGTGAAGCTACGTAAATGGTAACTTGACGGAAACAGCACTACTAGCGGTTTTTCGAGGTCATCTAGAACTTTTGCATTGACACTTTCTTCCTGAAGTTAATAATTAAAAAGTTAGCTAATTAAACATAACTAATTAAGTAACTTTGAAAAGCGAAAAAACACTCAAAAGTAGGCCATGCGACTATGAACAACCCTGAGTCTTTCACTTGACTAGGACACTTCGCCTTTTTTAAAAGTTTGGTTACATTTAGCTTGGACACCCGGTATATGACCGTAGCTTTTCAGACTTCTAGAAGTTTAGGAGTACCCAGTGGCTGCAGTATAAGTTTCATGGTGTTGTGCCTCATTTCAATGCTATGTTTGATATTTAATGTGCAGAGCTGCAGCTGTACGCTCCGCTTTTCTGTACTTGGTGGAATACTAACTTGTAATGTCATGGCATAGTAGCACACTTTACTTGTGATGGACAATACAGGCAATGAATGTCGATCTATCGCCCGTAATGAATGCATCAAATTATTATTCTTCAACATAACCACGGGCCCTTTTCCTGGCCTAGTTGGTGTGACATTGTGTTCAGGAAAGTAAAAACAGGACTATATTCTACACAAACCACACAGAAAGACTGACAGGAGGGGCGCAGTCCGTCATTCTGTGTGGTTTGTGTAAAATTTAGTGCTGTTTTTACTTTCCTGAACACAATTACCACAGGCAACAATGAAATTCAGTGCACATGTGGATCCTCATTTCACTAAGTACTTTTTACGAAAAATAACACTATTACAGGACATGGGCACAATAAACACATGTGCGAAAAGGCCTCGAAATTCAGTTAGAGCTTCGCCTTTTTCGCACTTCTTGGCCATGACATCAGCTAGAAAAGTAATTGCAAACCTGCTACAGGAAACCGGTCTAAACATAGTGCGCAACCAGAAACACAGAATTGGCCACGATATGAACGAACACACTTGAGCCCGGCACGTCCCTGAAGCAAATAGCTCGCTAGACGCTTCAAACGTTACACGCTTCAAACGTTACACGCTTCAAACGTTACACGCTTCAAACGTTACACGCTTCAAACGTTACACGCTTCAAACGTTACACGCTTCAAACGTTACACGCTTCAAACGTTACACGCTTCAAACGTTACACGCTTCAAACGTTACACGCTTCAAATAGGCATGTAACAAAGTTTCTGTATACTAAGAGTAAAGCGAGAGCAACTGCTTCCTTTACAGTATCGCTCTCCGCCTATGTCATGGCCACCGCCGCTCTAACAAGCTCAATCACCGAAAAACGAAAATGACAGTTATACCAACTTCAGTGACATTCGATGGAGCGTTGCAAGAACACGCATAGGTAGCAACGAGGTTTCACTGCCAATGTAAACGGGAGCGCGAATGGCACACACACACTGCACGTACAGTGGTGAGCAGCCTGTACAGCGGTGAACAGGACGCGAAACGTCCGCACAATGCGCCGACGACCGCTCTAGCGCACGCCGTGTTGAATCACTGGTGAACGAACAGCGCGTATGCAGCGGCGGTCTCCCGACGGCTCCGAGCAGTGACTGAGTAGACGAAATGCCCGTGCGATCATTGTCGCCGAGCGCGTTGAAATCAATGCACGCAACTACGAGAGTTTTGCAGCGAATTCAACCTGAGATATGAGTGAACGGCGCCAACGTCAGCCTGTGAGCACGAAAAAAAACTAACTCGAGCAGTTGAGGAAAGTACGAATACGCCGCACCGCAATTGCTATCGCCCGGTTTGTAAACAGCAACTACGACGCCATCGCCAAGCTGCAGGGACAAGATGGCCTCCCAATCGAGAAAAAAACCACGTGATTTCCTTCACACTTTTCTCCCAGGGTATTGAGTGGAAAGGGCCTCTCCCCCTTTTTTTACCTTCCTCCATGACCGCCGCCCTCCGCCGACAGATCGAGCTGGGGGCCCATTTTTTCGCAGCTGGTATGACGTCACCTCGACGGCAGCGCCGCTGGTGAGAGGAGCGCGAGGCTCACCGCCGTGACTACCGACGCCCTCCACCGACAGATCGAGCAGGTCGAGATCATGAGAGGGAAATAACTAGAAGAATAAGAATGGGGTGGAGCGCATATGGCAGGTTATCTCAGATCATGAATGGCAGTTTACCAATATCCCTCAGAGAAAAGTATACAAGTGTATATTACCGGTACTCACATATGTGGCAGAAACGTGGAGGCTAACAAAGAGGGTTCAGCTGAAGTTAAGGACAACGCAGCGAGGTATGAAAAAAAAATGATAGTTGTAACGTTAAGAGATCGGAAGCGGGCGGAGTGGGTAAGTGAAAAAACGCCGGTTAATGATATTGTGGCAGTGGAAACCCCAGTAGACGAGGAACACGATGCCGCCCACATTTGGACTTTGGTATCTCAACGAAAAAACTGTCTGGAACCACCGATCCGCCGAACATTTGCCTGGGGAGGCGTGCAGCTTAGCATGGAAGTCGATAATGGGTCGCCCGTTTGTGTCATTCCGCGTCAGCTGTACGATAAGCATCGCGAGCAATGGCCGAAACTCAAACTGTCCAGCCTGAATTTATCGTCCTACACAGGACGCCTTCCAATAGTTGGGGAGCTTGCGCTCCAGGTTTGCCATAAAGGGGCGACAGTAAAGTGTGCGCTGACCGTGTTGGACTGTGCGGGACCAAGCCTCTGTGGTCGTGAATTAATCCAGCAGCTGAACAGCGCAGGCGTTCCTGTGGTTCGATTTGTCGAGGACTCCGTGTCAACAAAAGAAGCAAGCGAAGCCAGCGTGAACAACATATTCCATGACTACCACGACGTGTTCTCCGAGGAACTGGGGCTTATCAAGGGTCCTCCAGCCAGCTTGCACCTGAAGGAAGGCGCCGTACTCAAGTTCTGTAAGGCCAGACCCATTCCATACGCGTTACGCGAGCGAGTGTCACTTGAACGAGACCGCTTAGTTTCTCTGCGCGTACTGTCCCCGGTTGCTCATTCTGAATGGGCAACGCCAATAGTCACAGTGCTTAAGAAAGACGGTGCAGTAAGAATCTGCGGCGATTTCAAGGCCACGGTAAATCCAGCGTGTGCAACAGAGCAATACCCATTGCCAATCATTGAGGATATGTTTGCCCAACTTCATGATGGGGACTATTTCAGCACTCTTGATTTACGGGATGCATACAGCCAAGTGGCTTTAGACGATAACGCGAAGAAAGTTTGCGTCATTAACTCTTTCGTTACCACGTTAATACGCCAAAAGGGCTATTTTGCTACAATAGGCTTCCTTTCGGGATAGCCTCTGCACCCGCAATATTCCAAAGAAAAATGGATGAAGTTTTGGCTGGCCTTCCAGGAGCGCAGGCTTATCTTGACGATGTGCTCATTTCCGAGAGAGCTAGTGACAGCGGTGAGAGGCTCAAAAACGTCTTGGAGCGCTTCCGAGAGTGCGGTGTAAAGCTAAGGATCGATAAGTGCAAGTTGCGTACCCCAACGGTAACTTATCTTGGTCATCGCATCCATCGTGATGGCCTTCATCCCACAGAGAAAAACCTTGACGCTATCATGCAGGCGCCGAGCCCCTGTAATGTCAGCGAGCTACGTGCATTTTTGGGTATGGTTACGTTTTACGCGAGGTTTCTGCCGAACATGTCAACCACACTTGGTCCATTGTATCAGCTGCTTGAAAAAAATGCACGTTGGCAATGGAAACAGCCTCAAGAGCTCGCGTTTGAACGTGCCAAGGACAGCCTTAAAACAGCCAAAGTTCTCGTTCACTTCGACCCTTCGAAGGAACTTAAGCTTGAATGTGATGCATCTTCGTACGCTGTGGGAGCTGTCTTGTTTCACACGACTGGTAACATTCACAGGCCAATCGGGTTCCGCTCGCGAACATTGACCCAGGCGGAGCGCAAGTATTCACAGCTCGAGCGAGAGGCACTGGCTCTGGTATTCGGCGTCACGAAATTCCGTGACTACCTTCTATGTCGGGAATTTACCTTGGTGACGGACCATCAGCCACTGCTCGGCCTGCTGAGATCGGACAAGCAAACGCCCACAATGGCCGCCGCACGGATACAACGGCGGGCGCTTCACCTGGGGGCCTACCGATACCGGCTACAGTACGCACCAGGACGACAGATGCTGAATGCGGACGCCCTGAGCCGACTTCCGCAGCGGTCTCCGGAATCTGGCGACGACGGTGAGCCGCCCGAATATGTGCTGTCGCTGAACCAGCTGAACAATGGCGCCGTAACAACGCGTGAGCTGAAGGCATTGACGTCTTCTGACCCTGTCCTGGTCGAGGTCAAACGGTACATACTACATGGGTGGCCCAGGAACACAAACGGAATGACTCGGGCTGTGCTGCCGTTTTTTGACCGTAAACTAGAACTATCCGTAGCACATGAACTGGTGTACTGGGGTAATAGGGTCATAATACCGACCGAAGCTAGGGAGCGAGTGCTGCATATCCTACACGAAACGCACCAGGGTTCACCGGCAATGAAATCCGTCGCACGTTCGCTGTTCTGGTGGCCAGGCCTCGACAGAAACATTGAAGAGGTGTCTGCTCAGTGCCAGCACTGTGTGCAAAATCTGCCCATGCCAGCCGCGGCCCCCGTCGTTAACTGGCCTGAAACAGGCGAAAGGTGGTCCCGTATTCACATTGACTACGCGGGTCCGATCTGTGGAAAAATGATACTCGTAGTAGTCGACGCACATACCAAGTGGCTCGAAGCACTGCCTTTGGCGCATGCTTCTACGCAGACTAGAATTAACGGTCTGCGTGACATTTTCAGCAGGTTTGGAATACCTCGCACAGTCGTTTCTGACAACGGTACCCAGTTTACCAGTGAAGACTTCGCGTCGTTCATGGCAAACAACAACATTGTGCACCTTCGATGCGCTCCATACCATCCCCAGTCTAATGGTGCGGCGGAAAGGGCCGTGCGAACTGTGAAAAATGGCCTTCGAAAAATGAGTAAAGGGAACCTGGAAGAGAACCTAGCAAGGTTGCTTTTTAACTACCGGAGGACTCCGCAAAAGTCGGGTAAATCCCCAGCAGAGCTGCTTTTGGGCTACCAAACACGCTCACGCTTGGACACATGTTTTCCTCCAGCCCTTGCGGGACCAAAAGAGAGCAACGATGACTGGCTGCCACTACCTGGAAGTGAGGTATATGCCCGCAATTACGGTGCGGGGAGCAAGTGGACACCCGGCCATGTGATGGCGACGTCTGGATCAAGAATGGTGACAGTGGAAACATGTGACGGAGTCGTCCAGCGGCACGTAGACCAGGTCCGCCCGCGGCAAGAAGCACCAGGGGTTACCCCGGCAGTAACTACAACCACCACACATCCCAGTGAGCCAGACGAAGCAACACAACTACAGCATCCAAAAACTGTGAGGCCGGATGAAGACACCAATGCGCGGCGCATCCCAAATGGCAACGATTCTCCACATTTTCCAGCACCAGATATTCCGGTGGCCCCGTTGAATACGGGTGTCGCCCAGCAAGCTCTAAGACGCTCGACAAGAGAACGCAAGCCAGTGCAACGCTTTCATTTCTGAGGAGGAAGGAATGTGGCATCTTCACGTGTGTTTCCGATGTGCGCGCACCTTTTATCGCCTTATCTGGCGACCCTTCATAGCTTAGAGCTATCGCTATGTAAACGTGCTCCTTCCTAGCTTCCGGCCACTAGGCTGCTTATAAATACGTCCTACACTTTTGAATAAACGTTAATTTTTCTGGTTCTACTGGCTGTGCGGCTGCTTCCCTGGTTCGGCGTTCTGCGGGCACGCTATGGATATGCAACAGATATCCTAGTTGAAATCAAGAGGAAGAAGTGGGCTTGTGCAGGGCATGTAATGCCAAGGGAAGATAATCGCTGGTCCTTCAGGGTAACGGAGTGGATTTGTATCCAAGAGAAGGCAAACGTAGCAGGGGGCGGCAGAAAATTAGGTGGGCGGATGAGATTAAGAAATTTGCGGCAATATGGTGGCCGCGGCTGGCGCAGGACAGGGTTAATTGGAGAGACATGGGAGAAGCCTTTGTCCTGCAGTGGGCGTAGTCAGGCTGCTGATGATGATGATGACGTCACCTCGGCTCTAGCGCCAATGGAGAGACGAACGCGAGGCTCACCGCCGTGACAACCGCCGCCCTCCGCCGACAGATCGAGCTGGGGGTCCTTTTTTTCGCAGGTGGCATGACGTCACGTCGACTGTAGCGCCACTGGTGAGAGGAGCGCGAGGCTCACCGCCGCCCTCCGCCGACGGATCGAGCTGGGGGCCCTTTTTTCGCAGCTGGTATGACGTCACCGACTGTAGCGCCATTGTTGAGAGGAGCGCGAGGCTCACCGCCGTGACTACGGCCGCCCTCCTTAGACGGATCGAGCTGGGGGCCCTTTTTTTCGCAGCTGGTGTCACGTCACTCCGCGAAAGGTCAAATGTAAGTACCGCCGCGCCACGCTGAAGGCTCAAAGCTTAGCGTAGTATTGTTTTCGCAATCGAAATTTCCACTGGCTTAGCTCTGCTATACCAGGATATACGTAGCTTGAGGTGAGGGCGAGGTGTCCACATCTCGGTGGAAACCTGAACCATAGGGAAGGCGGATAACTGCCCTCTTGGAACAGTGTACACATCAAACGTGCTTTAAGCTAAGTGGCGGTAGTGATAGGTGTGCGCTGCATGCGTTGGCATTTACAACGTTGTGCCAGAAACGCGACGCTGAAGCCATAGGCCGTCTGCTACCCTCTGCCGTGCGGTGCTTACGCAGAACAGCCAGCCTACGCTGACATAATATAACCACGAAAAAACATAACTTTTGTTATTTTCATTTTCCGCGTTCAGGACGATTTCATACGCAGCACGCGCTGATCTTACAGTGATGCTGTGCAATACGCAATGTCGCAGAACAAATAGAGTAGCGCATAATCGATACACGAATGTATGGCAATTGCTATGCAGAAGGCAGAGCGTGGGAAAAATTTGGAACCGGAAGTAGCTGACAGACGATTTTCCCATGGTTCTTTGCGTTCACTTCGGAAACGCACCTCACTGTACCTGTTGAAAGGTATAAGAGGAAAGAGTGAAAGTACAGACGCGCGTCGCAACAATCGCGTACCCTGAAGCGTCGACGCTGGCTGTAGCAGATACCTCTATGCCACCATTCCCTCATGGCGGATTTATTAAGCCGGAAGCCTTTAGTGCCTCATCGTTGTAAGCAGGTGTTGTAGACAGAAACGTCACGCTTTTTAATTGGTAGAAATGGTCGTGACGTCAAAGTGCGCGAATTTCAAACGGCGCAAATTATACTTTGGCTAGTAAGCATGCAACCAATTAAAGGTATCGCATAGTCATCCTCCAACTAAGTGGGACGGAGTTTAGTTCATTGCTTAATTAACCAATTATTCTAATTAAGCTTTCTAGCCAGACCACATCAATAAATAAAACCGAGTAGGAAATTGGTCGAGTTGGGGAATCGAACCAGGGTCTCCGGAGTGCGAGACGAGCGCGGTAAAAAATCCGCCATGCCAGCTGGATGGTTTGGAATGAACAAATGCGCGTCTAGTGAATACGGTGTCTTCGTTCACTCCCATCTTCCTCCCTTCCCTTAAGGCGAGGTTCAAGTCTCCACGCAGATATGCGAGACATACATTTCCTTTCCTCAAACACTAATTTACCGAAGACGTAGAGCCAAATGGGCGATGTCGTTCTGAGGACTCACTGCCAGGCTGCAAGACACTATCGAGTTCCATACTCGGAGGCGAAGCTTAACATAGTAACCAGACATCAGTGACACTAGCAACAACACCGCGCTTACGGCTTTCGCCTCTCCGCGCTTTAGGCCCACAAAGCGCCCCCCTGAATTTTTCTTCTCTCGCGCGCCCCTCCTCATTTTCACGCAAGAGGTGACGTCACAGCTCTGCAGCGACGCTAGACGGCTTCAGCGAAAAGTAGAAGCTTCTGCACCTTTACAAAGGACGTGCGCCGCCTCATGCTATCTTTCGCTCACAGCGTCTACGCCCACTGATCTCCACTAGGTGGTTGGATGCCGCGTTACCGCTTTCTGAGACGAGCGCGAGTGAAGCCACCGGAAGCTGGACGGCTTGTCCCGGAAGTCGGGTGTATTGTGTATATCAATGCACCAAGTCATGTCTTTCGCCCTTTCGTTCCCAGTTTTTTGGGTGTTTCCCGTGTAATGTCTGCTGTTATATGAAAGAAACAAGGAAGCTGAACGCGAGAAATGTGAGCATTCTACGTAGAACCCTGTAATTTTAGAGAAACCGAAGAAAACAGGCAAGCAGGTCTCACCTTGCCGCGGCTAAGCAGTACATACGTGCATTAAACGCTATGTTCGACCAACTATGTTCGTCGCGACTAAACTCCTCTTCCAACTCAAAAAACAAATTAATTTCGCTTTACACACGATTCTCTGGCGACAAATCATGAACTATTTGAAAAAGCGCTGTTCTAGTGAAAAGTTCCTTTGGACAAACATTTCGGCTGTTTTCTCTGCTTCGCTTACCTCTCTCCGAAGCAGCTCTTCCGCAGGGAAGTCCGCCAGAGCGACGTCCTCCTCCTCGTAGTGGTTGCCGTCCAGTGGACACGCATGCGAACCATCCCGCCCGCACTGCTCGTAGCAGCACTCGCATAACACGTGTGTGCACGGTAGCCAGACCGTTCTCTTCCTCACCAGGCCACAGGCACTGCATATCCGATGCGGAGGCAGGGGTTCGACGAACTTCAGTGCCCTCCAGTCGAGCTCAGGGGAAAATCCCACTGTCGCATACTGCGCGCTTGCAGCAGGCATCGTTCTTGACCTACGCTCGTTGCACGGAGTGTCGAAGAAATGCGTATTCCGCCGGCACACAGATCGCAGTAGCGTCTTTCCTCTTTTTCCCTCCCCGGTTGCCAGGGCGACAATCGCAGGCTGATCGGCTGCCGCTTTTGCCGCGTATACCGGAATGCGCGCCGAGCGAAATATGTCGCCGCTGGAAAGCTGTGTCACTCACACGGGTTGATCCCGTACGCTAAACAATATGCGAAAGACTGATTGTTGTGTGATAGCTTTTGGTGCCGCTATCCGCCAAAACTCTTCCCCAGCTGATGAGTACAGGCACATTGCTAATTTAGAGCGAAAGCTATGCTACGACCTCAGGGGCGTGTTTCATTCGTTTGCACATTCGCACTGATTCAAATGATAAGCCCTGCTGAAAAACAGGCATTGGTCTTGATTCTCCTGCCTTGATAACATCACAAGGTTACTTGTTATAAGGAGGCTTTCTCGAATTCTTTTTCTCGTGAGTGACGTCATCACGAGGCAAGGCAGCAAGACCAGTTGTCTGATCAAGAACGTCATGCGTCAAGCTATGGCAAGATGGGCTGCGAACCATAAGCTCTCATATCAAAGTTAATTTTAGGTTAAATTCAGTGACTTTAACTTCGCTGTAGAGAGTGCACCCGAGAGGGCAGGGTTCGAATAGAATAATATAGTATACATCAGTATCCGCTATAAGTATTAAACTATGTCACACAAAGGATTCAGAACTTCGACTCTACGCCTTATGATGACAACGGCGCAATACAAAGTACACGTCGGCGAAATATATGCACCGTTGCTTTTGGTTATAACGAAGTCGAAGTGGCCCCACGACCTCTTTGTTAAATCTTAGCTTAATTATATTCATAGGTTGCCTTGACCGCATACGTGGCACTGGAACAGCCCTGCGTAATACCACCTTGATAGAGGAAAACCTATAAAGTTTTCAGTGCGCCGTCGACGTGTGCCGAGGGAGACCAACACTTGTACCGAGTGCCCTCGAGGCTGCCCAAAAAATGTATACACTGACCCAATACGTCAGCCTATATGCAAAGCGCTCATTTCTACCCCAGCCCGCATGAGGTTCAGTGCCAGAAACAGGGTCTTGCAGGAGTAAAGTCGTTGATGAGAGGGAGAGGACAGTGGAGAATAGCGTCCATTTCTAAGACATGGTTCCTATACCGGCTGCTGTGATGCTAAAAAGGGCACGCTCTGGGTACTTAGTCGCGACTACCCACTTCGGTTGGCTTCCCCGTGGTATTTACGAGTACCCTGGCCTGAACACTTCACCACACGACAGTGGCGCACAGCACACGGGCCTCTAGAACTTCGCCTACATCGAAATGCGAGCCCCCCAGCCAGAATAGGAACAAGACAAAAGGCTTGCACATACGTATTCCTTTCCTCCTTTTCTGCATTGGTTCTGACACTTCGCAGCGAACGCAACGGACCGAACACACGCTCATTTTCTGCTTGTTTCGCAGGTTGGCATTCTCGCAACTTTGTTGCATTACTACTCCTAAGTCTTTCCCGTTGCTTGTGCCGCCGCGGTGGCTCAGTGGCTATGGTGCTCGGCTGCTGGCCCAAAAGACGCGGGTTCGATCCCGGCCGCGGCGGCTAGAATTTCTTTGGAGGAGAAATTCTAGAGGCCCGTGTGCTATGCGATGTCAGTGCACGTTAAAGAACCCCAGGTGGTCGAAATTTCCGGAGCCCTTCACTACGGCGTCTCTCATAGCCTAGGGACGTTAAACCCCACAAAACCAAACCAAACCAAAACCAAACCCGTTGCTTGTGCTGCCAGTTGCTGTTCCCAGTTGCTATTACCTACGACCAGTGTAAACGTGCTTGTTGTTCATCATTGGAACTGAGATAGCTGACTTGAAGCGTGAAATGCGCAAAGAAGTAAAGGAACTGAAGGCTAGTTTTGAGCACATGAACAAAGATGTCGAGGAGTTTCGGAGAGACTGTGCTGATCTGAAAAAAGAGAAAGCCGCTCTGAAAGTGACACATGATGAGCTTATCAAAGAACTTGCACAACTAAAAAACATGGCAAATGAAAACTCGATGCGGATCACCGCACAGGATCAGTACTCGAGGAAAAAAAAAATGCTGAGGCTTAGCTAAGGTTAAGCCTAGTCAGATGCGAAGCATATTGATGGCTAGGCTTGATAATACATGGCTTTCCTTGGTTGAATACTTGGCCATTTAAATACAACCACTAGAAGCCTTCGTCTTGGGGGAAGACTACGGCATGGCTACCAACGTTTTTAAATCCCTTTCAGTTTGCAAGCTCCCCCGCTCCGCGCCCGAGAAAGCGGCCCCCGTCCGCTTCCACTCACCACGCGGCGCTGCTGTCGCTGTCGGCCTGGAGGCGCCGGAGCGCTCGCGCTTGGCAGTTGCTGTGACAGCCTGTTCTCATCCGCGATAACATTGGGAGCGAACACGTCGAACTCAAATTTGCTGTACTTTTGGAGCTGTCACGTTGAAACTTCAGCCTTATGGTTAAAGAAATGTTTCACCTGGCTAGTAAGGGTGAGATAAAGAGCAGGCTGATGCCAGTTCGCAAAAAACCAATCGTTTGCATTGCGCTTTATCGCATCACGTTTGCGACGTTTAGCGCTGATGATATGCGTATGTTGGAGTAGAGCTATCAATATTTCTTCGGGAGAATGCACGAAACTTTAATGAAAGGATAAAACTAGCGATGTTCCGCTTCTAGATCAGTCACGAAATTCCGCGCTATATTATCAACGAAGCACCGCACATGCGAGCAGCATTTTGCATGTTCTTTAGAATTCCAATTTCAGAGAGCACAAGTATAAATGCAGACACACTTAGCTGGATGCAGGGAGGGAATAACTATAGAAGAGCTTTTTATTTGCAATGATAGCACAGACAGGAGCAGCGTACTACACTTTCATTTTTAGAATGTTAATTTCATTGAACACAGACTAGCATTAAATGCAGACACACTAAGTCGGAAGCACGGAGGGAATGGCTACTTGAAGGCGAGCTTTTTTTTTGCAATGACAATATTTCTCTGTTCTCTAGCCGACGGTTCACGTCTCTCGCCTAGAAGTGGATGCGTGTCACTATGACAAAATGCAGCACTTGGCATGTAAAAGTGGCCATATGCTCTGCACATCCAAGCCGAACAAGGTTTTGCAATTCAAGCTCATCTAGCAGCTCCCAAGAAACGTCCCTTTCAAAAACGGGACCTCCCTTCAAAGAAATCGGGATTGCTTTGTTTACAATGTTGGTAAACTCTAGCATCTTTTCGGGTGGGATGCTTTAAGCACCCTTGCTTGAAGCTTTTGTATACTGTAAGACAAGCGTCACTGCCAACAACTGGCACAGGACAGCTGATATCTTCCATGCTGATATCTGCTGGCTGCTCCAAATCAGGCGGCGGTGACCATGGCGTAGACGCGAAGGGCCACGCTGGTCGGGCAAACAGCGTGGCGAGCGCCACCGCACGGAAGGAAACGGAAAGGCGACAAACCGCGCTTCTGAAGGAACCAGCGCACAAAACACAACGGACAAGAAAAAGGCGGAACACGACGGACAGGAGCGCTGAACTTACAACTTTATGTTTGTGTGTTTTGTGTTTTGTGCGCTGGTTCCTTCAGAAGTATGTATTACCAACTAGCCCAACAAGTGTTGACAATCCGCGCACCGCAGCTTTCAAATTTAAAGGGATCTAAAAACGTTGATGGCTACAGCGGAACACCGACTAACCCCGAGACGCGCGTTTTGTGAGCGCCTGGATTGCCAAGGAAGCCGCGTCCGCCTGCCCGGTGGAGCGAGCGTTTCACCCACACCGAGTGTGAACGCGCGTTCGAAATGCGCGGGAGTGTGACGTCACCATACCACGTGATTCACACGGCGTGCAACCGCAGCGACGGCACAAGTTGGAGCCCCGTCTCTCATCTGTCGTGACGTGATTGTGTCACGTGGTGTGACGTCACCATACCACGTGGTCTGCACGGCGTGCAACCGCAGCGACGGCACAGGTTGGAGCCCCGTCTCTGATCTGTCGTGACGTCATTGTGTCACGTGGTGTGACGTCACCATACCACGTGGTCTGCACGGCGTGCAACCGCAGTGACGGCACGAGTTGGAGCCCCGTCTCTCATCTGTCGTGACGTCATTGTATCACGTGGTGTGCACGGCGTGTAACCGTCACGAAGCGCTTGGGTTACCTATTGTAATATGCTTCCCATAAAAAACCTTGAGATTAATGGCATTCCTGAGGACGAAAACGAAAATTTGATGGATGTTCTTGGCAGGCTTGGTGACGCACTTGGTGAATCTATAACACAAGACGATATTGAAATCTGCCACCGGTTTCCTGTGCGAAGCGCTGCTGCTGACCAGAAAGATGGCGACGACGATACTGTCGAAAAAAAGGCCGCAGCAAAAAACGAATAGTAACGGCGACATTGCAGTGGCATTCAAAAACCGCGCTAAGCGCGATGCCATTCTTCAGGAAGCACGGAAAACTCGGTGCGGTGCAGATGAACTAGTTTTCTCAGAGAAACAGTCTGTCTTTGTTAATGAGCATCTGTGCCCAAAAATGAGAAAGTTGCTTGGGATGACAATTGGCAAGAAACGGGAGGTGGGCTGGCGTTACGCATGGGTCAGGAACGGCAGGCTTTACGCACGGAAAACGGAAACGTCCCGAGTTATCCGAATTGATAGTGAGTCCGACCTTGATAAGATGCGCAATGTAACCGCCTCTCCCTGAGTGCCTATGGCCTGCTATTTTGTACTTGTATATTATTTTTGATAGCTGCTCCTAACGATGTTACCTGTCCTTCTGGCAACAGTTCTATCAGTGTTGTGCATTGCAACGCCTAAAGTGCGCGAAAGAAAAACGACAAACTGGCTATGTTTCTTACCGAATTCCGTTTCAAGTTTCAAGTTATTATGGTTATGGTTCAACTAGTCAGAATGATATTCTATAGCGCGATTTAACAAAATATTGAATACTGGCACACGAAACAATCAAGTACTTCAACTAATACTAAATGCTAAAACACAGAAAGGGAAGGACCTCGCGGACGAGTTTAACAAATACTTTACAAATCTCTCTTCAGGAACACCTATACAAGACAGCGCTGAAATTAAAAAAATATTTAGGTGCACCTAATCCTAAATCTACCTTTTTTGAACCGACAACTGGGGAAAAAATTTACTCTATTTTTATGTCCTTAAAGAATAGTAAAGCCCAGGACATTGATGATCTTGAAATTAAGCCCGTTAAATACGTCTTAGACCTGCTGACAGCATCTCTTTGTTAAATTTACAATGCGTGTTTACATACTGGTACCTTTCCAGATATTATGCAGTGTGCAAGAGCAGAGGTTATATATAAATCAGGCGATAAGAATAACTTTTCAAATTATCGACCGATCTCAGTGTTGCCCGTTTTTTCAAAAGGTCCAGAAAAAATAATATGCAAGCGAATCACCAGTTTCTGTGATAAGCACAAGCTTTTATCTGTACAGCAATTTAGGTTCCGTCGAGGCATGTCCACTGAGTTACCTTTGTTGACGCAGAAGGAATTAATACTTAGAGGGTTTGAAAATAACAAAATGACCCTAGGTATTCTGATCGATTTATCGAAAGCATTCGACAGAATGGACCACAAAATTTTATCTACAAAGTTAGAGCATTATGGGTTTCGAGGAGTTTCTGGTAAGCTTTTCAAGTCATATTTAAACCACCGTAAGCAATGCGTCGTAATCAACGAAGCTCACTCTTCCCTATTAAATGTCACTTCAGGTGTGCCGCAAGGCAGTGTACTCGGACCGGTTTTATTTAATATTTACATAAATGATATAGTAAAGACCAGCACACTTCCATCTTACACCATTTATGCAGATGATACAAGCATTTTTTTCCAGTCAGCTAGTATCGAAGAACTCACTGCTTTCGCAAATGTTACACATGAAAAATTCTCTCAATTGACTCAATAGTTTACACATTAACGTTTCTAAACCAAGAACCATATTATTTACTCCTGTACAGAAGGTTATTATTCGGGATATCGACATAAAACTCGGTTCCGAACAAATAAAAGTCGTTAAAGAAATAAACACATTGGGTGTGACGTTCAGTCAACATCTAAATTGGAATGCCCACGTGGAACGCGTCGCTGGAAACCTGGCAAGATCTTCCGACTAAAATTAAGTTAATTTTTTATAATTCAATTTGCGCTCGCATGTTAACTACTGCAGTCTTGTATGGACGGACACAACTCAATCCAAACTTTCCAAATTAATGCTATTACAAAATAAAGCAATTCGTCATGTAGCAAATGCCTCATATGACGCCCATACTAGAGACCTTTTTGCTTTGTTTCATGTACTCCCCATAAACCACTTACATGAACATAACCTCGTTATAAAGTATAAACACAGTGTTCAAACTAACAACGAAGCTTTCCTCAACTTATGTAGTTTACATCGACCTTTAGAAGTGCCCCACATATTCAGAAACAGAGAATACTGGTGTATACCATCTTCCCGCACTAATCAGGGTCGGCACATGCTGCAATACCACATGCATACACATTTGATGTCCCTACAAAATAAAAATATAGACATAAATAACATTAGCAAGTACGAGTGGCAGAAATACCTTATTCTTTAAAACATATGGGTTTAATTATGTTTCATTTCTCCGACACAAACTGCTTTTGTACTGCGGATGTATTGTATCTTTTGGTAATCGTCTATTTTCCTGCTTCTATTACGTGAACTTGTGTACACCCGATTGTATCTGGACCTTTGTAGCTGCTGACGCGATTTTCTTCTTTCGATTTTTTTCTTTTTTCAAATTATATATCTTACGATGATCCTTAAAGTTATTTACGTTTGATTACAGGTTTCCATCAAATTTGACACACATCCGACGGTTCTCCGACCATTCTATGAGAATTTTCACTCTGCCGTGATGAATTCCGGTGGATGTGGCGTTACACCATTCCCGTGGCTATATCGGCGTCCGCGCTATTTCGACGCATTTTCGACGTTTTTGCCTATAATTAATTAACTAACTATTCTAGAGTCGTCAAACTCTGCTTCTGCGTTCATATTATCATCCTCTATTTGAAGCAGGAACTGGCTTTCATCTATCTTTTTTAGTTCCCGAGTTAAACGCGTGTGACACGCATTGTTAGTGAACGGACGACAATATGAGCCATTATAGGCTTTCGCCTTAAAAATAAGGTGGCGTCATCAAGCGGCCGTGTGGCCCGCAGAGCAAAACGCACACCCCGACTTCAAACAAATGTTGTGCGCGTTGTTCGTCTATATATATACCGGTTGTCCCACCTTAATGTAACCAAACTTTAAAAAAAGGCGCAGTGTCCTAGTCCAGTGAAACCAACTCAGGGTTATTCATATTCGCGTGGCCTAGTCTTTAGTATTTTTTTCGCTCTTCAAAGTTAATTATTTAGTTAAATTTAATTAGCTAACTTTTTAATTATTAACTGCAAGGAGAAAGTGTCAATGCAAAAGTTATAGATGACCTCGAAAAACCGCTAGTACGCTGTTTCCGTCAAATTACGATTCACGTAGCTTCATTTATCGGCTTTAAAAGAAAGCTGTTACGTGACCTGCTGTTCGCTCACTTCTCTGCCCCAATGTGCACCCAAAGTCTCATCGAGGACAAGACAAGACTTCAGAAAAAAATAAATGTTATTCCTTAAGGCGCGTCTTGGGACGTTGAAGTGGCACAGTTGGCATCCGGAAGCTTTTTCTTATTGTGCGGGTTATGGTTAAAGGCGGGTAAAAAAACTACGTTACGTAAATATTACTTTGCTGAAAATGTCTCAGTAAGCTGTTTCTCAAAGCGATCTACAACTTTTCCTTTGACACTTTGTTCCTCAAGTCAGTAATTAAAAAGTTAGTTGATTAACCGTGGGGCTAAGAATTAACATGCAGAAATCCAAAGTCATGTTCAACAACCGAGCAAGGGAACAGCAGTTCGCAATTGGTAGCGAGGTGCTGGAAGTAGTAAGAGAATATGTCTACTTAGGGCAGGTAGTGACCTGAGATCCGGATCATGAGAGGGAAATAGCTAGAAGAATAAGAATGGGGTGGAGCGCATATGGCAGGTTCTCTCAGATCATGAATGGTAGCTTACCAATATCCCTGAAGAGAAAAGTATACAATAGCTGTATCTTACCGGTACTCACCTACGGGGCAGAAACGTGGAGGATAACAAAGAGAGTTCAGCTTAAGTTAAGAACAACGCAGCGAGCTATGGAAAGGAAAATGATAAGTGTAACGTTAAGAGATCGGAAGAGGGCGGAGTGGGTGAGGGAACACACGTGGGTTAATGACATCTTAGTTGAAATCATGAGGAAGAAATGAGCTTGGGCAGGGCATGTAATGCGAAGGCAAGATAATCGCTGGTCCTTAACGGTAACGGAGTGGATTCCAAGAGAAAGGAAACGTAACAGGGGACGGCAGAAAGTTAGGTGGGCGGATGCGATTAAGAAGTTTGCGGGCATACAGTTGCGGCAACTGACAAAGGACAGGGTTAATTGGAGAGACATGGGAGAGGCCTTTGCCCTGCAGTGGGTGTAGTCAGGTTGATGATGATGATGATGATCAATTAGTCAACTTTGAAGAGCAAAAAAAAACTGCAGGCTAGGTCACGCGACTCTAAACAACCCTCATTTGGTTTCAGACGGCTAGGACACCCCGTGTTTTTTAAAAGCTTGTTTACATTTAGCTGGGACACCTGGTATACTCGCCACCAGCTTTCGCGAAATTCGTTCCAAAATTGTGGCGCAACATTTTGTCGTAAAACATTTCAGGTGGTGTCGTACGATTTCTCGTTTCGTATATCTTAGATGTGCCTGTGAAGCTAGAAGTCAGCTTGAGGCAAGGATACGAACGTTGACATGTGCACGTTCGTATAAAGATTGTGATGCAACCGTTCGTCTTTTTTATTTATTATTTATTCAAGGACTACTGGAGCGCCCGAAGGCATAGGTACAGGGGTGATGTACAAGGAAATGAAGCATTACAAGTGCCATAGTCAGATGATGGTACTATTCGAAGGACACATGGAACAGCCATAAAAACATCAAAAACACGCAAACACACACGTACATTGAATTGTGGAATCTTAGCATAAAATCAGTTTATGAAATGAAACACTTCAACTTTTGTGAAGTCAACGATGTTTTTAGGCAGTTTGTTCCACAGATATGTCATGTGAAAAAAAATTCTGAATTCTTATAAGCGTTACTTTGACAACTGCATTCTTGTATCTTAAAAGCGTGGCCACAACGTGCCGATTCAAAATGTGGCAGGAGAACACAGAGCTTTATCAATCCGAGTTTTATCGAACTAGATGGGTAGAACATTTATAATTCACTGCACAGGTGCCTAGTACTAAGAAGTTCCCAACCAAAAGATGCTTTCATGGCTCAAACGCTGTTTTGAAAATTGTTGTTACTGGCGACAGAACGAGCTGCACGGCACTGTACGCCTCCTAAAAGACCTAATAATGCAACCATACACGTATCCCACTCATCACTGGCATATTCAAGAACGGGTCTAATGTGTTTCAGGTGCAGCAGTTATTCTACACTTGCTGGGGCCTCCGGATAGTGACCATCCCATTCCCCTATATCCTTTCCTGGATCCCCCCAAAAGCCTATACCCCCCCCCCCCCCCCTGCTCTCTCGACATCCACCTACACGACCCCCTCGCTCATATCCGTCTCCAATGCCCGGAGGATCCTGCACCGCGGAGCCTGGAGTACCTGACCGGCTGGGCGGAATGGGAGACCTTGTTGCGCTCTGCGGACACGAACACGAAGAAGGTTGCGACGGACCGGGCCGCTGATGTCACGGACCATCACGGACGTCTCTGTACATTGCGGCAGTGCGGAGCCCTGGTGGGGATTACGTGTACTAACACCCTGTTCCTCCTTCCGGGTGGTGTCACACGAGTGTGTGTGTGTGTGGGGGGGGGGCGGGGTCTGACATCGGCCAGCGGAAACGCCGCACAGCCTCATGCTTCCACTCTCCCACATGTAAGCAATCATAAGTGCATGACCGATCTTTTTTTTTCAATTTCCATTCCAGTGGGCCTGCCGGTGTTTGGATTCGAACACTGCGCCTCTCAAAACACAGCAAGATGCCAAAGATACTGTAGCAATGAGGCAAGTCATTCAAGATCCAGTCAAAATCGCAGCGAAGCACAGAAAAGAAGTGGACAATGATTTCAAATTCGGTGACAAAACGAGAATGGTAAGGACAGACAAGTTAAGTCACAGCCAAGAAGCCTGTGCAATACGTCCAGCATCAAGCGGAAGATTCACGAAATATTTCTCCGAGCAGTGCCACTCTTTGAGGAAGCCTTCTTTCGCCCTCCTCTCACTGCATCTGGCGGCAGCAGCTCCCACTTGACATGGAGGTTGTCGTTAGCAACGTAGCCCCGAGTGATGAGGTTGTCCAGGTTAAGCCATCCGCCATCTATGTAAGCACTTGCGTTTTGCGATTCTTGGGGCCTTTCAAACCACTTGCCGTAACTCCCCATAACTTGGAAGCCCGCTCTTGAGCAGTCCTTGGGATGCACAACGCTTAGGCTCATTTTATGCCGGAACGGCCATGGAACAAGGTCGTCCATATCCCCCTTGTATAGAGCCAAGACCACATAAAGATTCTCAGATCCGCCAACTTTTCTGAGGCAGATTCCGGGGCACAGGCAATATCCACGCAGATACACCAGATTGTGGTCATACTTTTCAACGCCTTCGTGAAGCGCCTCTTCTCTAAGTGCATTCACGCCTGGTACAATAAAGTTGCCGACCGTTACTTGGAGGTGCGTATATCTCAATCCTTCTGTGATTCTCTCGAGTGTCGTCTCGCTATATTCTTTCAGTTCGGCGTTAAACGAAGCAGCGATGCTTTTCATATGTTCTCGAGTAGAGTTTGTCACATAAACCAGTGCGTCTGTCAGCGTTACACTCCCAGGAAGATTATTTACTGTATCAAGCTCAGCTGTCAAACCATTCTGTTCGTCTTCATTACGGACGTTCAGCTCACGAAGAAATTTACTTGAAACCTCTCCATTTGGCTCGGTTTTAGGGGTCAGTTAATCTTTCATTGTTTCTTTGAACTTATTTATGCCTTGTGAAATTTCGCTGAAGCTATCACTGTGCGTGCGAATGTCAACAGCTATTTGTTCTACGAATCGTCTACTTTCTACTACCTGGTGGTGAAATGCTACTGGGAAAGAAGGGAGAATTGGTTTTTCCTCCTTGTTGCCTGCCCTTCTTGGTCTTCGGATTCAAATGCTTTCCTTCGCGTAGAGCAGTCTGATGTCAGATGAGAGCACACGTGCACGCAAAGAACCTTGGCTGAACACATGGGACAAGTAACCGAGTGGTGTCCGCATTCGGTGTGAAAATGGCGGGAGATATCCGAAGGAGACGTCACAGTCTCGCAGCCACTCGCTTTGTTCCAGCAAGTCACCTGCAGGGATAATGGAAACGGTGTGTACAAAGCAATTATATCTGCTGTTCTATGAACTAATCTGTGGTGCTCTCGAAGTTTTGAGCTATCTTAAGGTGGGTTTTTAGCAGCATTTAAAGCACTACGACAGCAGGAGGAGACAGGAAATCGCACCTGTGCAATCGGTGTGCACTCGGAGTGCACTCGGAGCGTCGTGTGCTGAACAAAGGAGATGCTCATTCATATCGTCTCGTCAGAGCTTCGCAAGCAATTGCAGCAGCGGGTTCGTTGAGGCTGACAAGGCATTGCATTCGCCAGCCTTGTGCGCAAGATTATACTAACGAAATAAGAGAATATTTCCTAACTTTTGCCTTTCGCGAAAATGGAAGCCGTGTAATATGGTATTCTTGCGTGTTGCGCTCAAATGAAAGTTGGTACTAGATTTCCAAGCACTATGACATTACAAAACTAATTTATAGATAGTCTTTTATGCACGTGGACGAAACCTGTCAAAGCACTCCATCCCTAAGGTTAGAATAATTCTGGCGGCTTCCAACAGAAACATGAACATCGAAGCACTGAGTAGGCTGCATTGAGCATCCAACTTCCAGAAAATTCCACGCCCCTGGTTTAGTTTCAGCGACTGCATAGTGGCTGATAAATCGTCTCGATCGCTGGAACTCTCATAAGGTGTAACAGTTGTGCCCTTTTCCGACGTTTAGAAGTTTCATGCAGTAGAATGAGGGGGGTGACCAGGCGTGAGCTACGCGGGCCACAAATGAATTACCTGGCATTGCGTGTTTTCGTAAAAAAACAAACAACCCCTGATACCTAATTGCCCAAACTCGAATAAACCATGCGACGCTGAGCGAACAAAACCGAATTTTGATTGCCGTGTTTTTAGCTTCACTACAGCCAGAACACGTAATTCACAGCATCGTGTGCGTTTAAACTGCTCGGCTCTCACACTTTTTAACGAGAGAATTCATCTCCTCTGCACACTCAGACTTTTATCCACTGGACACGAGCAGCGGCCGTGCAAAGCTTTCTGTGTGCAACGATGAGAATTGGAAACGAGAATAAGAAAAAAAAATGTCAGTCGATTTCGGTAATTAGGTCAAATGCTGATATGTGAGCTAGCGTGACGTGTTTCGGGGCTGCGCCTCTCTGCTAGGTTAAGGTGGTTGTTGACGTGTGTGTTCTTTCATGAAAAAGTAAAAGAAGCACATGGAAACACCTTCCACAGCACCTGCCTTGTGAAACTGTGCCACTGCTCACCTTCCCGCCGGCTACACATTGGCAATTAAGCCCCCAGTGGCGCAGTGGCACAGGGCAGGTGCTCTGGAAGGTGCTGCCATCGGTTGGGCTTGGGTTGTTTTGGTTGCGTTGCGCCCCAAGTTCCTCTTCCCGAGCAGCCTCTCACGAATAAAAGGGCTACCGCCTGACACGGTTGGCGGGTTGCCCACCACCAGGTATGCAGGCGAGCAACCTGCCAAAAAACCGACTTCAAACAAGCAGAGAGATAGACAAACAAACAACGCCTATATGCGGGGAATGGCCACTAAATGAGCTAGAGCACTAAAACATGCGAGCTCGATGCCTCTTAATCATATCAGCTCACCTCTCTTCTCAGCAGCTGGTCGGCAGGGAATTCCTTCCAGTCGACGTCTCCATCCTGGCACTCGTAGCCGTCGAGTGGACAGACGTGCAGGCCGTCCTGGCCGCATCGCTCGTAGCAAGATTCGCACAGCACGTGCATGCAGGGCAGCCAGGCGGTGACCTTTCGCACGAGGCCACAGGTGCTGCAAACCCGGTTTGGTGGTATAGGCTTGACGAAGTTGAGCGGCTTCCAGTCGAGTTCCGGAGAGAACCCAACGAGTGTGCACCGAAAACTTGCAGCATCCATTGCTCTTCTGAGGCGCTCACTGCAAAGATCCATTCAAGAAATGCTTTTTTTTTTCGGCACATGAAGCGCTGTTTTATCGTTCTTTTCTTTATCAAGAGTGGACATGGCGTTAATTGCACCCACTCTGCAGTCTCTTGTCGAACGTTTTACAGAGTCTGCGCGAATGATGTACACAATCTTTCTGTAAGGCTGCCAGCGCATGCGACTTCGTTGAGAGATAATAATTCTCACGCTGCGACGTTGAAACTTCGCCTTGGAAAGCAGTGTTTGTTTATTAAAAACGAAAAATACGCTACTGATGTTTGAGTTGACCGGCTCGGTCAGTGCTTTGCTTGGTCATAGACACCGGGACCAGTATTCAATGGAAGCTGAACTCAAAAATGTCTGCGATTGCTCGGCGTTCTTGGTACAAGTTGACCGCAACTTCTACTGAGAGCGCAGTGCAATTTTGTCGCATTCTGCGGTCTGGGATCAACGCATCGACGTCAAGCATATCGAGGCCCTTGAATCCAATCACTGCCCATTCGTGCGACAGATATAGGAACCCCATGATATAGAAAACACACCCGCAAGCACACAGCGGTCTCAAGGCTGCTTTCTATATGCTTACTGACATTCCTACAAGGTTTTCGTGGCGCCTCAAAGTCCGGCCTTCATTGCCCTGTGCACACTCGTTCATCGCCCCTCAAAGTAATTGCTTCGGTCCGGAGTCGGATGGACATGCTCAGTATGCTGACGTTGCACTGAAACTTCCGAAGGCTGCTTCCTCCAGGCCCCGCGCCTTTTCATGCTTAATGATGATAACATGTCCACCAATTAGACCCTCTTCTGGTTATTAGTATAGCAGCAGTGCATGAGGCCTACGATGGAAGCTAAGGGCAGCGGCAGACTCCAAAACAAACTACTGATCACGCTCACGCACGTAACATAGGCGTAGGTGACACGGCCGTGTGGGATTTCATGTGTTATGTCCTGTCATGGAGCGTAATACAAAAATCTGTCGCAGCGCGAAAAAAACAGGGACAAGAAGAGAGAACAAACACGACAGGACGAGCCCTGTCGTGTTTGTTCTCTATTCTTGTCCCTGTTTCATTCGCGCTGCGACAGATTTTTGTATTATGCATCAACATCAACTAGCCCAAACTTCAGTACTCCTTCACATCATGCAGCGTACACGCAAGCTTCGAGTTATCCTCAAAAGTATGCGAGCAGCAGTCGCAGCAGTCGCAGTTGCAATTTGGAATTCAACGCCACATCTGAGTGAAAAAAACGGCACGCACATTTATCATCTAACGGCGCACTGAGCTATCGGTTATCGCATGCTTTTGACTAAGTACGCAGTAATTATGAACGCAGACAAACCTTGTGATTAACTCTGTGATTAACAGTCTCTATGATCGTGAATCGCTTCCTGCGGGTAGCAAGCTGAAATTAGTTAGGGTACGATCCGCCTCAGTGTAGTCCGCCGCCTGCCGGCCACAGCTGTGGGCAGGGGATGCGCACATACCTTTGATGAACGGCGGTAGGACGCTTTGTGCCAGAAGAACCTTTCTCGCGTGCCGGGGCTTCACATACTGCGTGTATGATGACCCGTGCTGGGAAACATTTTTCTTTATTGAGCCAAATGAGAGGTGATGGCGCATGCGTGTGGTACTCCTCAGATATTTTTGAGCATTTATTAAAGTATATCGGCCTTTTCACTGCTCTGAAGACAAGCAAGACCACGAGCTCGCATCACGCTTCATATAGCTATTAAGAGTATGCGTGCGCGTGTATGCTTGACCGACCAGTAAAAATAATGAAACAGGCCTTTTGCAATTCCTTACCGGCCGCAGCCTGCACAAAGTAGCCGTTTAAACGACTGAAGTAAGAAGGAAACCGCGTCACCGCCCAACTAACGAGCCCAACAGAGCGTCAATGCTTTTGAGAGCTCGCGCTTGTTGCTGCGTACAATGACCACGCGCAGCCTGAGTGCAAGGAATGCGATGCGAATGATTCAGAACCCGTGCTTGCGTCTTAAGGTTCTCTCCATCGTCTGCTGTGGCTCGTTGGCTCCTTGGCCAAGCTGCATTGCTCATGTTTGGAAGGTAAGTGACCATTGACAGCGATATAGTGCTCCTCGAGAAAGCGCATAAATACGTCACCAGCCACAGTTGTAAGAATCTAAGAGTGGCGGAACAATAAGTACTTCGCTTTAACGCTGTTTCGCACCTGCAAAAGCATTGTTCTCCGTGAGAACGGCATATTTTCTACTTCGTGATGAGAACCTATATCAGTATGGGCTGACTAAGTATTCCACTTTTATGGGTCTTTCACAATTATTTGAGCCGCAACGTACAGAAGACTATCAAAACAAAATCGGAAGTGGCTTAGCTCAGCTAGGTCCGGATATACGTAGCGAAAGCAATGTCGTGTAATGACATTTCAGTAGAGACACGCCGTCGTTGTCGTTCAGCACCTTGACGGCGTGTCTTGGCGAGACGTTCTTCGGGCGTCTCGGCCACCCGCTCAGCCTTTCTCTCCTCGGTTTCACGCTGTCGGCCGGCCTTGTACCATGGGACGACTTCTGGATCGGAAGACTCAATTCCACGCAGTCTTTACTGCTGCCGTGAAGAGCACGGCCGCTCTCCTTCTCCCACGGTGGGCGTCTGAGGAGCGAGGGCATCGCTTCCGGCTTGTATCCCAGCTACGCGGTGCGACTCTGCGCATGCGCAGTGCGCCAGAGCGCCTGCGGCGCCACGGCTGCCATAGTACTGGCTGCCATGGCAACGGCGCATGCGCAGTAGTGGCCCTTGGCAGGCACCACAAAATGCGCTCCTGCTAGGCTAGTGTAGCTTTCGCTACAAAAACAAAAGTGTTAATAGGTTGAACGTGGCTGCACAAAGGTTAGAAGTCATTGTAAGCTGGACAGATTCATTCGTGATGATGACACTTTTTAGTGGTGTATGTGCGCCGGCATCGCCGTATTCGCGTAGGTGTCGCACTGCGTCTGGTGTGGCACCTTGACGTTGCGCACAGCGTTCAGATCCGCCCTCAGGTACGCATTTTAACATCACAAGGCTCGCTTTGCATAATAGGGACATGGACGAACTTGTTCAGTAGCCACTCCAGCACAAACCAAGGCGGAGAGTTATTGATCCCAAAAGAGGCGACGAACGCATGCATGAATTTAGAGCTTTGAATTCTGGTAAATATATTTATAACATGCTCACACTGTCAAGCCACTTACCTGTTTCTAATGTATGTGTATTACTCGTCGTCTGGGCTCTCACGGAACACTTTCATTATTAAAGGTTTATGAAATAAGAATTCCTTTTGTGCCAGTACTATTAGTTCAGTGCTGTAGACCCTAACCCATTAATTCCTTGAGGCTTCTGTCACTATCACTGGAGTTAACTCGGCTCCTTCTGCTGCTGTGTGTTCGCGGCTACATAACAGAAATAAATACACGTTGATGTGTAACCTCGGTTGTATTTTCACACTCGGTCGCGGAGGTAGAATTTCGATGGAGGCGAAATTCTAGAGGCCTGTGTACTGTGCGACGTCAGTGCGCTTTAAAGAACCCCACGTGGTCGAAATTTCTGGAGCCCTTCACTACGGCGTGCCTCCCTCATAGCCTGCGTCGCTTTGAGACGAGAAATCCCATAAACCACAAACCACGTTTCACAAATCCACCTTGTTTTAGGGGCTTCGAACCCGGTTGACGAAAAAAAGGGGAGTTCCGCCCTTGTACTGATAAAGGTGCAGACTTCAGCCAGCTATTTCAGAAAAAAAAACGAAGCTGTCTAGAAACTTTCTAGACCGGAATGTTCAAGCGCCACAGGTAAGACTGTGGTCTCCGGGGCATTTTATCTCCTTCTACAATCATGTCTTCCACACTGTCAGTGAAACCAGGTTGCGGAAGAAACGGGACGACAGAAAGAGGTCACACCACGAGCGCTCGTGGTGTGTCCTCTTTCTTTCGTCCCGTTTCTTGCGACAGCTGTTTGCAACGATAACCAACAGTCCCACATTCATGCGTTCACGCTGTGAGCGTTGAAGCTGTGACAGGCAGCAAGTCCGGGACTATGCTATGAAGATATTTCTCTCACAACATGAGTCAGGCAGGTTCCTTCCTCCGTTCTATCTTCCTTCTTCTCCCGAGTCAGCCAGACAATATCGGAGATTGCAGATTACTAAACTCCGAAATCATTCACAAATATTTGGTTTGGTTTGTTGGTTTATTGGGGTTTAACGTCCCTAAGCAACTCAGGCTATGAGAGACGCCGTAGTGAAGGGCTCCGGAAATTTCGACCACCTGGGGTTCTTTAACGTGCACTGACGTCGCACAGTACACGGGCCTCTAGAATTTCACCTTCATCGAAATCCGGCCGCCGCGGCCGGGATCGAACCTGCGTCTTTCGGGTCAGCAGGCGAGCGCCGTAACTACTGAGCCACCGCGGTGGGCATTCCCAAATATTTAGTATGGGGGTGACACAACTTTGCCGTCAGGGCACGGTGTGCAGAACTTTTCTTCCGTCGTCGTATCTGCTTCCTGCAGCATCCTCCGGCGCTTTTTCTTGCCCGCATATCCCGGGCCGTGTTCTCGTCATCAGCGGATTAGTGGTCGCTCTGTCCATTCTTCCACCTTTAAGCTGTTGCTGCGCGCCGCCTCGGCAGACGCATCCTTCGCACCAGGAAGCCAACGGGCTCTGGCGGTTATTGGAAACGTGGCGCTGTTTTGCAGAGTTGCCCAACTTGGGACACGGACTGGTGGTGCGAAGGAGCTTCGGAGAAGCGACGGACCATCAGTCGCGTTTCGCCCACTTGGTAAACGGCTGCTCCAGTCAGGCTGTGGCTCCTGGTTCGAACCTTGGACTAGGGAGGGCATTTTTCTTTACCAATGAAGTTTCTTGCGTTTGTTTCCTTTCCTTTGTCGTCATATTGCAGCGCTTGGGTGGATGGTGATGAGTGATTACTCCCTGATTAGTAGGATACGAACTGTGACCGCGTTGTCGCCTGTTGCATAGCTGGCTGCGTCTTTCTACAAGGTCACTTCCCTAATCAAAGCTTCGACCTCCACTTTGAGCCTCCGTGTTTTTAATTGACTTTCATTTCTTCTTTTTCCTTACGGCGAAGAATTTTCTTACGTTCTCGCTTATCAGCGACATTTTAATCATTTATGATCGATGCCAAATGCTTCTGGAGGGAATGTCGCATTAGTCAAGGTCACGTGCCAAGGTGGACTGCAGCAACGCCCCAAGCCACATACCGGGCTCGTTATGTATTCTGGCATGGTTAAATGAATATAGAACCAGTCGAATTAAACATTAAGATCAAAGGGAGGTAACCTAAGTTCAAAAATGCCAGCGGTTCAACTCTGCCGAACCGAGTTTCACGCAGCGAAAGCTCGAAGCGGCTAGCCGCATTGCTCCAAGACGTAGTTCACTATGCGTGCGATCCTCAGCGCGCTCTCCTTCATCCAGAGCGCGCAGCTGTCGTTATATATACTCAATACATGGCGTCATAACTGTGAATTGAATCACGGGCCACAACGTGATTACCACGTGGCTTTCTTGAAGCCTCTGCGCACTACTTGAAAGGTGATAATTCCATGTCAAAGTTAAAGCTCAAAGTTCAACTTAAAAGTTCAAATATCATGGTCAAAGATCAAAGGTTGATGTCAAAGGTCCCGGTCAAAGTTGGAGGTCAAAGTTCAAGGTGAAAGGTGGCCCACTAAGTGGACCATGCGTGGTTAGGTATATGTGCTTAGCAACACTAGCCATGACTTATCTCGAGGTCGTTTCAACGCCATTCGGTGGCTCACTGAGAAATATATAGCTATAGTAGAAGCTATAGCAGTTTAGCTTTCGCTACATAACTTAACATCGGTGTAGCTGGTCTGAAATTTGCAAGGCCCAAAAACTGCTGTCATGAATGCATATGGTCCACGCCGGCATGTCGTTTCAAGCTACTAGTATTGCTTTACTTTAGTGCTCGCCGTTTAGCAGTCTCTCTGTCTGAAAAACTTTATTATTGTTTTACGAATTGGAAAAACAGCGTAATAAAAGACGACACAAGAGAAGGACAAAACACCAGCGCTGGTGTTTTGTCCTTCTCTTGTGTCGTCTTTCATTCCGCTGTTTTTCCAATTCGGAAAACATGTACCAACGAGCCCGTATTTGCCCTCTTCTGGAATTTATTATTGTTACATACTTGAGGTATCCCGGAAAGGGCCACCTCTCACAAGCACTAGTTGCGCTCCTCAGTTCAGGAGCCCATTGGCGACCGCTGCGGCTCGGGCGCGCTCGACCAGGGCCTTCTGGCTCACCAGGTCGGAGCAGCCGAGCAGGGCTGCCTCCCAGTCCTGCCGGGTGGGGTTGGGTTTTGGGACGAAGTTCGGAGTTGAATGACATGCCCATACCATGTAGATGTCCGATGACTGATCCGCACAGTACGGACACTTTCCTTTACATGCGGGACCAAAGTGCTTTAGAACTGCCGGGCACAGCAGTGTTTTCGTGTAAAGACGGAGGAGTTTGCGTTCCTCCGTCTTTGCAAGGCCCTTTCAGGGCTTAGGATAAATTGCATGGCCGGATTGGCATAATTCAGTAATTTGTCGAAAAGTGAAGGCCGGATTGGGTTCAAGATCAGTTTCACAAGGATCTAAAGGCTTTGCCCGGAGAGTGAGCGTGCGGTCGGCGGCATCTGCCGTTTCATTGCCTTTGAGGCCCATGTGAGCAGGAGCCCATACTATCGTTCAAGGCGCGGGGGCCCTGTGGTAGTCGCTATATTTAAGGATGCGATACGCAAAGAAAGGAATGTATCCCTCTTGAATATTTCTGTAGGCCCCTCTAGAGTCGGTAATGATGACTCGCGAGTCCTGGTATGCGGCGTCTAGCGCAATGGTGACCTCCTCCGCATGTGTTATGTCTTGAGCCCGGAACGATAGGCCGTTCACCACGACGTTTTGGTGGATGACTGCGGCCATGTACCACCCCCCCATGGTGAGGACCGGAGGCGTCCACGTAGAAGATTCCGCGTTTGTTTCTCTAGTGGCGGGTCAGTGCCTCGGTCCGCGCAAGGCACTTGCCACTGTGATCGTCACGTGTCATGTTGGCTGGAAGAGGACGCACGTGCAGGGTGTTTCTGGAGACTTCGGGGATGCGTACGCGCTCTTCCGTCAGTGTTGGGTGGTGGATGTGTAGTCGGGTTTATAGGCGGCGTCCCGACGGCGTCTTTGAAAGTCTTGTGTATTGATTGGTCAAGTGTGCCTCCCGGAGCTCCGCTAAAGTGTTTACGATCCCCAGGCCCTTAAGGCGCTGATTGCACGTGTTCACCGGGAGATCGAGGGCACGCTTGTACATCTTTCTGAGAATCACCTCGAGGGCGTTCTCGTCAACCTTACGCAGGTGAAGGTAAGGAGTCGAGTAGAGTACTCGACTGGTCACGAAAGTATGCGCCAGCCGCAAGGCGTCTTTGCTCCGTAGTAGTAGCAGTAGTAGAAAACTTTTATTGAGATCTTTTAAGAGATTCGCGGATTCGAAGCCTCCGTCGTCTTTCGTGGCGCCGGCGACTTGAGGCTTCTCTTCAGCAAGGTTGGGCCCCTATTCCAGGGCTCCACTGAGTCGCGCTGCATCAGTAGCGTGCCGCACTAAGGCCCTTTGGGCCGCGAGCTCGCTGCTGGTGAGCCGGCTCTCCCATTGCTCCGCACTCGGGAATTCGTGTTGGTGGAATGCTTTATTTCGTTCGCACTCCCATGTGATATGGTATAGTGTGGGTGTGTCGCCGCACCAGGGGCAGTTTGCTCTGTATTGTGTTGGTGACATCTTGTTATAGATGTACAAGTTGGAGAAGGAGTTTGTTTGTAGCCTACGCCAGCCGACTGCTTCCTCCCTCGTGAGGGCTTTGTGTGGTGGTGGGTACTTGAATCTAGTCCCCCTGTATAGTTGTAATGTCTCTGTGTATCCCCCCTCGCATGCTAGTAGCTGAAGCTCCAGAACATCTGACATGCCTGCTCGGTATGTAAGCCCTCGAGCTAGGCTGTCTGCTCTTTCGTTCCCCGCTACGCCTGCGTGGCCTGGGACCCACATTATGTGTTGTATGGGTGTCTTCTCAGCAGAGGCTGCTGCCCCACTGATTATCCTGAGGGCCATGCCACTAATTCTGCCCTTCGTATAGTTTTTACACGTGTCTTTCGAGTCTGTTAAGATGTTTAGGGATCGGCCTTTCCTATAGCCTTCTGCTACCGCCAGCGCGACGGCAATTTCCTCCTCCTCCGTTATGCCCACGACCTCCACTGAGGCGCATGTGGCCATGTCTCTTGTGCTATTAACTACCACCGTAGCGGCTAAGCGCTTCCCTGCATGTACGTACATGGAGGCATCCGTATAGACTGTGTTCTCTGATCGGCCTAGCCTCCTTTCTATCTGCTCGGCCCTTGCTTTTCGTCTGTCCTCGTGTAGGTTAGGATCCATGTTTTTAGGCAGGGGTCCTACATTAAAGGTCTTTCTAAGGTCGTCCGGTACGTCCGCGTATCTGTCTACCAGTCCGCACGTGCTCCGACCCAACCTTCTCAGGAGCGCCCTTCCCGTAGAGGAGCCTCTGAGTCTGATGAGTTGTGCCCCCAATTGAGCCTCGGCAAGCTCATTGAAGGTATTGCTGATTCCGAGTTGGAGTAGCTTCTCGTTTGATGCGTTTCTGGGCAGGTGTAGAGCAATCTTGTATGCCTTCCTGAGAATACAGTCGGCTTGCTCTCGCTCCGCCTTTGTTGTTGCGTGGTAGGGCAAGGAGTACATAACTCTGCTAACGATTAGGCTGTTGACGAGTTTGAGGGTATCTTCTTCTTTCATCCCGTACCTTCTCTGAGAGACTCTACTGATCATTCTGCCAACCTGCTCCGCGGCTCTTCTCAGCAGGCTGATGGTATGGCTGCATTTTCGGCTGCTCTGCAGCCACATGCCTAGGATTCGTACCATGTTCTGTTCTTGGATCAGTTGCCCCTCTAGAACTACTTCCAGCGAGGCTTTGGTAGGATTTCTTCCGATCCTGATGATTTCCGACTTCTCCGCCGAACATCTGAGGCCTCTCTCCCTGACGTAGGTCTCTACGCAGGTCGCAGCTTCTTGTAGTCTGTCTTGCTTCTCCCCTAACGATCCTTGGGTGACCCACACCGTGATGTCGTCGGCATACATCGCGTGTTGGATGCCCGGGATTTCCTTGAGTCGTCTTGCTAGCCCGATCATCGCCATATTGAACAGGACGGGCGATATCACGGAGCCTTGGGGTGTTCCTCTGCAAGGCGTGGTGAAGACGTCGCTTCTCAGCTCGCCTAGTCCCACGGTCGCTGTTCTGTCGCTCAGGAAGGCCCTGATGTAGTCGTGGGTTCTTCCCCCGCAGTTGGTGTTGTTGATGCCTTCCATGATGGCGGCGTGGCTCACGTTGTCGAAGGCTCCCTTTATGTCGAGGGCCATGACAACGTTTTCGCCACTTCTCGGCATTTTCTCGAGTACTTCCTCCTTGAGTTGGAGTAGTACGTCCTGCGTAGACAGGTGGGCTCTGAACCCGTACATGCTGTCTGGGTACAGTTGGTTCTTCTCTAGGTGCGACTGGATCCTTTTTGTGATTACTTTCTCGTACATCTTGCCCAGGCACGACGTGAGGGAGATCGGCCTGAGGTTCTCGACCTGGAGTTTCTTGCCTGGCTTCGGGATCATTACCACTACCGCGTGTTTCCACTCGGCCGGCACTGTTCCTTCTTGCCAGAGCTTGTTGAAGTAGGCTGTGAGCTGATCTATGGCTCCATTGCTGAGGTTTCTTATGAGCGAGTTCTTGATTTTGTCCGCCCCCGCTGCTGTGTTTTTTGTTGCCGACCTGATCGCCTCGACGACTTCCTCTCTCGTTATGGGCCGATCCATGGTTGGATTCTCTTTGCCCTGGTACTCTTCTTGGTAGCTTTCGACCTGGTCTCTGCCGTAGCATTTGACCCGGACTTCCTCGAGTAGCTGTTCGTCCGTGCCAGTGTACTGGTGCACCAGCCTCTGAATCGATTTGCCGCTTTCTGATTTGTTATTGCTCGGGTCCATGAGGGACTTGAGGATCTGCCACGTCCTGGCCGTGCTGAGGGTGCCGTTCAGCGCGTTGCTGAATTGCTGCCATCCTTGCCTAGCCAGCTGAGTTGCATACTCCTCCGCTTGTTTAGTTATTGCGGCTATTTTAATCTTTAGCTTCCTATTGAACTTCTGTCTTTTCCAATGCTTGGTGAGCCCGCGTCTCGCCTTCCATAGCTTGAGGAGCCGCTTGTCCACCTCCGGAGTTTGTTCGGTTCTATCCACCTCTTTAGTATAGAGTTCTTGGATCTGTCTGAGTTGCTGGCTCCACTCCTCCGCAGATACAAAGTCGCCCTTGATCTGCTTGCAGTGTGCTCTGAAGGCGTCCCAGTCCGTTAGGCGGACTTTGCCTATTTTCCGCTTGATATTGTTTGCGGTTGTGCTGATCCTTATTATGTGGTGGTCGCTTCCAAGGTTCTCGAGCAGGTTCTCCCATTCTGCTTGTCTGGCGCCCCTTACGAAGGTTAAGTCAGGGCACGTGTCTGGACTGACGCTGTTCCCCTGTCTAGTTGGGTGGTGTTCGTCGGTTAGCAATTCGCACTCTGCCTGTTCTGCTGCAGGGCAAATGCCACGTCCCTTCTTGTCGTCTTTATTGTAGCCCCACCTCGGGCTCTTGGCGTTGAAATCACCTGCTATTACTAGGGTGTTGTTCCCCGCTAACTTTTTCGCCTCCGTAAAGTGCCTAATAAAGTCCCCATCTTTCTGTCTGGGCGGGCTGTATAGGTTTATAATATAAGTGCTTTTAGATCGTGCTTTCTTTTTGGGGATTATCTCCGTGATCACGTGTTCGATCCGGGTGTCCTCTATTTCGTTATGTGCTATGGCTACTACTTGTTTGCTAATGAGAGTTGCCGTACGGCCACTTTTCTGACACGTGTAGCCCCTAAGCGTAGGGGTGCAGCTTGTTTCCTGTAGCATAATTACGTCTGGTGGGGTTCCTCTGGCATAGATGAATTGCTGCAGGAGGCCTTGTTTTTGCCTGTACCCCCTACAGTTCCACTGCCACATCTCTAATTGTTGGAGGCGTTCTGCCATGATGGGTTACCATTATTTGCGTTGGGGGTTTCTGTGCCGAACCTGCGTTCGTTAAGTAGTCTGTCTCTAGCATCATTGGTTATTCTCTGTGTGTTTTGGCTCTTGATGTGCGTCCTGACATTCTGTTCTAACAGGGCAAACTTTTGTTGTCCCTGCTGCATTTCGCTTTTTAACTGCTGCATCTGCTCTTGCATCTGCCTCTGCATGTTCATCATGAAGGAGATTAAGCTCATCGTTGGAGGTCCCTCCCTCGTGGTGTTGTTGCTCCGTCTCCATCGCCCTAGGCGGTGGGGTCTGAGTCCTAGGCGGTGCATAGCCTGTCCTCGATTCACGTAGTTCTCTGATAACCTCGCTTAGCTGCTTCCTAAGCTGCTCAAGTTCACGTTTAAGTGTCTTATTTTCCTCCGCTAGCTGTTTCTCGCGTGCGGTTTGTGTGTTGTTTGTGTTCGAGTGCGGAGCAAAGAGTGATTTGGGAGGGCCGTCTCCCCAGCTCACCTTAACGCCGCCGCTCTTCTTCTTTTGCTGTTGCTGCCCTTGCGTCTGCTTCTGCTGTTGCTTGCCGTTGCCGCCCAAGGGTGGGAAGGACTCGTCCCTTTCGGATCCCCGGCTCTGGCTCCCGTTCCGGCTGCCCCCGCTGCTGCTCCGGCCCGACTCCTGACTCTCGTCACGGAACCATCTTGGTTTTCTTCCCCGGCTGCGGCCCCGGCTACGGCGTTGCTGCTGCAGGGGGCCCCACCGCAGCTCGCTCGCCGACTTGAGTCGCTGTTTGCAGTCTCTCGTGCCCGCCACGTGGTCGCCGCCACACAGCAGCCATTTGGGTGTGCATTGGTGGTCTGCCGCCGGGTTCTGGAGTCCGCACTGTCTGCAGGCCCTAGTCTCCGGATTCGGGCAGACGTTCATTCGGTGCCCCTGTTGGCCGCAGATGTAGCATACCTGCCTCGTGGGCCGGTACGGGTAGCACCAAAATTCTCCGCTGTGGTAGAGAACTTGCTTCGGGAGGGTGGCGCCGTCGAAGGTGATGATGGCCGTGCTGGATCTCCCGAGCATTCTGGCTGTTAGGATCTTCACGCCTTGCGTGCGAACTCTGAGGCTTGCCTTGAGTTCCTCGGGCGAAGTCTCCGGATCCACTCCGTGGATCACCTCACGTAGCGTGCCTTCCGGCGCCGCCACGTGTGCGTTTACGGCGTAGTTCTTGCCTCCGAAGCTCAGCTGCTTGATGCGCATAATCTTCTTGGCCGCTTCTTCGTTGCTGGTGCTCACAATTATGATGTTCGATCCATTGCGCAGCCGGATGATCAGGTCTTCTTCCTTACATCCCCGCTCGGTAGCCGCGACTACCGCCCGCGCCACGTGGTGTTGGTGCAAGTCTCTGACTGCGAGTCCTCTCGGCCGGAGGACGATTTTAAAGTCGTCTCTGGGGAGCGGAGGCAGGCGTCGCCTCGGCGCTCCCTCCCTCTCTTTCTTCTCCGCCGCAGCTGGCGCGCCAGCTGCGTTCTTCGTCGCCCCTGAAAAAGGCGCGCAATCTAGGCCGTTTCCCGCCAAAACTTGCTGCTTGCCGCCGCCATCTTGGCGTTTCCTTTGTTTCTTCGACATGGCGACTATCCAGTCGTCTTCTTTTTCTCTGTCGATTCCGCTTACTTGTGAGCGTTGGATCGGTGAGGTGCTGCTTCCCGGGGCTTGGATCCCTGCTGCAGCGAGGCCGTCTCGGTCTTGCTGCATGTGGGCCACTTCGATGGTGTCGTGGAAGTCTTCTTCCATGTTTTTCTGGGATTCAGCCAAAAATCTTGTCGGTCCTAAGGTCACGGGTTGGTCGTAGCTCGGATTTCTCGTTCGGGACATCGCTCCGATGCGTCTTCACCGCGGGCCGAAGCCGGGAAGGCCGCGGAGCCCCGTACTTAACGCCTTGCCGACCACGTGGGAACTTCAAATGCCGATAAAATCCGAAAAAATGGACCCACCGGCTTGAAATTGGTATCCTCGTGGTCCTCTTCACTTCCGACGTCGATTCCGACCAAAATTTTGGTAGTCCGATGGGATTAACCGGGTCAAAGGACACCAAAATCACGGAGCGCATGTGAGGCACGTCCGCACTCTTCGGCGAACGCAGCGTTCCTCCTTGCACCGTAACCCCCCGCGTTTGTTGGAAACCCGGCGGACCATCCAACCAACCTGGTTCCGCACCTTGCGCAGTTTGGCTAGTGTTGTATCAACCCGTCGATGTTTGTGGATAAAAAGACCAAGAACTCTAATCTCATCGTGTTTGGGTATCGGGCCACTGGCCAGAGATAGTTCAATTTTGTTGGTGCACTTAGGCGACGGCCGAATGTGCAAAAATTGGGATTTGGACGGGGAGCATTGAAGGCCACAGCATACAGCTGAACCTGCATACGACTACGCGGGCCCTCGGGGGTCCTGTTGAGTGCAAAGATACTGGTCGCGAAGTTTGCACGCTAATTTAGAGGTATTTCCTTCGAAGCTATGAATAGATCATTGGAGAAGTTTTTGTGTTTCGGCACGAGTTTGAGTCAGGTCAATTAGGGCGCGGAAGAGGCGCCATGCGCCCCGGGTAGACATTTGCCTGGCCGCCGTGTTACAGCGGTTCACCCAGTTCGAGTCGGCGAGTTGTGCCGCGTACTCTGCCGCTCATTGGGTGACCTCGGCCATGGAGTTACGATGCCTTTACCATGCGTTTACAATGCCTTAGCTTTCTAGTCAATTCACGCCAAAGGTTCCAGATGTTGCGCTGAACCATCTCCAATCTGTTAAAAAAATCACGCAAAGTTAGTAGAACTTTGGTAACCTAGGCCTTAAATGTTTCTGCCGAAAAAATATATTGATAAGAGCGCAGTTCGGGACATTTCGAAAAGGTGTGACGCTTGGTAACGCACAATAACATATCAAAAATAAATTTTTCCCACAATGCTTCATATCCATAAATAGTGTAATGACAGAGTTCGGCTTTAGATGTGATTCAGGACATGTATAAACGGTCGTTTTTGGTTCAAACCTTACTTATCTGCCACTTCAGTATTACTTTTTTACCTCGACGAGCTCAATTTCATCAACTGTAACAATTTTCCAGGTAATACAAGTCCAGGGAAACCAAGCGGATGTTTTCTAATTTCAGAGAGTATTTTCATATTAACGAAAAAACGAAATGGTGTAAATTTTACATTTGCATACATTCTAAAAATATTCAATGCGTATAAAAATACATGACTCGAATCACGAACAAAGCCAGAGTCTTTGCAATGCCAATAAAAAAAACTATGGACTGTGCTGTAAAATTTTATTTTTTTCTCAATTACTGAGCGGTGCTTTATTTCACGCCATGTTCAAACTGCGCTTCCATCAAGAATGAATTTTTTCCGGCAAAAATACTGCACGCTAACATTGCGCTCGTTGTGCTGAGTTTTCGTGCATTTTCTTTAACAGACAGACGAGGTCAGGCGCAACTTCCGGGTCGTTTTGGCATGGAGTGATTTTATATTTTGACAATAACGTGAAAAAGAGTATCGGTACATGCACAACCATTAAAAGCTCAACTGTCATATTTTTCTGTGATTATTTATGGAGTTCTCTTTTCGAAAACGTATTGTGCAAAACCAAGCAATAAATATATATCAATAAAGCAATAGTCGTTCCCACTGCGCATGATCGAACTACTTATTAAAAGTTGAGCTAGGAGCTGCTCGAGAAAAATGAAGTTGCTGCCAGGATTCGGGGCAACGCGATAAATAAGCTCTCGTGCGGTAGGCTTCTTTATCTATCAGACCGCAATGAGGCACTGAGCCTTGACCGGAAAATTAAGCGCTCAGTATAACGAGAAGTGCTTTTAAAACTCCACTTCCTGCCAAACTTTTTGAGACACGAATGTTCGTCTCCTCCGAAAAACCGTACACTTGTTCCTGTTATTTCTCCACTGTGACAGGCTCATCCACAAAGGAAAATCGGGAAAAAAATGAAGCTTGCAACCCCGTCAAATCAAAGCTTTTTATTTATTTTCATCACGACCAAACCGGTCACAAGCGAATGTTTACCTCCTGCTAAATTGCGCTTTCTGGTATACGTACGCTGAAATACGTGGTACACTAAAGAAGAAAAACTAAAGAACGAACATAACGTGAATTTACTTTTTATTCTGCACTTTTTTCCTCCAGTTCGTTTCCCAAGTAAAAGGCAGCGTTTTGAAGCATCCCAGCTGTTTATTTTGTTACGCACCATCTATCATCGTAAGCATTCAGTATCATTTCCGAGAAACATCTGTTTTCGCTGCACTGTGGCTGACGCGGGCCCAATTACAGAAGACTATAGTCGGATACAACTTAAGTCTGCAGTGAAGCTCCGCCCATATTCTGCCTTCGCGCACAGAATTCCTTCACGACGGAAAAGTAGTCCGCTGGTTAAACGCTTCTTTTTACGTTAACAAGAAGCTTATGACAAGAAAAAAATTATGACCTCTAGAATTTTTATTCACAAATTGTTTGATATAGTGAAACAGTAAAAATCTGATTTCGTTTACAGTTGCGATTGGCCAGCGGAGTAATACAAGACGCCGCGGACCGCGGCCCAGTGTTAGCAACTGCTGTTTTTTTAAGTTGTATCCTACTATAGTCACCCAGTCAAACACATGAAACAAAAAACACTGCTTAAGAAAATAACTAGATAAAGACTCTGTGCTTAGGACATTGCGTCACACGTTTCACTGGCAATTAATGCGATTTCTGCATATTAGACCAGAATAAAAGAAAAGAAGCGAACTGAACGCATGCACATCGTGAAAGAAATTGAATAGACGGGCGAATTAGTCCATGATGGATGCGCTAAATATTAACAACAAACTGCTGAAAGCAAAACCTGTGGGAAGAATGGCTTCCATCCAACGCCTTCCGCCAGCGCGGCTCACGGCAGCACTTCCCACTTAATCTGAAGCTGGTCCTCCACCACGACGCCACTGAGCCTGAGAGTGCTAAGCCTAAACGAAGGATCAGAAAAACAAAATGCTGAGTTACTTGGTGTTGTAGGCTTTTGTATGCATGGATATTCACGGGGTGACTTAATTTCAACGAGATACTGCCTCTTATCTTGCGGGTGTATTACGCCCAGCCGTATTCTGTGCTGGAATGGCCACTTAACAGCGCCGTCGTTGTCACCCTTATGCAAGCGGAGACTGGCGTGCAGGCGCACTGATTCGCCATCCTTTATCAAGTAGACTCCAGGTGACATGCAGTATCCACACATGTACACCTGGTCGCTCTCGTAGTAAGCATGGCCTTCTCTAAGCACTTTTTCTTCGAGCGATTCGATGCCTCTGACATAGAAGACTGTATGCTCTGGTCGTGGTTCATGCCTTCCAAGCACTGCCTTAATGCGGTCCAGAGTCCTCTCGCTATTATCCACAGTTTCAACTTTCATTTCATGAATTGATTCTAGAATTCGCGAGCAATTATCACAGCTCTCTTTCTTTGCAGTCGCCAACTCATCTTTAACTATTTTTTCCAGTTTGTTTTGGTTGCTCGAAAGGTTATCAGTACGCGTTATCAACTGCTCTTTCAACTGCTCGTTACCACTGGCGGATTCGCGCACACCCCTTGTCACACTCTCTTGGATTTGTCTCGTTGCTTGGGTCAGTTCATCTCTGAGCGCTTCTTTAAAAGTGTTTCTCCCGTGAGACGTTTCGTTTAGTCTATCACCGCGGCATTGAACATCAGCAACCAGCTGCCCAAGATGCTCTCTCATTTCCACCGCCTTCTCCTGAATGACTCGTTGGAAGGAGTTTGGAAGTGCTGCGTCTTCCGTGTCGCTGGTCTGATGGCCAGATTCTGGAGCAAAAGGCGTCGACGGTGCTGCACACTCCCATCTTAGGTGTGAGCACACATCGCTGCAAAGAACCGAGGCCGAACACTTGGAGCACCGTGCAGAGTGGTGTCTACATTCCCGCTGGAAATGCTGGGGGAGCTGGGAAGCAGCCACCACGGTCTCGCAGCCGTTGTCTTCGTTCCAGCACCTAACCTGCAATGAATAATTGAAGGAAATGTAGAAAGTGCAACTTCCGCCATCGCGCTTCCAGACTGGCGCGCGCGGGCGCCGCAACCACCGCCGACATATCGGTATTCCCGAAAAATGAGGTCGTCGCGCCATACCAGCAGCTGACTTCATTCACTCAAGCCACGGTTGACATCAGCACAATCGTGACGCGCGAATGCGCTAGTCACGTGTTTTTTTGTTTTGTTTTTTTTTTGCATTTCGCGTGCTTTCTTTGCAGCTCGGAAAAAAGATACACGTGAGGCTTTCTTTATCCCAAATAAATGCAATGGGTGTTTCTGAAGGTGCTCTCCAACTGTGCTATTCACATCTGCTGTATAATATCAATATTTAGGGGTTGAGAAAAGTCATCTTAATAGCTAATTAATTATTTACAAAATAAAAATTGCCTTGGATGCGCAAGCTGGCTGGTAGCTGTATGTAAGTGGTTTCCCTGGCCTATCTCAAATGTCTTATTTTTTAACCCTTGGCTAAAGTTAGGCTTGACACCCTGTATAAATGTTCGTAACATATCTGCGAGCAATTCAAGCATGCTAGCACCAATTTACAACCTTCACTATGCCTGCTCCGCGCGTTCACGGAGCAGCATATACAGAGTGTCCCAGCTAACGTGGACCAAGTTTTAAGAGAATAAGAGAAAACCTAAGCGTTCTTCAGAATTGAAATTGCATGGATGTTGGTGGGGTTTATCTGATGTTACGATACCATTTTTTTAGCTCCTCCTATTTGAATAATTAGTTGAGATAAATAAATTAACTTTTTAAACTTGATACGTTCAGGCGTCAATAGGAAAGTTGTGGAGTTCCACAAATATTGTCCAACCCAGGCACTTACAACGAGATACGCTTAGCGTGGCCGTTTTTAATTAGGGTAAACGAAAGCCCGCGGAGTATAAAAAATACCACGTGGCAACGAGCCCCTTGCGCCCGAATGCGCCGCGATTATAGTGCTCTCATGCGTGCTTTGTAAAAATGCATCACTCGCTTCGCGCGTTTCGTGCTATATTAAAAAAGTTAATTTATTTATCTAGACAAATTATTGAAATAGGACGAGCGAGAAAAATGGTACTGTAACTTAAGATAAACACCAACAACATCATCGCAATATCAGTTCTGAAGAAAGCTTCGGTTTTGTTTTTAAATATTTGTCCAAGTAAGTTGGGACACCCTGCATACCTGCAAATTGTTTCAAGTACCACGAATAAATGACAAAAAAAGTTGCCACTGGCTTAGCGCAGCTATGCCAGGATATAACGTAGCGAGAGCTACCTGGCGTCTGCGCCTCGCAAGACGTTCTTCTCTTTCCACAGGCGTCTCCGCCGCTCATTCTCGCGTGGCGGCGGCGGCGAACTGTGACGTCATGCGCCGCGCACCTGCTGCTCCTCTATGGTTGCGCGCATGCGCACTATCAGCCTCGCAGGCTCGCGGCAAAATGCTTGATTTGGTTGCGTGGTGTAGCTCTCGCTACAAAATTGGCTCACCGGAGCTGGGCGAAACCAACAACATATTGTTTCCCGTCATGTGGGGATCCTCATAGTAATTTTCAAATGCGCTCTATTTGTTAATTACCTAAGATCACTTATGCAAATTTTCTATTTATTTCAGCGTCACGTGCGTTCCCTTACGTTGGAGAGGGAGTAAACCAAGAAACCGATCCTGTTTTTGCAGCAACGTATCTTCTACATGGTGCTTTTTTTCGTAGTTTAAAGAAAGCCTATGAAATATGAAAAATTGGCGCGGGCTTAGCTTTAGCCTGGTAGGTTGCGAAAGCCCCCAAGGGTTCCTGTAGTGAGCAGGGGAGTGAAGGGATCAAAAGGAAGACTCCTGTCCAGGTAATACCATATTATCATAGGTTTTCACATAATTTCAAGAAGCTGGCTGCGCGTTATAATGTACAAGTAGTTTTCTCTGCCTCATGTAAGCTTTGCAAGATCTGCACTAAGAAAATGGTAAAACGAGATGACTGCACGACGAAACATAAACGAAGTTTACGGTATGTCAGGCGAACGTTCTGTACAGAATTCCTATGAGTTGCGGGCGTCACATTGGGCAGACAGGAAGATGCTTCAATGAGAGGGCAAGAGAACAAAGATTATGCGTACGCAACAAATCAGGAAGCAACCTAGCCGACCATTGCAAAGCATGTGAAACAGAGCGAGAGAACGGAGGCTATCCAAATATAGATAAAACAGAATTCTTAACATCAGCTAAAGGAAAAACAGAGCGTGAAGTCATGGAGGCGCATTTTATAAGAAAAGCTGGGAAAAACTGCTTTAGCGCACCTTGTATTCAATTACTGGACAGTGAAGCTGAATTCCTTGTTGGCTATCTGTAGGTGTGAACCATGTCTCAAGACTGATTACCGTAAGCACCCTTTCTTCTTGTGAACTAGAACGGTCCCGCTTTTCCTTTGCGTTTTCTTACTACTTTTATTCCTTGCCATTTTATTGGCTTTTACTTCATTTGTCTTTGCCATTTCTCATATTTGCATATCCCCCCCCCTCGTTGTTTTCTCGTGGAGCCCTCTACACTCCTGTTTTATACTTCTCGTTTTATCCTTTTCTGTATCGGTCTTTCTGTATTTTTTCATGCACATATTCTTCATCGTTTCCTAGTTTCTAATTTTTTTCCATTTTATTATGTACAGTATCACATCCTTTTCCTGTTTCCGGCCTAATTGTCTGCTATCTTTTACTTCCATTGCCAATCCCATAAATGTAGTTTCCTCATTGTCATTCTGTCTTCACCACGTGCTTGTCTTAGTGTAGGGCCTTGTACAATCCTTTCATCTTTTAGTCGATATATTTTTATCTCCCCGTTTTGCGGCGTTATTTGTTTGGCTGTTAACTTTGACAAGCTTGAAAAGCGCTTTTTGCAGTAAGTTTCAGTACACGATGTCTCATTTCTCTCGGTGTTCCCCCGGCACCGTGTTTTCATTTTCTTACTTTATCGTATTTTTTTGCTTATTGTCCACACGCTATTGTGCTCTTCTTTGCACATGCTCATCGCTTGATGTTGGTGATTGGCTCCTATATATTAGACGTGGTGGCATTCCGAAAATAAAGTTGCAAGTTAGCGCCTGTCCTCTCCTCTTCTGTGTCGTCCGTTTCCTTTTTGCGCTATGTTTTCGAAGCGAGATACTTGGCCGCCTTTTTAAAAACGAAAGACGCCGAAATCATTTCCAGGAGAGCTAGAAACCACGGCTTTGGATAGTGAACTTCACGATTCTGTTGAGTACGCCGAAGTAAGTGCAGAGGACTGCTAGTGTTGTTCGTCTTCACAAGCACGCTAGCAAGGCACGCGAAGCATGAGGCACGCGCATAAATGACATCACGTGGAAAACCTTTCGTACACGCGTTTAAGTACAGCGACACAGCAGGACACCATATGCGCAGCTTCACTTCACAAGTTTCTGAAACGAATATCCATGAAAAGTCCGTTGCAGAAAACTTGCTGAGAAACGTGACCCTGCAAGCAAGACGCGCAAAGCATGAGACACATCGCAATCCTTTCGTTGACGAGCTAAACACAGCGACAAAACCAACACGTGAAAAAATGGGCCCGTGCGCGCCGACTGCTCAAAACTGGCTCTGGCGCAGCCGCAGGACGGGTTAGGGTGCCTCGATTCCAGCGCCGGGTCGGGTTGGACGGGTTACGGGTCGGCTCACAGCGCCCTCTCGCGGACATCAGCGGTGGTGCAGCACAGAAAAAATGCTTTGTTCTCTCGGCGCCTGCTCAGGCCGTTAGGAGAGAGCGAGAAAGCGCGCGTGTCGAGACCGGCCGTGCCGTGACTACCGCCGCCCTCCGCCGACACATCGAGCTAATCCAGATCATGAGAGGGAAATAACTAGAAGAATAAGAATGGGGTGAAGCGCATATGGCAGGTTATCTCAGATCATCCATGGCAGTTTACCAATATCCCTCAAGAGAAAAGTATACAACAGGTGTATCTTACAGGTACTCTCCTATGGGGCAGAAACGTGGAGGCTAACAAAGAGGGTTCAGCTTAAGGACAACGCAGCGAGCTATGGAAAGAAAAATGATAGGTGTAACGTTAAGAGATCGGAAGCGGGCGGAGTGGGTGAGAGAACAAACGCGGGGTAATGATATCCTAGTTGAAATCAAGAGGAAGAAGTGGGCTTGGGCAGGGCATGTAATGCAAGGGGAAGATAATCGCTGGTCCTTTAGGGTAACGGAGTGGGTTCCAAGAGAAGGCAAACGTAGGAGGGGGCGGCTGAAAATTAGTTGGGCGGATGAGATTAAGAAATTTGCGGCAATAAGGTGGCCGCGGCTGGCGCAGGACAGTGTTAATTGGTAAGACATTGGAGAGGCCTTTGTCCTGCAGTGGGCGTAGTCACGCTGATGATGATGATCATGACGTCACCTTGACTGTAGCGCCACTGGTGAGAGGAGCACGAGGCTCACCGCCGTGACTACCGCCGCCCTCCGCCGACAGATCGAGCTGGGGCCCTTTTTTTCGCAGCTGGTATGACGTCACCTCGACTGTAGCGCCACTGGTGAGAGGAGAGCGAGGATCACCGCCGTGACTACGGCCGCCCTCCGCCGACGGGTCGAGCTGGGGGCCCTTTTTTTCGCAGTTGGTATGACGTCACCTCGACTGTAGCGCCACTGGTGAGAGGAGCGCGAGGCTCACAGCCGTGACTACCGCCGTCCTCCGCCGACAGATCAAGCTGGGAGCCCTTTTTTTCGCAGCTGGTATGACGTCACCTCGACTGTAGCGCCACTGGTGAGAGGAGCTCGAGGCTCACCGCCGTGACTACCGCCGCCCTCCGCCGACAGATCAAGCTGGGGGCCCTTTTTTTCGCAGCTGGTATGACGTCACCTCGACTGTAGCGCCACTGGTGAGAGGAGCGCGAGGCTCACCGCCGTGACTACCGCCGTCCTCCGCCGACAGATCAAGCCGGGGGCCCTTTTTTCGCAGCTGGTATGACGTCACCTCGACTGTAGCGCCACTGGTTAGAGGAGAGCGAGGCTCACCGCCGTGACCACGGCCGCCCTCCGCCGACGGGTCGAGCTGGGGGCCCTTTTTTTCGCAGCTGGTATGACGTCACCTCGACTGTAGCGCCACTGGTGAGAGGAGCGCGAGGGTCACCGCCGTGACCAAAATGAAGAATGGTCTGGCAAGAAGTTAGCAGATGCATTTAATGATTTTTGTGGAACTGAAAAGAATTGATTATGATGAAATGGCTTTGAATTACATAAAGTGCACCGTGGATCACACCTGTTTCTTAAGTCCTGTTACAGAGGCTGAAGTAGTGTCAGTATTTCTGGCATTAAATAACAGCGGAAGTAGCGATGCTGACGGTGTTAAGATTAAACCTGTGAAACATGTCCTAGACAGAATTGCACCCTATATCACACACATATTTAACCTTTGTCTAGCAAATGGCGTGTTTCCACAGAAGATGCAGACTGCAAAGGTAACAGTTGTCTACAAAAAGGGAGACAAAAATGACTTTGCAAACTATAGGCCATTGTCAATATTGCCTGTTTTCTCCAAAGGGTTTGAAAAAATAATTTTGTCCCGGATGAATAACTTCTGTAGTAAGCATAATATAGTAACACCTTCACAGTTTAGATTTCGGAAAAATCTGTCTACGGAACTTGCTTTTTTAGAACAAAAAAAATTCATTTTAAACTTTTTTGATGACAAATGTTTAGCTTTAGGAATATATGTAGATTTTTCAAAGGCCTTTGATCATCTTAACCACATGTTACTGCTTAAAAAGCTTCAAGTATAAGGTTTCCGTGGACAATCCTTGTTACTTTTGAGCAGTTATCTTAAGCATCGACAGCAGTATGTAGAATTAAACGGTCACCGATCAGATGTCAAAGCTATCTTATCTGGTGTGGCCCAAGGCAGCATCTTGGGCCTATTCCTTTTCAATATATATGTGAATGACATAACAGAAACAGACATTGAAACAAAAATTGTAATATATGCAGACGACACCACCTTGCTTTTTTCCGGGTCATGCCCCTCATCTATGATTGCAAAAGCAAACACAACGCTTACTCAACTTGAAAAGTGGGCAAGATTTAACGCCCTCAAGATTAATACCTCAAAAACTAAAGCCATTATTTTCCGCCCCGAGAACAAGAACATCCAAAATAATGATGGTATATTTCTTGATAATTTGAAAATAGATGTTGTTAGCTCTCAAAATACTAGGTGTATTTTTCAATGAGAAAATGACTTGGGACGAGCACACAAATTACATAGCATCTAAACTATCCCGTCTCATAGGAACAGTTTACGCTCACAAAAACATTCTCCCTGTAAATGTAAAAATGCTCCTGTATAATTCATTGTTCTGCTCGCATCTAAATTACTGTCACTTGGTATGGGGAAATACATCTTTCACAAACCTCCAAAGATTATTTACCCAAAAAAAAAGAATTCTTAGAATAGTATATAATGTAGCATATGACCACCCATCCAAACCATTTTTTGAGAAAGGCGACATAATGCCAATTAATGATTTATATGCATACTGCTTACTCTCTAAATACAAAACCGAAAATAAAAGCAATACTCCTTTCATTGCCACACTGGCTTCATTATGCAAAAAACACGCATCGTACAAAACAAGAAGCAACGAAATATGGCACATTTATGCATACGGAACAGGTTATGGCAAACAGATGCTTAGGTATAGTCTGCTGCACTATCTTAACCTCTCCCATAGCCACAACATGACTGTTGAGCACTCGAAAAAAAAACAGTTGCAAAACTTTGTTTCAAATATATTGTAACCGTGTGTAAGTTTTGAATCGTAATTTCTGTAATTTTGTATAATTTTTGTGGTTGTGATTTTGTAACTTCTGAATGGTAATTCCTGTAATTGTGTTTAAATTTATGTGATTACAATTTTGCAATTTGTCATTTATGTAATTTTGTCTTTACGTTTGATTTTTACGCGCTACAAAGTGTTACAGTTGTGTCAAAAAATAGGTTCTGTTCATGCTTCCTTTATTTCTTTAGTATTACTGCGGGGTTTTTCTTTCTTTTTTTTAATCTTTGCTGGTATGCTGTTATGCTGTCTGCATATTTTTCCTGTACAACTTCTATCTATTTTTGGGGAGGCGAGAGCTCGTCAAGCTACATCCCTAGCTTTTTCTCTCTGCCTCCCTCATCCTTGTGATGGAAAATAAAGGCATTATTATTATTATTATGACTACGGCCGCCCTCCGCCGACGGATCGAGCTGGGGGCCCTTTTTTTCGCAGCTGGTATGACGTCACCTCGACTGTAGCGCCACTGGTGCGAGTAGCGCGAGGGTCACCGCCGTGACTACGGCCGCCCTCCACCGAGGGATCGAGTTGGGGGCCCTTTTTTCGCAGCTGGTGTGACGTCACCTCGACTGTAGCGCCACTGGTGAGAGGAGCGCGAGGCTCTCCGCCGTGACTACCGCCGCCCTCCGCCGACGGATCGAGCTGGGGGCCCTTTTTTTCGCAGCTGGTATCACGTCACTCAGCGAAAGGTCCACCGTAACTACCGTCGCTCCGCGCTGAAGGCTCAAAACTTAGCGTAGTATTGCTTTCGCAATAAAAATTTGCGCTGGCTTAGCTCTGCTATACCAGGATATACGCAGCTTGAAGTGAGGGCGAGGTGTCCACATCTCGGTGGACACCTGAACCACAGGGAAGGCGGAAAACCATTCTCTTGGAACAGTGGACACCTCAAAACGTGCTTTAAGCTAAGTGGCGGTAGTGACAGTTGTGCGCTGCATGCGACGGCATTTACAACGTTGTGCCAGAAACGCGACGCTGAAGCCATAGGGCGTCTGCTACCCTCTTGAAAGCGCGCCGGCGCCGGTGCGTCTGCCAGGTCTATGAATCTACGGTTCTGAAGTGCGCGGCGGCGCCTCCGGCGCAACAGCTGCTCAGCTGTGACGTCACTCGCTCCTCGCGCATGCGCAGCTTCGCTCATCCGCGCTCTCGCGAAACTGCTCATCCACGACAAGTATAGCTCGCACGAGAAAAAAACAAAACTAATATGTAATGACCAGCGCGTTAAACTAGTTTAACCGCCTACTCAACCAAGTGCCGTGCTTACGCAGAACAGCCAGCCTACGCTGACATATTATAACCACGAATAAACACACAACTTTTGTTATTTGCATTTTCCGCGTTCAGGATGCTTTCATACGCAGCACGCGCTGATCTTAAAGTGATGCTGTGCAATAAGCAATGTCGCAGGACAAATAGAGTAGGGAATAATTGATACACGAATGTACGGCAATTGCTATGCACAAGGCAGAGCCTGGGAAAAATTTATAACCGGCAGTAGCTGACAGACGATTTTCCCATGGTTCTTTGCGTTCGCTTCGGAAACGCACGTTTCCGCACCTGTTGAAAGGTATGAGAGGAAAGAGTAAAAGAACAGACGCGCGTCGCAACAATCGCGTCCCCTGAAGCGTCGACGCTGGCTGTAGCAGATACCTCTGTGCCACCATTCCCCCATGGTTCATTTATTAAGGCGGAAGCCTTTAGTGCCTCATCGTTGTAAGCAGGAGTTGTAGACAGAAATGTCACGCTTTTCAATTGGTCGAAATGGTTGTGACGTCACAGTGCGCGAATTTCAAACGGGTCAAATTGTACTTTGGCCATCTCACCAATCATTTTAAACTAGAGAGGAGAATTTTCCCCCCTCCAGAGAAAAGACTTACTAAAGAACAAGAGGTTACGTGGCGTCGTCTACAGACGAGATCGATACGCACCCCATCACTCCTCGCGCACATTTATCCAGATCTTTACAACCCAAACTGCAAACACTGTGGCCACCGTGCTACCTACGATCACATCCTGTGGGACTGCAAAATAGAGCCACCTCCGGGTGATCTAGTTACAGCTCCTTCTCTCGAGCGGTGGGAGACCGTGCTGGCTAGCTCTGACCCCAGAACGCAAGTTTTGGCGGTGGAGTGGGCTGACAAAGTCGTCGAGGGCTATGTACTCTCGACCACTTAACGCGACCTCTTGCCAAGCTCTTCCCGGCGAATAAAATGTTTTACAATCAATATTAACCATGCAACAAATTAAAGGTATCGCATAGTGATCCTCCAACTAAGTGGGACTGAGTTTAGCTCATTGCTTAATCAACCAATTCTAATTAAGCTTTCTAGCCAGACCACATCAATAAATAAAACAGAGTAGGAAATTGGTCGAGTTGGGGTATCGAACCAGGGTCTCCGGAGTGCGAGACGAGCACGGTAAAAAATCCGGCATGCCAGCTCCATGGTTCGGAATGAACGAAAGCGCGTCTAGTGAATACGGTGTCTTCGTTCACTCCCATCTTCCTCCCTTCCATTAGGGCGAGGTTCAAGTCTCCAGGGAGATATGCGAGACATACATTTCCTTACCTCTCCTCAAAAACTAATTTACCGAAGACGTAGAGCCGAATGGGCGATGTCGTTCTGAGGACTCCCTAGAAGGTTGCATGGGGCTACGAGTTCCATACTCAGAGGCGAAGCTTAACATAGTAACCACACATCAATGACACTAGCAACAACACCGCGCTTACGGCTTTCGCCTCTCCGCGCTTTAGGCCCACCGAGCGCCCGCCCTGAATTATTCTTGTTGTTGTTGTTGTGACTGAGAGAAAGATGAAGAGGAAATTGCACGGGCCTGCTACTGGCTCGAGCCAAGCCACCACCGCTGCCACGTGCAGATAGAGGAGAGTTAAAAGATCAGAGGAAAGAGAAAAAGGAAAGAAAATACGCGCGTCGCAGCAACAACTGCGTCCACCGGAGCGAACGCTGCGCAAAAAGAAGCGGTCGAAGCCGCGCTCGCCGAAACGAGAACAGATGAATTATTCTTCTCTCGCGCGCCCCTATTTATTTTCATGCAAGAGGTGACGTCACAGCTCTGCAGCGCCGCTAGATGGCTTCAGCAAAAAGTAGAAGCTTCTGCACCTTTACAAAGCACGTGCGCCGCCTCATGCTATCTTTCGCTCACAGCGTCTACGCCCACAGATCTCCACTAGGCGGCAGGATGCCGCATTCCCGCTTTCCAAGACGAGCGCGAGTGAGGCCACCGGAAGTTGGACGGCTTGTCCCGCAAGTCAGGTGTCTTGTGTATTTCAATGCACCAAGTCGCGCCTTTTGCCCTTTCGTTCTCAGTTTTTGCGTTGTTCTCGCGTAATGTCTGCTGTTATATGAAATTAAGAAGAGAGCTGAACGCGAGAAATGTGAGCATTGCACGTACAACCCTGTAATTTCAGAGAAACCGAAGAAAACAGGCATGCAGGTCTCACTCTGCCGCGGCAAAGGAGTACGAGCATTAAACACTATGTTCGACCAACTATGTTCGTCGCGACCAAACTCCTCTTCCAACTCAAAAAACAAATTGATTTCGCTTTACACACGATTCTCTGGCGACAAATCATGACCTATTTGATACAGCGCTCTTCTAATGAAAAGTTCTTTTGAGCACACATTTCGGCTGCTTTCTCTGCTTCGCTTACCTCTCTCCGAAGCAGCTCTTCCGCAGGGAAGTCCACCAGAGTGACGTCCTCATCCTCGTAGTGGTTGCCGTCCAGCGGACACGCATGCGATGCATCCCGCCCGCACTGCTCGTAGCAGCACTCGCATAACACGTGTGTGCATGGTAGCCAGGCCGTTCTCTTCCTCACCAGGCCGCAGGCACTGCATATCCGATGTGGAGGCAGGGGTTCGACGAACTTCAGATCCCTCCAGTCGAGCTCAGGGGAAAACCCAACTGCAGTATACTGCGCGCTTGCAGCAGGCATCGTTCTTGACCTACGCTCGTTGCACTGAGCGTCGCAGAAATGCGTATTCCGCCGCCACACAGACCGCAGTAACGTCTTTCCTTTTTTTCCCTCCCCGTTTGCCAGGGCGACAATCGCAGGGTTATCGGCTGCCGCTTTTGCTGCGTATGCCGGACTGCGCGCCGAGCGAAATCTGTCGCCGGTGGAAAGCTGTGTCACTCACACGTGTTGATCCCGTACGCTAAAAAATATGCGAAATAATGATTGTTTGTTAATTGGTTTTTGACGAAGGAAATTGGCGAAGTATTTGTCTCACATATCTCGGCGGACACCTGAAACGCGCCGCAAGGGAAGGGAGGAAGGTAGGAGTGAAAGAAGAATGATTGTTGTGGGATAGCTTTTGGTGCCGCTATCCGCCAAAACTCTTCCCCAGCTGATGAGTCCAGGCACATCGCTAATTTAGAGCGAAAGCTATGCTATAACCTCAGGGGCGTGTTTCATTCGTTTGCGCATTCGCACTGCTTCAAATGATAAGCCCTGCTGAAAAACAGGCATTGGTCTTGATTCTCCTCCCTTGATAACATCGCAAGGTTACTTGTTATCAGGAGGCTTTCTCGAATTCTTTCTCCCGTGAGTGACGTCATCACGAGGCAAGGTAGCAAGACCAGTTGTCTGACCAAGAACGCCATGCCTCAAGCAATGGCTGCGAACCCTAAGCTTTCATATCAAAGTTAATTTTAGGTTAAATTCAGTTACTTTAACTTCGCCGTACAGAGTGCACCCGAGAGGGCAGGGTTCGAATAGAATTATATAGTATACATCAGTATCCGCTAAAAGAATTAAACTATTCAACACAAAGAATTCAGAACTTCGACTATACGCCTTATGATGACAACGACGCAATACAAAGTACACGTCGGCGAAATATATGCACCGTTGCTTTTCATTATAACGAAGTCGAAGTGGCCCCACGACCTCTTTGTTAAATCGTTGCTTAATTGTATTGATAGGTTGCCTTGATCGCATACGTCGCATTAGAGCAGGCCTGCGTAATACCGCCTTGATAGAGGAAAACCTATAAAGCTTTCAGTGCGCCGTCGCTGTGTGCCGAGGGAGACCAACACTTGTACCGAATGCTCTCGAGGCGGCCCGAAAAGTGTATACACTGACCCAATACGTTAGCCTATATGCAAAGCGCCCATTTCTACCCCAGCCTGCATGAGGTTCAGTGCCAGAAACAGGGCCTTGCAAGAGTAAAGTCGTTGATGAGAGGAAGAGGAGGGTGGAGAATAGCGTCCATTTCTAAGACATGGTTCCTATAACGCCTGCTGTGATGCTAATAAGGGCACGCTCTGGGGATTTCGTCGCGACTATGCACTTCGGTTGGCTTCCCCGTGGTATTTACTAGTACCCTGGCCTGAACGCTTCACCACATGACAGTGACGCACAGCACAGCGACCTCGCAATTTCGCCTCCATCGAAATTCGACCCCCCCGGATCGTGAATATGAACAAGACAAAAGGCATCCACATACGTATTCCTTTCCTGCTTGTCTGCATTGGTTCAGACACTTGGCAGCGGACGCAACGGACCGAGCACACGCTCATTTTCTTCTTGTTTCGCAGGTTGGTATTCTCGCAACTTTGTTGCATTACTATTTATAAATCTTTCTCGTTGCTTCTGCTGGCAGTTACTATTACCATTTGCTATTACCTACGACCAGTGTAAACGTGTTTCTTGTTCATCATCGGAACTGAGATAGCTGACTTGAAGCGTGAAATGCGCTAAGAAATAAGGGAACTGAAGGCTAGTCTAGAGCACATGAACAAAGATGTCGAGGACTTTCGGAGAGACTGTGGCTCTGAAAGTCACAAATGAGGAGCTTATCAAAGAAGTTGCACAACTAAAAAAGATGGCAAACGAAAACTCGATGCGGATCACCGCACAGGATCAGTACTTGAGGAAAAAAATTCTTGAGATTAGAGGCATTCCTGAGGACGAAAACGAAAATTTGATGGATGTTCTGGGCAGGCTTGGTGACGCACTTGGTGAATGTATAACACAAGAAGATATTGAAATCTGCCACAGGGTTCCAGTGCGAAACACTGCTGCTGACCAGAAAGATGGCGACGACGATACTGTCGAAAAAAAGGCCGCAGCAAAAAACGAATAGTAACGGCGACATTGCAGTAGCATTCAGCAACCGCGCTAAGTGCGATGCCATTCTTCGGGAAGCACGAAAAATTCGGTGCGGTGCAGATGAACTGGGTTTCTCAGAGAAACAGTCTGTCTTTGTTGATGAGCGTCTGTGCCCAAAAATGAGAACGTTGCTTGGGATGACAACTGGCAAGAAACGGGAGGTGGCCTGGCGTTACGCATGGGTCGGGAACGGCAGGGTTTACGCACGGAAAACGGAAACGTCCCGAGTTATCCGAATTGATTGTGAGTCCGACCTGGATAAGATGCGCAATGTAGCCGCCTCTCCCTGAGTGCCTATGGCGTGCTCTTTTGTACTTGTATGATTATTTTTGATAGCTGCTCCTCACGATGTTACCTGTCCTTCTGGCAACAGTTATATCAGTGTTCTGCATTGCAACGCCCAAAGTGCGCGAAAGAAACACGACGAACTGGTTATGTTTCTTGCCGAATTCCGTTTCAAGATTCAAGTTATTATGGTTACCGAAACGTGGTAATCTTCTACAGCTGATGTTTTGAATCTCCCGGGATGCGAGAGTGTTTTTTCTAAACAGGTCCCACCGACGTGGTGGCGGTGTACTAAAGCTGGTATCAAAACAGTTTACATGTGCTGTACAGCCAGACTTTACTGAAGTTAATGCTGAGTACGAGGTTATAACGACTCAAAGTGAAAACAAGTTGTTTGCTGTCATTTACCGACACCTAATGGGAACATAAACCGTTTTTTTTTTAAGTTTTTAGAAACGTTCTTGAATTTCATAATTACGAATAAGCTGCAAATCATTTTAGGCGGTGACTGTAACATTATTCTGTTGGGTAACACTGCTGCCTCACGTGAATTTCAAATTTTGCTTACTTCTTTATCTTGTGGCAATGTCATAACAGAGCCAACACGAATCACCCATCATTCAGAGAGCCTTTTAGATTTATTTGTGGCTAGCAATATGAGTGACTCTGTTAAGTCGGCCTGAATAATTACGGGACTAAGTGATCACTTCCCAATCTACATGATCTACAAATGTAATACGTTTCTTAAAAGAAAGGTTAGCCACTCTGATTCGTACACTGTCAGAGATATAAGTTCCAGGACCCTAGAGGTGTTTAGGAATGAAATAAGCAGTTTAAACCGGAGTCGGATTTTTGCGTGCAAAACTGCTCAGCAAGCATATGAAATATTTCTCTCATTATTTAAGTCATGCTATCACATATGTTTTAGGTTAAAAATTATAAACAAATCTAAAAAGTTACGCAAGCCTTGGATGACAGATGAGTGCTTTAAATTGATTAAAAGAAAGGAACAACTATACGCAAAGTTCGTGAAGACACGGAGCTTGGATGACCTCTCAGATTTTAAAAAATACAGAAATTTTGTCACAACCACTTTGCGTAAAACAAAAAATACGCATTTTGAAATTTTATTTAACAATTCAACTAGTCAGATTGATGTTCTATGGCGCGAACTTAACAAAATATTGAATACTAGCACACGCAACAATCAAGTACTTCAACTAATAGTAAGTGCTAAAACACTTTAAGGGAAGGACCTCGGGGACGATTTTAACAAATACTTTACAAATCTCTCTTCAGGAACACCTATACGAGACAGCGCTGAAAGTAAAATATATTTAGGTGCACCCAATTCTAAATCTGCCTTTTTTGAACCGAGAACTGATGAAGAAATTTACTCTATTTTTATGTTCCTAAAGAACTGTAAAGCCCGGGACATTGATGATCTTGAAATTAAACCCGTTAAATACTTCTTAGACCTGCTGACTCCAGCTCTTTGTTAGATTTACAATACGTGTTTACATACTGGTACCTTTACAGATATTATGCAGTGTGCAAGATAGGAGTTTATATAGATCAGGCGATAAAAATAACTTTTAAAATAATCGACCGATCTCAGTGTTGCCCGTTTTTTCCAAAGGTCCAGAAAAAATAATATGCAAGCGAATCACCAGTTTCTGTGATAAGCACAAGCTTTTATGTCCACAGTAATTTGGGTTCCGTCGAGGCATGTCCACTGAATTAGCTTTGCTGACGCAGAAGGAATTAATACTTAGAGGGTTTGAAAATAACAAAATGACCCTAGGTATTCTGATCGATTTCTCGAAAGCATTCGACAGAATTGACCACAAAATTTTATTTACAAAGTTAGAGCATTATGGGTTTCGAGAAGTTTCTGGTAACCTTCTCAAGTCATATTTACACCACCGTAAGCAATGCGTCGTAATCAACGAAGCTCACTCTTCTCTATTAAATGTCACTTCAGGTGTGCCGCAAGGCAGTGTACTCGGACCGGTTTTATTTAATATTTACAAAAATGATATAGTAAAGACCAGCACACTTCCATCTTACACCATTTATGCAGACGACACAAGCATTTTTTTCCAGTCACCTAATGTGGAAGAACTCACTGATTTCGCAAATGTTACACTTGAAAAATTGTCTCAATAGACTCAAATAAATAGTTTACAAGTTAACGTCGCTAAGACAATAGCCATATTATTTACTCCTGTACAGAAGGTTTTTGGTCTGGATATCGACATAAAACTCGGTTCCGAACAAATAAAAGACGTTAAAAAATAAAAACATTGGGTGTGAGGTTCAGTAAACATCTAAAAGCCCACGTTTAACGCGTGGAGGGAAGCCTGGCAAGAGCTTGTGGCGTATTGTGTAAGTTTAGAACGATGCTTCCGACTAAAATTAAGTTAATTTTTTATAATTCAATTTTCGCTTCTCATATTAACTACTGCAGTCTTGTATGGACGGACACAACTGAATCCAACAATACCAAATTAATGCTATTACAAAAGAAAGCAATTCGTCATGTAGCAAATGCCTCATATGACGCCCAAACAAGAGAACTTTTTGCTTCGTGTATTGTACTCCCCATACACCACTTACATAAACTTCCAAGAGAATTTTATTGGACCCCATGGTTACACGATAAGGGACCACAGTCCCTCAAAAAATACAAGAGTACAGTTCGCGACTAGTGTCGCTCGATTACAGAAAAGCGATCACTCAAGACACGACGGCGACTCCTGTCGCCCTGCAAACAAAAGTCATTCACTGCACGTAATAATGTCCACAGTGTCCATAATGTCCGGATGCCGCGGGGGAAGCACGCTCTCTAACTAAATAAGAAACGCGCAACAACACCGCGCACTGCACACACTCAATAAGGCAGGAGCCGTACGGTCACGCGGCCCCTGTCGACGGCGATGAAGCGAGTGCTCCAACTTACATAAACTTAACTCTGTTATGAAGTACAAACACAGTGTTCAAACTAACAACGAAGCTTTCCTCAACTTATGTAGTTTACATTGACCTTTAGAAGCGCCCCACATATTCAGAAACAGAGAACACTGGTGTATACCCTCTTCCCGCAATAATCAGGGTCGACACATGCTGCAATACCACATGCCTACACATTTGAAGTTCCTACAAAATAAAAATATAGATATAAAAAACCTTAGCAAATACAGGTGGCTTATTCTTATTAACTTTTATTCTTTAAGACATATGGGTTTAATTATGTTTCATTTCTCCGACACAAACTGCTTTTGTACTGCGGATGTATTGTATCTTTTTGTCATCGTCTATTTTCCTGCTTCTATTACGTGATATTGTGTACACCCGATTGTATCTGGACCTTTGGAGCTGCTGACGCAAATTTTTTTTCGATTTTTTTTCTTTTTTCAAATTATACATCTTACGAGGATCCTTAGTGTTATGGACGTTTAATTACACGATTCCATCAAGTTTGACAGAAATCCAACGGTTTTCCAACCATTCTGTGAGAATTTTCACTCTGCCGTGATGACCTCCGGTGGATGTGGCGTTACACCATTCCCGTGGCTATATCGACGTCCGCGCTATTTCGACGCAATTTTGACATTTTTCCAATAATTAATTAACTGACTACTCTAGAGTCATCAAACTTGGCTTCGGCGTTCATATTTTCATCCTCTATCTGAAGCAAGAATTGGCTTTCATCTATCTTTTTTAGTTCCCGAGTTAAACGCGTGTGACACGCTTTGTTAGTGGACGGACGACAATATGAGCCATTATAGGCTTTCGCCTTAAAAATAACCTGGCGTCATCAAGCGGCCGTGTGGCCCACAGAGCAAGACGCACACCCCGACTTCAAACAATGCTGTGCACGTTGTTCGTCTATATATATACCGGGTGTCCCAGCTAAATGTAACCAAACTTTAAAAAAAGGCGCCGTGTCCTAGTCCAGTGAAACCAACTCAGGGTTATTCATGTTCGCGTGGCCTAGTCATGAGTATTTTTTTCGCTCTTCAAGGTTAATTAATTAGTTAAGTTTAATTAGCTAACTTTTTAATTATTAACTTCAGGAAGAAAATGTCAATGCACAAGTTTTAGATGATCTCGAAAAACCGCTAGTAGTGCTGTTTCCGTCAAGTTACGACTTACGTAGCTTCATTTATCGGCTTTAAAAGAAAGCTGTCACGTGACCAGCTGCTCGCTCACTTCTCTGCCCCAATGTGCACCCAAAGTCTCATCGAGGAGAGGACTTCAGAATAAATAGATGTTATTCCTTAAGGTGCGTCTTGGGACGTTGAAGTGGCACAGATGTCATCCGGAAGCTTTTTCTTATTGTGCGGGTTATGGTTAAAGGCGGGTAAAAAAACTACGTTACGTAAATGTTACTTTGCTGAAAATGTCTCAGTAAGCTGTTTCTCAAAGCGATCTACAACTTTTCCGTTGAAACATTGTTCCTCAAGTCAATAATTGAAAAGTTAGCTGATTAACGGTGGGGCTAAGAATTAACATGCAGAAAACCAAAGTAATGTTCAACAGCCTATCAAGGGAACAGCAGTTCGCAATCGCTAGCGAGGTGCTGGAAGTAGCAAGAGAATGTGTCTACTTAGGGCAGGTAGTGACCGCAGATTCGGATCATGAGAGGGAAGTAACTAGAAGAATAAGAATGGGGTGAAGCGCATCTAGCAGGTTCTCTCAGATCATGGATGGTAGCTTACCAATATCCCTGAAGAGAAAAGTATACAACAGCTGTATCCTCCCGCTACTCACCTATGGGGCAGAAACGTGGAGGCTAACAAAGAGGGTTCAGCTTAAGTTAAGAACAACGCAGCGAGCTATGGAAAGGAAAATGATAGGTGTAACGTTAAGAGATCGGAAGAGGGCGGAGTGGGTGAGGGAACAAACGTGGGTTAATGACATCTTAGTTGAAATCAAGAGGAAGAAATGGCCTTGGGCAGGGCATGTAATGCGAAGGCAAGACAATCGCTGGTCCTTAAGGGAACTGAGTGGATTCGAAGAGAAAGAAAACGTAGCAGGGGACGGAAGAAAGTAAGGTGGGTGAATGATATTAAGAAGTTTGCGGTGATACAGTGGCGGCAACTGACAAAGGACGTGTTAATTGGAGAGACATGGGAGAGGCCTTTGCCCTGCAGTGGGTGTAGTCAGGCTGATGATGATGATGATGATGATCAATTAGTCAACTTTGAAGAGCAAAAAAAAACTGCAGACTAGGTCACGCGACTCTAAACAACCCTCATTTGGTTTCAGACGGCTAGGACACCTGGTGTTTTTTAAAAGCTTAGTTACATTTAGCTGGGACTCCTGGAATACTCGACACCAGTTTTCGCGAAATTCGTTCCAAAATTGAGGCGCAACATTTTGTCGTAAAACATTTCAGGTGGTGTCGTACGATTTCTCATTTCGTATATCTTAGATGTGCCTGTCAAGCTAGAGGCCAGCTTGAGACAGGGATACGAACGTGGAAATATGCACGTTCGTATAAAGATTGTGATGCAACGGTTCGTCTTTTTTATTTATTATTTATTCGTGGACTAGTGCAGCGCGCGAAGGCATAGTTGCAGGTGTGATGTACATGGATATGAAGCATTGCAAGTGCCATAGTCACGTGATGGTACTATTCGAAGAACACATGGAACAGCCATAAAAACATCAAAAGACGCAAACACACACGTACATTGGATTGTGGAATCTTAGCATCAAATCAGTTTATGAAATGAAACACTTCAACATTTGTGAGGTCAACAAAGTTTTTAGGCAGTTTGTTCCACAAAGATATGTAATGTGGAAAGCAAAAATTCTGAATTCTGATAAGCGTTATTTAGACAACTGCATTCTTGTATCTTAAAATCGTGGGCACAACGTGCAGATTCAAAATGTGGCAGGAGAACACGGAGCTTTATCAATCCGAGTTTTATCGCACTAGATGGGTAGAACATTTCTAATTCACTGTACAGGTGCCTAGTACTAAGAACTTCCCAACCAAAAGATGATTTCATTGCTGAAACGCTGTGCTGAAAATTGTCGTCACTGGCGACAGAACGAGCTGCACGGCACTGTACGCGTCCTAAAAGACCTTATAATGCAACCATACGCTTATCCCACTCCGCACTGGCATATTCAAGAACGGATCTAATGCGCTTCAGGTGCAGCAGTTATTCTACATTTGCTGGGGCCTCCGGATAGAGACAATTCAATTCCCCTATATCCTTTCCTGGGTCCACTCGGAAGCGTATAGCCCCCCCCCCCCCTGCCTACTCTGCGACCCCTTCACTCACATACTTTTCCAATGGCCGGCGGATCCTCCCCCCCACCCCTACTGGCCCCCACACCGGGGAGCCTGGACCACCCGACCGGCTGGGCGGAGTGGGAGACCCTGTTGCGCTCTGCGGTCACGAACACGAGGATTGCGACAGACCGGACCGCTGACGTCACGGACCACCATGAACGTCTGAGTGCAGTGAAGCGGTGCGGAGCCCTGGTGGGGCTTGCGTGTACTAACACCCTCCTCCTCGTTCCGGGTGGTGTCACACGCGAGTGTGTGTGTGTGTGTGGCTGGGAGAGGGTGCGTCGTACACCTCCGAAGGCAAATGCCGCACAGTGGATCACACGGTTTCATGCTTCCGCTTTCCCACTCGTAAGCGATCATATGTGTATGGGCCGATTTTTTTTTTTTCAGTTTCCAATGCAGTGGGCCTGCCGGGGTCTGGGATCAATCACTGCGCCTCTCAATGCACAGCAGGATGCCAAAGGTACTACAGCAATTAGGCAAGTCATTCAAAATCCAGTCATAATCGCAGCAAAGATGCACAGAAAAAAATTGGACACAATAATTTCCAAACCAGTGACAAAACGAGAATTGTAAGGATAGATCACTTTGGCTGAAGTCACAGCCCTGAAGCCTGTACAATACGTCCAGCATCCACCAGAAGACTTACGAAATATTTCTCCGAGCAGTGCCACTCTTTGCGAAAGCCTTCTTTTGACCTCCTCTCACTGCATCTGGCGGCAGCAGCTCCCACTTGACGTGAAGATTGTCGTTTTCAACGTAGCCCCGACGGATAAGGTTGTCCAGGTTAAGCCATTCGCCATCTATGTAAGCGCTTGCGTTTTGCGATTCTTGCGGCTTCTCAAACCATTTCCCGTAACTCCCCATGACTTGGAAGCCCACCCTTGAGCAGTCCTTGGGGTGCACAACGCTCAGGCCGACTTTTTCCTTGAACGGCCACGGGACAAGGTCGTCCATGTCTCCTTTGTATAGAGCCAGGGCCACATAAAGATTCACAGAACCGCCAACCTTCTGGAGGCAGATACCGGGGCGTAGACAATATCCACGCAGGTACACCAGATTGTGGTCATACTTAGCAACGCCTTCCAGCAGCGCTTCTTCTCTAAGTGCATTCACACCTGGTACAATAAAGTTGCAGACCGTTACTTGGAGCTGCGTATATCGCAATCCTTCTGTGATTCTATCGAGTGCCGTCTCGCTGTATTGTTTCAATTCGGCTTTAAACGAAGCAGCAATGTTCGTCACAGTTTCTCGGGTAGCTTTTGTCACATAAACCAGTGCGTCTCTCAGCGTTGCACTCGCAGGAAGATTATTTAGTGTATCATCCTCTGCTGTCAAACCATACTGCTCTTCCTCATTGCAGACAGTCAGCTCACGAAGAAATGTATTTGAAACCTCTCCATTTGGCTCGGGTTTAGCGGCCAGTTCCTCTTTCATTGTTTCTTTGAACTTATTTATGCCCTGTGAAATTTTGTTGAATCTATCACTGTGCTTTCGAATGTCAACGGCTATTTGTTCTACGCATCGTCTGATTTCTGCTACCTGATGTTGAAATGGTACTGGGAAAGAAGTGAGAAATGGTTTTTCCTCCTTGCTGCCTGTTCCTACTTGGTCTTCGGATTCAACTGCTTTCATTTGTGTAGAGCAGTCTGATGTCAGATGAGAGCACACGTCCACGCAAAGAACCTTGGCTGAACACATGGGGCAAGGAACTGAGTGGTGTCCGCATTCGGTTTGAAAATGGCGGGATATCTCCGAAGCAGACGTCACAGTCCTGCAGCCACATTCGTTGTTCCAGCAAGCCACCTGCAGGGATAATGGAGACAGCGTTTTCATAAAAATCATATCTGCTGCTCTATGCACTAAACTGCTGTCCTCTCGGCGTTTGGAGCTATTTTAAGCTGGGATTTAGGGAGCGGTTCGCCTAGGCATTTACAGCACGACGACAGTAGGAAGAGAGACAGGCAATCGCCACTGTGCACTCAGTGTGCACTCGGAGCGTCGTGTGCTGAAGAAAGAAGATGCTCATTCATCTCGTTTCGTCAGAGCTTCGCAAGCATTTAGAGCAGCTGGTTCTTTGACGCTGATAACGCATTACAATCGCCAGCGTTGTGACAGTGAGAATATACTAACGAAAAAAGAGAATATTTCTTTACTTTTGTCTTTCGCGGAAATGGAAGCCATGTAATATGGGATTTTTGTTTGTTGCGGACAAATAGAAGTTGGTATTACATTTCCAAGCGCCATATGCCTCACCTATGTTGAGCCCGCATCATGCTTGCCTTATCAACGCACTTGAAGTAGGGCAAAACAGAGCAGCCAGGTTCATTCATTCTTCATATTCCTACGACATCAGTGTGTCAGAGTTGAAAGATAAATCAGGGTTATCACTCCTGTCAGTTTGTCGTCGCATCGCCAGCCTTTGCTTATTCTACAAATTTTACAACAGTTCACTTTCCTGCGCGCCCTACATCGCCCGCCAACCCGCATATCTCATCGCACTTGTCATCCTTTCCAAGTTTCTCGACCATGTGCCCGCACGGTCACTTTTGCACCCTCATTTTTGCCCTGTACCATTGTGGACTGGAACGACCTTCCCAGCGACATTGCAGCCATCATGTGCTTCGCGACATTTGCTGATAAACTTCATGCTCATTTGCCATCGTTTTAACACTTGCCGCCAACGAATATTGTACCCACCCCTTATGTAATGCCCTCACCGGGCCTTTAAGGACAATAAATGAAATGAAATGAAAACTGACTTCTAGATAGCGTCTTGTGCCCGTGGACGACACCCTTAATGCACACCATCCCTTATGTTAGAATACTTGTGACGGCTTCGAACAGAAGCATGAACATCAAGGCAGCGAGTAGGCCGAATCGAGCCTCCAACTTCCCGAAAATTCTGTGCCCCTGATTTTGCTTCAGCGACCTGCATAGTGGCTGATAAATCGTCTCGATCGCTAAAACTCTCAGCAGGTTGAAGATTTGTACTCTTCTCCAACATTTACAAGTTTCACGGAGTAGAATGAGGGAAGGGGGGGGGGGGTGACCACGCGTCAGCTACGAGGGCCAGAAACGAACTACCTAGCCTTGGGTATTTGCGAAAAACAAAAAACCCAAACCGTGAGACCTGTTTGCCAAAACTCGAATAAACCATGCGACGATAGGCGAACAAAACCGAATTTTCATTCCTGTTCTTTCGCTTCACTACAGCGAGAACACGTAACAATTCACAGCATCGTGCGCTTTTAAACTGCTCGGCTCTCACACGTTTCAACGAGAGAATTCATTTCCTCTGCACGCTCACACTTTTATCCACTGGACACGAGCATCGGCCGTGCAAAGCTTTCTGTGTGCAACGATGAGAATTGAAAACGAGAATAAGAAAAAAAATGTCAGCCGATTTCGGTAATTAGGCCAAACGCGGATATGTAAGCTAGCGTGATGTGTTTCGGTGCTGCGCCTCTCTGCTAGGTTACGGTGGTTGTTGGCGTGTGTGTTCTGTCATAAAAAACTGAAAGAAGCACATGGAAACACCTTCCACAGCACCTGCCTTGTGAAACGGTGCCACTGCTCACCTTCCCACCGGCTACACCTTGACAATTAAGCCCCCAGTGGGCAGGTGAGCAGTGGCGCAGTGGCACAGGGCAGGTGCTTTGGAAGGTGCTGCCATTTGTTGGACTTTGGTTTCTTGGGTTGGGTTGCAACCCAGGTCGCCCTTCCCGAACATCCTCTCCCAATTAAATGGGCTGCTCACCTGACCCGGTTGGCAGGTTGTCCACCAGCCGTTATGCAGGTGAGCATCCTGCTACAAAACCTGCTTCAGACAAACACACGTACAGAAAGACACACAACGCCCACATTCGGGGAATGGCCACTACAAGAGGCAGAGCACTAAAACAAGCCATCTCGGTGCGTCTTTTTCATATTCGCTCACCTCTTCTCAGCACCTGATCGGGAGGGCATCCCTTCCAGTCGACGTCTCCATCCTGGCACTCGTACCCGTCGAGTGGACAGACGTGCAGGCCGTCCTGGCCGCATCGCTCGTAGCAAGACTCGCACAGCACGTGCATGCAGGGAAGCCAAGCGGTGACCTTTCGCGCGAGGCCACAGGTGCTGCAAACCCGGTTTGGTGGTATAGGCTTGACGAAGTTGAGGGGCTTCCAGTCGAGATCCGGAGAGAACCCAACGAGCGTGTACCGGAAACTTGCAGCATCCATTGTTCTTGACGGGCGCACGCAGCAAAGGTCGATTAAAGAAATGATTTTTTTTTGGTCCCGTGAAGCGCTGTTATATCGTTCTTTTTTTTTATCGAGAGCCATCATGGCGATGATTGCAGCCACTCTGCAGCCTCTTGTCGAAAATTTTACAGCGTCTGCGCGAGTCATGTACACAATCTATCTTTAAGGCTGACAGAGCATGCGATTTCGTTGCACGCTAATATTTCTCACGCTGTGACGTTGAAACTTCGCCTTGGTAATTAGTGTTTGTTGATTAAAAGCGAAAAATACGCTACTGAGGTCTGAGTTGACCGGCTCGGTCAATTCTTTGCTTGGTCATAGCCACCGGGGCCAGTATTCAATGGAAGCCGAACTCCAATATGTCTGCGATTCATCGGCGCTCTTGGTACAAGTTGACCGAAACTTGTACTGAGAGCGCAGTGCAATTTCGCCGCATTCTGAGGTCTGGGATTAACGGATCGACGTCATGCATGCCAGGGCCCTTGAAACCAATCACTCCCCATTCAGGCGACAGCTATAGGAACCCTGTTACATAGGAAACACACCCGCAAACACAGAGCGGTCTCAAGGCTGCTTTTCGTAACGTTACAGACATCCGTACAAGGTTTTCGCGACGTAGCAGACTGCGAGGCGAATGATTCAGAACCCGTGCTTGCGTCTTGGAGTTATCTCCGTCGTCTGCTGTGGGCCATTTTAATAACTAAATCCGTTGCATTCTTGGCTGCGTAGACCGAGCTGCACTGCTCATGTTTCGAAGGTAATTGACCATTGAGGGCAAAATTGCGCTCCTAGAGGAAGCGCATTATTACGTCACCAGCCGCAGTTGTACGAATGCAAGAGTGACCGAAGCATAAGTGCTTTGCTTTCACGCAGTTTCGCGCCTATACAAGCGTTGCTTTCCGTGAGAACGGGATATTTGCTACTTCGTGATGAAAGCCTGTTAGTATGGACTGATCAAATATTCCACTTTTATGCATCTTTAACCGCAACATAACCACTACGTAATCGCAACGTGTGAGCCGACGTAAATAACACTATAAAAATATGCAGTGGCAGCTCAGCTAGGCCAGCATATACGTAGCGAAAGATATTTCATCTAATGACATTTCTGTAGTGACACGCCGTCGATGTCGTTCAGCTGCTTGGCGGTGGCGTCTCTTCGCGAGACGTTCCTGTCGATCTTGGGCCGTCTCGGCCACCCGCGTAGCCTTTCTCGCCTCGGTTTCACGCTGTCGGCCGGCCTAGTACCATAAGACGACATTTGGATCGGAAGACTCAATTTCGCTCAGCCTGTACTGCGGCCGTGACGAGCACGGCCGCTCTCTTTCGTCTATGGTGCGCGTCTGAGGAGCGAGCGCATCACTTCCGGCTTGTGTCCCAGGTCTGCGGCGCAACTCTGCGCATGCGCAGTGCACCGCAGCGCCTGCGGCGTCATGGTTGCCATGGTAATGGTTGTTGTGGTAACGGCGCATGCGCAGTAGTGGTCTTTCGTAGGCACCACGAAATGCGCATTTGGTAGCGTAGTGTAGCTTTCGCTGCAAAAACAAAATTGCTGATGGGTTGAACGTGGCTGCACAAAGCTTAGAAGTCAGTGAAAGCGGGACAGATGGAATCGTGATGATGAAGCTTTTGAGCGGCGTATGTGCGCCAGCATCGCCGTATTCGCGTAAGTGCCACACTGCATCTCGTATGGCACCTTGACGTTGCACACTGCGTTCAGATCCGCCCTGATGTAGGTATTTTAACATCCGAGGTTCTCTTTGCATAATAGGGACTAGGACCAACTTGTTCAATAGCCACTCCAGCACAAACTAAGGCAGAGAATCACCGATCAGAAAAGAAGCGACGAACGCGTGCATGAATTTAGCGCTTTTAATTCTGGTAATTATGTTTTTAACATACACGGTCACGCAAGTTACCTCTTTCTAATGTATGTGCATTACTCGACGTCATTGTTCTCATGAAACACTTTCATTATTAAAGGTTTATAAAATAAGATTTCGCTCTTAAAATTCTTTCTGTGCAAGTACTATTAGTTCATTGCTGTAGACCTTAACGCATTAATTCCTTGAGGCTTCTATCACTATGACTGGCGTTAACTGGGCTCCTTCTGCTGCTTTGTGTTCGCGGCTGCCTAACAGAAATAAATACATGTTGACGTGTAACCTTGGTTGTATTTTCACACCCGGCCAAGGCGGTAGAATTTCGATAGAGGCGAAATTCTAAATGCCCGTGAATTGTGCGATGTCAGTGCACATTAAAGAACCACAGTCGCTTTGGGACGTTCAAACCCATACACCACAAACACTATTTTCAGAAATTCATCTGGTATTAGTGGCTTCGAACCCAGTTGGTGAAAAAAGGGGAGTTCCGCCCTTGTACTGATAAAGGTGCAGTCCTTAGCCAGCCATTCCTGAAAAAAAAATGGAGGTGTCTGGATACTTTCTTGACCAGAACGTTCAAGCGCCACAGGTAACACTGCGGTCTGCCGGAGATTTTAGCTCCTGCTACAATCATCTCTTACTCTGTCAGTGAAACCAGCTAGCGCAAGAAACGGCACGACAGAAAGAGGACCCACCAAGAGCGCTCGTGGCGTGCCCTCTTTCTGCCGTCCCGTTTCTTGCGCTGTTTTCATGGATAACCAACAGGAACAAATTAACGCGTTCACACTGTCAGTGTTGAAGATATGACAGAAAGCAAGTCCAGGATGAAGCTTTGAAGATGTTCGACTCATAGCATGAGTCAGGCAGGTTTTTTTCCTCCGTTCTATGTTCCTTCTTCTTCTGAGTCAGCCAGACGATATCCAAGATTGCAGACTACACTGCGCGGAAATCATTTCCAAATATTTAGAACGGGGGCGACACAACTTTGCCGTCAGGGTGCGCCCTTTCTGCACGTTGTCCAAAGCCTTTCTTCGCACGTTGTATCTGCTTCCTGCAGCATCCTCCGAAGCCTTTTCTTCCCCGCATACCCCGGGCCGTATAATCTTCATCAGCGGACTCGTGGTTGCTTTCTCCATTCTTCTGCTCCTGCTGCCTGTCGCACCCGCAGACGCTTCCTTCGCACCAGGAAGCCAACGCGCTCTGCCGGTTATTGGAAACGTGTTGCTGTTGTGCAGAGTTGTCCCACTTGGAACATGGTCTGCTGCAGCAGCGACGGAGTGGAGCGACGGAGCGGAGGCGCTTCGGAGCAGTGACGGACCACCAGTCGTGTTTCGCTCATTTCGTAAACGGCTGCCCCGGTCACGCGGTGCTCCCTGGTTCGAACCCCGGGCCAGGGGGCATTTTTCTTCATCAATGAAGTTTCTTGCGCTTGTTTTCTTTTCTTTGTCGTCATATGACAGCGCTTGGGAGGATGCTGAGGAGTAATTACTCCCTTAATACTGGCATATGATGTGTTACCACGTTGTCGTCTGTACCATAGCCCTTTGCGTTTTTTTCAAGGTTGCTCGCATAATCAATGTTTCGACCTCCATTTCTAAGCCTTCGTGTTTTTGATGAACTCTCATTTCTTGTTTCTCCTTACGGCTAAGTATTTTCTTGCGTTCACGCTTATAAGCATCATTTTAATCAGTTATAATTGATGTCAAATGCTTCTGGAGGGAATGCCGCAGTCGTCAAGGTCACGTGCAATGGTGGATTGCAGCAACCCCCGCAAGCCACATACCGGGCTCGTTATGTGCACCCTCCCACTTTTTTAACCTGAACGCGCGAGCGTCGACTGCCCGGCGCTGCGGCGCCGGAAGAAGAACGAGAGGAGAACGCCTGCGAGGGCAATGGCACGCCTAGAGCACTGCACTGGCCTCAATCTGAGGCCCGAGCCCGGCCCGGGCCCGAGACCTGAAGCCCGAGCCCGGCCCAGGCCCGCGGCTTCAAGCCCGGGCCCGGCCCGGGCCCGCTAAATTATCCCGGCCCGGCCCGTGAATCCCGGAGTGAAGCCCAGCCCGGGCCCGGCCCGTTTCACAGTAACGCTTCAGGTATACTGCTCACTCTGAGCAAGTAGACCGCTACTACACCGATAAGAAACTGGCCGACAAAGGTTCTGAAACCGCAGTTTGGCTTTCAGAAAGTTGGTTCTTTTTAACCCAGAAGGAAGTGATGAAGAGTAATGCTCGCCAGGCCCGTCTTTTGGACAGTGATCTCGTGTAGGTGGGCAAAGATAAACTCGGAAGTACCGAGAGCTAAATAAAAACAGCCGCATGCACTCTTAGTAGTCTACTTTGCGTTCCCCCCTGATTTTAATCAGTTATATTCTGCCGCCCGCGAAGTATAAATATTAAAGCTGCCTAGCAAGCAGTGGGATGACATTTCTTTTAGTGAACGCGATCTCATAGTTTGACCTCGTAGCCGAACTGGTCGCCTTTCAGCAGAAACGAAAAGCTAAAAGGCTTGAGTATTTCACGGTATGAGCTTAAAGACTATAAGCGTCCTAAAGAGATATGTTCTTCCCGAATGCATTTCTAGCAGTGTATAGGTATGTTTTGGGATGACGAACGATCAATGGCCAATTAAGGCCGGTTGAATTTTATTCGTTCTGCATCGCGGCGTGGAATTAAGGAAATAAATAAGTCAGTGAATAAAGCTTAGTTTTTTTTTCTCGGCGCGTACTATAACCCATAGCTCATCCGTATCGCTGCTTCAATGCCGCAGTTGTGCACTTCACTCTGCAATAGCGAATGGAAAGTCGGACACCAGCCGTTTCTGTACGGACCCAAGCCCGGCGCGGGCCCGCAGCTTTAAGCCCGAGCCCGGCCCGGGCCCGCAACTTCAGGCCCGGGCCCGGCCCAGGCCCGGCAATATAAATCACGTCCCGGCCCGGCCCGGCCCGCGGGCCGGGCCGGGCCCGGGCTTTCGGGCTGGCCCGAGCCCGTGCAGTGCACTAGGCACGCCTACAATTCATGCTGCTGGAGTAAGGTTCGTCTGCTAGGCTGTTCTGATTAGTGCGAAGCAACCCCGGCCCATCATCGGCTGTTATGCATCGGAGCCCCAAGAAGCTGCGAGCGATTGATTTATCCGCTGCATGTAGCGTGGGTGATTCTGAAAAGAGCATATATTTGGGAACAGCCTAGCATGCCCAAGAAACAAGTTGCAATCGCTGCTTAAAAAAAAATAACTGAAGAGGACCCTCGCTATTGACGCTTTAATTTCGCTATTTTAAGCAAATGCTCTCGAGACGCTACCCGCAAATGCAACAGGGGTCTAGAGTCGTGCCTGGAACGCTACGTATTTGCACCATCCCAGAGACATATGCACACATCAGACAGAACACAAAACAAACGCCCTCAGAACTCGGCCTCAAAAGTTGCTTCGCAGGGGTTGCTTCGCACGAAACAGAACAGCCAAGCAGGCGACGCTAGCTGCAGCGACATGATCAGCGCGCATGCTCGTCCCCTCTCCCGATTTCCGCTCTGCTTCGCCTCGGCACCGCTGCACTGGACAGTCGACGCTCGTGCGTTCAGGTTAAAAAAGTGGGAGGGTGTACGTTTCCACGGTGAATTGAATACAGAACGAGTGAAGTGAAACGCAAAGATCCAAAGGAGGTAAACTAATTTCCAAAATGCCCGTGGTTCAACTCTGCCGAACCGAGTTTCACGTAGCAAAAGCTTCAAGCAACTTGCCGCATTGTTCCAAGATGTACTTTTTTCTTGAATCGAGGTGTTTGCCATTAGGCATAATGTAAAAAAGAAAGTTATAAGAAAGAGTGTACTTCACTACACGTGCGCGCCTCAGCGCGCTCTCCTTCCTCCATAGCACACAGCTCTGGTTATATATACCCCGTACCTTATGTCACAACTGTGAATTGTATCACGTGACACATTGTGATTACCACGTGACTTTCTTACTGCCTGTGCCGATAACTTCCAATGTAAGAATTCAATGTCAAAGCTCAAGATCAAAGTTCAATATCAAAATTTGGTGTCAAACGTCACTGTCAAATATGAAATGTCAATGCCAAAGGTCAAAGGTCGTGGTCGAAGTTTAAAGGCCAAGGTGGCCCACTAAGTGGACAGCACGTGGTTAGGTATACGTGCATAGCAAGACTAACCATGACTCATCTGAAGGTCGTCTCAAGGTCATTCGGAGGCTCACGGAGAAAAGCATCCCAGCGATAGTAATGTAGCTTTCGTTAAAAAAGTTTAACAACGGTGTAGCTGATATGCAATTTGCAAGGCCCGAAAGCTGCTGATATGAAATGTATACGGTCCACGCCGGCATGTCGTTTCAAGCGGCTACTATTGCTTTCCTTTTGTGCTTGCCTTTCACCAATCGAGTTACCATGTCTTTACCATGCGTTTACCATGCCTTTGCTTTCAGGTCATTTCACGCCAAACTCTAGTGTAGGCGTGAACCGCCCTTGAAGACCGTGAACCATGACAGCAAACGCTTGGAACGAAACCCAGTTTATTCAGTGACGCACACACATATATATACGCAGAACTGCAGCCCCCTGGCGGTGTTCACCTTGAAAAGGAAACAAGAACTAACTTTACAACATATTCCCTCCCTTTATGTTAAGGTTAGTGAATTAGTGGATTAGTACGTATTACAACATCTCAAAGGATTTACTAATATCAAATGCACATGTACATGTACACCATTGCAGTTTGAAAAAAAAATGATCACAACACAGTCCATTCATGCACTCTTCACCTAGAGTTCACACTGGCCTACATGTAGCCATATCGGTCAGGCGGTCGTCTCTTGCGAGGTGGCAGCACACGGCGCGGAGGGTCCGGCGTTGGAAGCAACGCCTCTGTTGTGTCTTGAGGTGGGTCCGGAGTGTGAAGAACTGGGCCCGTATTACGGAACTGTCAAATCAAAAACTTGTCAAAAACGCGTCAAAAACTCGTCAAAAAGTCCCGCCGTAGCCGCGCTCCTATTGGTCGGCCGTGGTCGGCGGCCATGTTTCTTTCTTGCGTCATGGGTGGCTGGCGTTTACGTCACGGACATGACAGAAGTGGTCGCAGCCAGTACTTCACCATTCCGAATATGGCCAGAACTCTATCAAAGAATGATTCGACTGTGTGGCAGTGGAACTGCCGAGGGTTCCCGCGTAAGCGAGCGCTCGTGCAACAGTACCTCGAGCAGGAAAATGAGAAACCTTTAGCCGTAGCGCTGCAAGAAACGGGCAAGGGCGCGGTTAAACTTACGGGATATCAAGCGTTTGCTAGCGACCGCGGGGAAAAATCACGGGTTACTACATTCGTCAAAAGGAACGTAGCGGCAATCGCACACGAAATCACTTCTCGTGACATTGAGGCGGTTCTCGTTGAAATTCTCACGGGTAGGAAGGTGGAGCCCAGTATTTTCCTCTTAAACATTTACAGCACCCCCAAGCAGCGTAAAGTTAGGTTCAGGGCCCTCTTTCGCAAAGCCATCAAGGCGGCAGGAACAAACCCGCTAATAATTGTAGGGGACTTTAACGCGGCCCATCAAGAGTGGGGATACAATAGGCACGACCCGAAGGGAAGGCAGCTGTGGGAAGACTTTCATGAATTGGGCCTCACACTGCAAACGGACCCGGGCTGTCCGACCAGGGTGGGAAACAGCGTGAGCGTCGACACTACCCCAGATCTAACCTTCACCAGAAACGTTGCAGAGATTACCTGGAGAAACACCGACATCAACTTTGGGAGCGATCACTACGTCCTCGCAGTAACCCTTAAAGGGGGAGCCAAAGTAAGAAGCAGCAGAAAACCCAGTGTAACTCAATGGGATAAATTCAGACAACTCAGAGAAAACTCCGACGTAGAGCAGAACATCCAGGATATCGACGAATGGGTGGAAGCCCTCATGCGCCAAGTTAAGGCCGCTACCACGACCCTACAGGAGGAAGACGCACCGACAACCGCCGACAGCAAACTCTTGCACATGTGGGAAGCTAAACGAGGCATGGAAAAGCGTCTCCGCACACAAAGATGGAACAGAAATTTGAGGCGAAGAATAGCCAGGCATAATAAGGAAATTGAGGAATACGCAATTAAACTTTCTGAGCAAAACTGGTGTAGTAGATGTGATGAAATGGAAGGCAATATGAGCCTTTCGAAGACGTGGGGCCTGCTGCGACATCTCCTGGACCCTGATAGCTCAAAAACACAATCGGGCACTAGATTGGCGAAGGCCAGGCACGCGTTCGAGGGGACGGACGCGGAGCTCGTGGCAAAATTAGTAAACACCTACATCGGCGACACAGAATCCCTCCCCCTCCCGCAGTACAAGGGCCCTCCTAACGAGACTCTCGATGCGCCCATAACAGAGGCGGAGGTTAGGGCCGAAATTTTGACTTTAAAGACGCGATCGGCCCCCGGCCCAGACGGGGTTACGAACAAATTATTAAGGAATCTGGACGACATGTCCATAACGGCGCTCACGAAATACATGCAGGAGGTATGGAGTAGCGGCCGTCTCCCTCAGCAATGGAAAACAGCAAACGTGGTGCTAATCCCTAAGCCGGGTAAACCGCCTGGATTAGAAAATCTCAGACCAATTTCCCTAACCTCGTGCGTAGGAAAGCTTATGGAACGCGTCATCCAGGCTAGACTGACACGCTTCATGGAGCAGAACGACCTGTGGCCGCACGAGATGGTCGGGTTCCGGCCGGGCTTGTGTACGCAGGACGTGATGCTTCGCTTGGAACATGACATTATAAATTCGAGATCCAAAGACGCGAAGGTGATTTTAGGTTTAGATCTAACCAAAGCCTTCGACAATGTTAAGCATGCGGCCGTCCTTGCGGGACTTCAGGACATAGGTGTCGGCGAAACGACGTATAATTACATCAAGGATTTCCTGTCGCACAGGACGATAAAACTAAAATTTCAGGACTTAGAATTCCCCAAGGTTTACCTGGGAAGTAAGGGAACGCCACAGGGATCGGTGCTCTCCCCCTTCCTTTTTTTTTTTTTTCCTTTTTTCCGTGTTATTTACGAGTACTTTGGCCTGAACGCTTCACCACATGACAGTGGCGCACAGCACAGCGGCCTCTAACATTTCGCCTCCATCTAAATTCGATCCCCGCGGCGTGAATAGGAACAAGAAAAAAGGCTTGCACATACGTATTCCTTTCCTCCTTTTCTGCATTGGTTCTGACACTTCGCAGCGAACGCAACGGACCGAACACACGCTCATTTTCTGCTTGTTTCGCAAGTTGGAATTCTCGCAACTTTGTTGCACTACTACTCCTAAGTCTTTCCCGTTGCTTGTGACGCCGCGGTGGCTCAGTGGCTATGGTGCTCGGCTGCTGGCCCAAAAGACGCGGGTTCGATCCCGGCCGCGGCGGCTAGAATTTCTTTGGAGGAGAAATTCTAGAGGCCCGTGTGCTGTGCGATGTCAGTGGACGTTAAAGAACCCCAGGTGGTCGAAATTTCCGGAGCCCTTCACTACGGCGTCTCTCATAGCCTTAGTCGCTTTGGGACGTTAAACCCCACAAAACCAAACCAAACCAAAACAAAACCCGTTGCTGTTCCCAGTTGCTATTACCTACGACCAGTGTAAACGTGCTTGTTGTTCATCATGGGAACTGAGATAGCTGACTTGAAGAGTGAAATGCGCAAAGAAGTAAAGGAACTGAAGGCTAGTTTTGAGCACATGAACAAAGATGTCGAGGAGTTTCGGAGAGACTGTGCTGATCTGAAAAAAGAGAAAGCCGCTCTGAAAGTGACATATGACGAGCTTATCAAAGAACTTGCACAACTAAAAAACATGGCAAATGAAAACTCGATGCGGATCACCGCACAGGATCAGTACTCGAGGAAAAAAAAATTGCTGAAGCTTAGCTAAGGTTAAGCCTAGTCAGACGCGAAGCATATTGATGGCTAGGCTTGGTAATACATGGCTTTCCTTGGTTGAATACTTGGCCATTTAAATACAACCGCTAGAAGCCTTCGTCTTGGGGGAAGACTACGGCATGGCTACCAACGTTTTTACATAACTTTCAGTTTGCAAGCTCCCCCGCGCCGCGCCCGAGAAAGCGGCCCCCGTCCGCTTCCACTCACCACGCGGCGCTGCTGTCGCTGTCGGCCCGGAGGCGCCGGAGCGCTCGCGCTTGGCAGTTGCTGTGACAGCCTTTTCTCATCCGCGATAACATTGGGAGCGAACACGTCGAACTCAAATTTGCTGTACTTTTGGAGCTGTCACGTTGAAACTTCAGCCTCATGGTTAAAGAAATGTTTCACCTGGCTAGTAAGGGTGAAATAAAGAGCAGGCTGATGCCAGTTCGCAAAAAACCAATCGTTTGCATTGCGCTTTATCGCATCACGTTTGCGACGTTTAGCGCTGATGATATGCGTATGTTGGAGTAGAGCTATCAATATTTTCTTCGGGAGAATGCACGAAACATTAATGAAAGGATAAAACTAGCGATGTTCCGCTTCTAGATCAGTCACGAAATTCCGCGCTATATTATCAACGAAGCACCGCACATGCGAGCAGCATTTTGCACGTTCTTTAGAATTCCGATTTCAGAGAGCACAAGTATAAATGCAGACACACTTAGCTGGATGCAGGGAGGGAATAACTATAGAAGAGCTTTTTATTTGCAATGATAGCACAGACAGGAGCAGCGTACTGCACTTTCATTTTTAGAATGTTAATTTCATTGAACACAGACAAGCATTAAATGCAGACACACTAAGTCGGAAGCACGGAGGGAATGGCTACTTGAAGGCGAGCTTTTTTATTTGCAATGACAATATTTCTCTGTTCTCTAGCCGACGGTTCACGTCTCTCGCCTAGAAGTGGATGTGTGTCACTATGACAAAATGCAGCACTTGGCATGTAAAAGTGGCCATATGCTCTGCACATCCAAGCCGAACAAGGTTTTGCAATTAAAGCACGTCTAGCAGCTCCCAAGAAACGTCCCTTTCAAAAACGGGACCTTCCTTCAAAGAAATCGGGATTGCTTTGTTTACAATGTTGGTAAACTCTAGCATCTTTTCGGTGGGATGCTTTAAGCACCCTTGCTTGAAGCTTTTGTATACTGTAAGATAAGCGTCACGGCCAACAACTGGCACAGGACAGCTGATATCTTCCATGCTGATATCTGCTGGCTGCTCCAAATCAGGCGGCGGTGACCATGGCGTAGACGCGAAGGGCCACGCTGGTCGGGCAAACAGCGTGGCGAGCGCCACCGCACGGAAGGAAACGGAAAGGCGACAATCCGCGCTTCTGAAGGAACCAGCGCACAAAACACAACGGACAAGAAAAAGGCGGAACACGACGGACAGGAGCGCTGAACTTACAACTTTATGTTTGTGTGTTTTGTGTTTTGTGCGCTGGTTCCTTCAGAAGTATGTATTACCAACTAGCCCAACAACAAGCGTTGACAATCCGCGAACCGCAGCTTTCAAACTTAAAGGGATCTAAAAACGTTGATGGCTACAGCGGAACACCGACTAACCGCGAGACGCGCGTTGGGTGAGCGCCTGGATTGCCACGGAAGCCGCGTCCGCCTGCCCGGTGGAGCGAGCGTTTCACCTACACCGAGTGTGAACGCGCGTTCGAAATGCGCGGGAGTGTGACGTCACCATACCACGTGGTCTGCACGGCGTGCAACCGCAGTGACGGCCCGAGTTGGAGCCCCGTCTCTCATCTGTCGTGACGTCATTGTATCACGTGGTGTGCACGGCGTGTAACCGTCACGAAGGGCTTGGGTTACCTATTGCAATATGCTTCCCATAAAAAACCTTGAGATTAATGGCATTCCTGAGGACGAAAACGAAAATTTGATGGATGTTCTTGGCAGGCTTGGTGACGCACTTGGTGAATCTATAACACAAGACGATATTGAAATCTGCCACCGGTTTCCTGTGCGAAGCGCTGCTGCTGACCAGAAAGATGGCGACGACGATACTGTCGAAAAAAAGGCCGCAGCAAAAAACGAATAGTAACGGCGACATTGCAGTGGCATTCAACAACAGCGCTAAGCGCGATGCCATTCATCAGGAAGCACGGAAAACTCGGTGCGGTGCAGATGAACTAGTTTTCTCAGAGAAACAGTCTGTCTTTGTTAATGAGCATCTGTGCCCAAAAATGAGAAAGTTGCTTGGGATGACAATTGGCAAGAAACGGGAGGTGGGCTGGCGTTACGCATGGGTCAGGAACGGCAGGCTTTACGCACGGAAAACGGAAACGTCCCGAGTTATCCGAATTGATAGTGAGTCCGACCTTGATAAGATGCGCATTGTAACTGCCTCTCCCTGAGTGCCTATGGCCTGCTCTTTTGTACTTGTATATTATTTTTGATAGCTGCTCCTAACGATGTTACCTGTCCTTCTGGCAACAGTTATATCAGTATTGTGCATTGCAACGCCTAAAGTGCGCGAAAGAAAAACGACAAACTGGCTATGTTTCTTACCGAATTCCGTTTCAAGTTTCAAGTTATTATGGTTATGGTTCAACTAGTCAGAATGATATTCTATAGCGCGATGTTAACAAAATATTGAATACTGGCACACGAAACAATCAAGTACTTCAACTAATACTAAATGCTAAAACACAGAGAGGGAAGGACCTCGCGGACGAGTTTAACAAATACTTTACAAATCTCTCTTCAGGAACACCTATACAAGACAGCGCTGAAATTAAAAAAATATTTAGGTGCACCTAATCCTAAATCTACCTTTTTTGAACCGACAACTGGGGAAAAAATTTACACTATTTTTATGTCCTTAAAGAATAGTAAAGCCCAGGACATTGATGATCTTGAAAATAAGCCCGTTAAATACGTCTTAGACCTGCTGGCAGCATCTCTTTGTTAAATTTACAATGCGTGTTTACATACTGGTACCTTTCCAGATATTATGCACTGTGCAAGAGCAGGAGTTATATATAAATCAGGCGATAAAAATAACTTTTCAAATTATCGACCGATCTCAGTGTTGCCCGTTTTTTCCAAAGGTCCAGAAAAAATAATATGCAAGCGAATCACCAGTTTCTGTGATAAGCACAAGCTTATATCTGTACAGTAATTTAGGTTCCGTCGAGGCATGTCCACTGAGTTACCTTTGTTGACTCAGAAGGAATTAATACTCAGAGGGTTTGAAAATAACAAAATGACCCAAGGTATTCTGATTGATTTCTCGAAAGCATTCGACAGAATGGACCGCAAAATTTTATCTACAAAGTTAGAGCATTATGGGTTTCGAGGAGTTTCTGGTAAGCTTTTCAAGTCATATTTAAACCACCGTAAGCAATGCATCGTAATCAACGAAGCTCACTCTTCCCTATTAATTGTGACCTCAGATGTGCCGCAAGGCAGTGTACTCGGCCGGTTTTATTTAATATTTACATAAATGATATAGTAAAGACTAGCACACTTCCATCTTACACCATTTATGCAGATGATACAAGCATTTTTTTTCCAGTCAGCTAGTATCCAAGAACTCACTGCTTTCGCAAATGTTACACTTGAAAAATTCTCTCAATTGACTCAATAGTTTACAAATTAACGTTTCTAAACCAAGAGCCATAATATTTACTCCTGTACAGAAGGTTATTATTCGGGATATCGACATAAAACTCGGTTCCGAACAAATAAAAGTCGTTAAAGAAATAAACACATTGGGTGTGACGTTCAGTCAACATCTAAATTGGATTGCCCACGTGGAACGCGTCGCTGGAAACCTGGCAAGAGCTTCCGACTAAAATTAAGTTAATTTTTTATAATTCAATTTTCACTCCCATATTAACTACTGCAGTCTTGTATGGACGGACACAACTCAATCCAAACTTACCAAATTAATGCTATTACAAAATAAAGCAATTCGTCATGAAGCAAATGCCTCATATGACGCCCATACTAGAGACCTTTTTGCTTTGTTTAATGTACTCCCCATAAACCACTTACATAAACATAACCTCGTTATAAAGTACAAACACTGTTCAAACTAACAATGAAGCTTTCCTCAACTTATGCAGTTTACATGGACCTTTAGAAGTGCCCCACATATTCAGAAACAGAGAATACTGGTGTATACCATCTTCCAGCAGTAATCAGGGTCGACACGTGCTGCAATACCACATGCATACACATTTGATGTCCCTACAAAATAAAAATATAGACATAAATAACATTAGCAAATACGAGTGGCAGAAATACCTTATTCTTTAAAACATATGGGTTTAATTATGTTTCATTTCTCCGACACAAACTGCTTTTGTACTGCGGATGTATTGTATCTTTTTGTAATCGTCTATTTTCCTGCTTCTATTACGTGAACTTGTGTACACCCGATTGTATCTGGACCTTTGTAGCTGCTGACGCGATTTTTTTCTTTCGATTTTTTTCTTTTTTCAAATTCTATATCTTACGATGATCCTTAAAGTTATTTACGTTTGATTACAGGTTTCCATCAAATTTGACACACATCCGACGGTTCTCCGACCATTCTGTGAGAATTTTCACTCTGCCGTGATGAATTCCGGTGGATGTGGCGTTACACCATTCCCGTGGCTATATCGACGTCCGCGCTATTTCGACGCATTTTCGACGTTTTTGCCTATAATTAATTAACTAACTATTTTAGAGTCGTCAAACTCTGCTTCTGCGTTCATATTATCATCCTCTATTTGAAGCAGGAACTGGCTTTCATCTATCTTTTTTAGTTCCCGAGTTAAACGCGTGTGACACGCTTTGTTAGTGGACGGACGACACTATGAGCCATTATAGGCTTTCGCCTTAAAAATAAGGTGGCGTCATCAAGCGGCCGTGTGGCCCGCAGAGCAAAACGCACACCCCGACTTCAAACAAATGTTGTGCGCGTTGTTCGTCTATATATATACCGGTTGTCCCACCTTAATGTAACCAAACTTTAAAAAAAGGCGCAGTGTCCTAGTCCAGTGAAACCAACTCAGGGTTATTCATATTCGCGTGGCCTAGTCTTTAGTATTTTTTTCGCTCTTCAAAGTTAATTATTTAGTTAAATTTAATTAGCTAACTTTTTAATTATTAACTGCAGGAAGAAAGTGTCAATGCAAAAGTTTTAGATGACCTCGAAAAACCGCTAGTAGCGCTGTTTCCGTCAAGTTACGATTCACGTAGCTTCATTTATGGGCTTTAAAAGAAAGCTGTTACGTGACCTGCTGGTCGCTCACTTCTCTGCCCCAATGTGCACCCAAAGTCTCATCGAGGACAAGACAAGACTTCAGAAAAAAATAAATGTTATTCCTTAAGGCGCGTCTTGGGACGTTGAAGTGGCACAGTTGGCATCCGGAAGCTTTTTCTTATTGTGCGGTTTATGGTTAAAGGCGGGTAAAAAAACTACGTTACGTAAATATTACTTTGCTGAAAATGTCTCAGTAAGCTGTTTCTCAAAGCGATCTACAACTTTTCCTTTGACACTTTGTTCCTCGAGTCAGTAATTAAAAAGTTAGTTGATTAACCGTGGGGCTAAGAATTAACATGCAGAAATCCAAAGTCATGTTCAACAGCCGAGCAAGGGAACAGCAGTTCGCAATTGGTAGCGAGGTGCTGGAAGTAGTAAGAGAATATGTCTACTTAGGGCAGGTAGTGACCGCAGATTCGGATCATGAGAGGGAAATAACTAGAAGAATAAGAATGGGGTGGAGTGCAGATGGGAGGTTCTCTCAGATCTTCAATGGTAGGTTACCAATATCCCTGAAGAGAAAAGTATACAATAGCTGTATCTTACCGGTACTCACCTACGGTGCAGAAACGTGGAGGATAACAAAGAGAGTTCAGCTTAAGTTAAGAACAACGCAGCGAGCTATGGAAAGGAAAATGATAAGTGTAACGTTAAGAGATCGGAAGAGGGCGGAGTGGGTGAGGGAACAAACGTGGGTTAATGACATCTTAGTTGAAATCAAGAGGAAGAAATGAGCTTGGGCAGGGCATGTAATGCGAAGGCAAGATAATCGCTGGTCCTTAACGGTAACGGAGTGGAGTCCAAGAGAAAGGAAACGTAACAGGGGACGGCAGAAAGTTAGGTGGGCGGATGCGATTAAGAAGTTTGCGGGCATACAGTTGCGGCAACTGACAAAGGACAGGGTTAATTGGAGAGACATGGGAGAGGCCTTTGCCCTGCAGTGGGTGTAGTCAGGCTGATGATGATGATGATGATCAATTAGTCAACTTTGAAGAGCAAAAAAAAAACTGCAGACTAGGTCACGCGACTCTAAACAACCCTCATTTGGTTTCAGACGGCTAGGACACCCCGTGTTTTTTAAAAGCTTGTTTACATTTAGCTGGGACACCTGGTATACTCACCACCAGTTTTCGTGAAATTCGTTCCAAATTTGTGGCGCAACATTTTGTCGTAAAACATTTCAGGTGGTGTCGTACGATTCCTCGATTCGTATATCTTAGATGTGCCTGTGAAGCTAGAGGCCAGCTTGAGGCAAGGATACGAACGTTGACATGTGCACGTTCGTATAAAGATTGTGATACAACCGTTCGTCTTTTTTATTTATTATTTATTCAAGGACTACTGGAGCGCCCGAAGGCATAGTTACAGGGGTGATGTACAAGGAAATGAAGCATTACAAGTGCCATAGTCAGATGATGGTACTATTCGAAGGACACATGGAACAGCCATAAAAACATCAAAAACACGCAAACACAGACGTACATTTAATTGTGGAATCTTAGCATAAAATCAGTTTATGAAATGAAACACTTCAACTTTTCTGAAGTCAACGATGTTTTTAGGCAGTTTGTTCCACAGATATGTCATGTGAAAAAAAATTCTGAATTCTTATAAGCGTTACTTTGACAACTGCATTCTTGTATCTTAAAAGCGTGGCCACAACGTGCAGATTCAAAATGTGGCAGGAGAACACAGAGCTTTATCAATCCGAGTTTTATCGAACTAGATGGGTAGAACATTTATAATTCACTGCACAGGTGCCTAGTACTAAGAAGTTCCCAACCAAAAGATGTTTCATGGCTCAAACGCTGTTTTGAAAATTGTTGTTACTGGCGACAGAACGAGCTGCACGGCACTGTACGCCTCCTAAAAGACCTAATAATGCAACCATACACGTATCCCACTCATCACTGGCATATTCAAGAACGGGTCTAATGTGTTTCAGGTGGAGCAGTTATTCTACACTTGCTGGGGCCTCCGGATAGTGACCATCCCATTCCCCTATATCCTTTCCTGGATCCCCCCAAAAGCCTATACCACCCCCCCCCCCCTGCTCTCTCGACATCCACCTACACGACCCCCTCGCTCATATCCGTCTCCAATGCCCGGAGGATCCTGCACCGCGGAGCCTGGAGTACCTGACCGGCTGGGCGGAATGGGAGACCTTGTTGCGCTCTGCGGACACGAACACGAAGAAGGCTGCGACGGACCGGGCCGCTGATGTCACGGACCATCACGGACGTCTCTGTACATTGCGGCAGTGCGGAGCCCTGGTGGGGATTACGTGTACTAACACCCTGTTCCTCCTTCCGGGTGGTGTCACACGAGTGTGTGTGTGTGTGGGGGGGGGGGGGCGGGGTCTGACATCGGCCAGCGGAAACGCCGCACAGCCTCATGCTTCCACTCTCCCACATGTAAGCAATCATAAGTGCATGACCAATCTTTTTTTTCAATTTCCATTCCAGTGGGCCTGCCGGTGTTTGGATTCGAACACTGCGCCTCTCAAAACACAGCAAGATGCCAAAGATACTGTAGCAATGAGGCAAGTCATTCAAGATCCAGTCAAAATCGCAGCGAAGCACAGAAAAGAAGTGGACAATGATTTCAAATTCGGTGACAAAACGAGAATGGTAAGGACAGACAAGTTAAGTCACAGCCAAGAAGCCTGTGCAATACGTCCAGCATCAAGCGGAAGATTCACGAAATATTTCTCCGAGCAGTGCCACTCTTTGAGGAAGCCTTCTTTCGCCCTCCTCTCACAGCATCTGGCGGCAGCAGCTCCCACTTGACGTGGAGGTTGTCGTTAGCAACGTAGCCCCGAGTGATGAGGTTGTCCAGGTTAAGCCATTCGCCATCTATGTAAGCACTTGCGTTTTGCGATTCTTGGGGCCTTTCAAACCACTTGCCGTAACTCCCCATAACTTGGAAGCCCGCTCTTGAGCAGTCCTTGGGATGCACAACGCTTAGGCTCATTTTATGCCGGAACGGCCATGGAACAAGGTCGTCCATATCCCCCTTGTATAGAGCCAAGACCACAAAAAGATTCTCAGATCCGCCAACTTTTCTGAGGCAGATTCCGGGGCACAGGCAATATCCACGCAGATACACCAGATTGTGGTCATACTTTTCAACGCCTTCGTGAAGCGCCTCTTCTCTAAGTGCATTCACGCCTGGTACAATAAAGTTGCCGACCGTTACTTGCAGGTGCGTATATCTCAATCCTTCTGTGATTCTCTCGAGTGTCGTCTCGCTATATTCTTTCAGTTCGGCGTTAAACGAAGCAGCGATGCTTTTCATATGTTCTCGAGTAGAGTTTGTAACATAAACCAGTGCGTCTGTGAGCGTTACACTCCCAGGAAGATTATTTACTGTATCAAGCTCAGCTGTCAAACCATTCTGTTCGTCTTCATTACGGACGTTCAGCTCACGAAGAAATTTACTTGAAACCTCTCCATTTGGCTCGGTTTTAGGGGTCAGTTAATCTTTCATTGTTTCTTTGAACTTATTTATGCCTTGTGAAATTTCGCTGAAGCTATCACTGTGCGTGCGAATGTCAACAGCTATTTGTTCTACGCATCGTCTAATTTCTACTACCTGGTGGTGAAATGCTACTGGGAAAGAAGGGAGAATTGGTTTTTCCTCCTTGTTGCCTGTCCCTACTTGGTCTTCGGATTCAACTGCTTTCCTTCGCGTAGAGCAGTCTGATGTCAGATGAGAGCACACGTCCACGCAAAGAACCTTGGCTGAACACATGGGACAAGTAACCGAGTGGTGTCCGCATTCGGTGTGAAAATGGCGGGAGATATCCGAAGCAGACGTCACAGTCTCTCAGCCACTCGCTTTGTTCCAGCAAGTCACCTGCAGGGATAATGGAAACGGTGTGTACAAAGCAATTATATCTGCTGCTCTATGAACTAATCTGTGGTGCTCTCGAAGTTTTGAGCTATCTTAAGGTGGGTTTTTAGCAGCATTTAAAGCACTACGACAGCAGGAGGAGACAGGAAATCGCACCTGTGCAATCGGTGTGCACTCGGAGTGCACTCGGAGCGTCGTGTGCTGAACAAAGGAGATGCTCATTCATATCGTCTCGTCAGAGCTTCGCAAGGAATTGCAGCAGCGGGTTCGTTGAGGCTGACAAGGCATTGCATTCGCCAGCCTTGTGCGCAAGATTATACTAACGAAAAAAGAGAATATTTCCTAACTTTTGCCTTTCGCGAAAATGGAAAGTTGGTACTAGATTTCCAAGCACTATGACATTACAAAACTAATTTCTAGATAGTCTTTTATGCACGTGGACGAAACCTGTCAATGCACACCATCCCTAAGGTTAGAATAATTCTGGCGGCTTCCAACAGAAACATGAACATCGAAGCACTGAGTAGGCTGCATTGAGCATCCAACTTCCAGAAAATTCCACGCCCCTGGTTTAGTTTCAGCGACTGCATAGTGGCTGATAAATCGTCTCGATCGCTGGAACTCTCATCAGGTGTAACAGTTGTGCCCTTTTCCGACGTTTAGAAGTTTCATGCAGTAGAATGAGGGGGGTGACCAGGCGTGAGCTACGCGGGCCACAAATGAATTACCTGGCATTGCGTGTTTTCGTAAAAAAACAAACAACCCCTGATACCTAATTGCCCAAACTCGAATAAACCATGCGACGCTGAGCGAACAAAACCGAATTTTGATTGCCGTGTTTTGGCTTCACTACAGCCAGAACACGTAATTCACAGCATCGCGTGCGTTTAAACTGCTCGGCTCTCACACTTTTCAACGAGAGAATTCATCTCCTCTGCACACTCAGACTTTTATCCACTGGACACGAGCAGCGGCCGTGCAAAGCTTTCTGTGTGCAACGATGAGAATTGGAAACGAGAATAAGAAAAAAAAATGTCAGTCGATTTCGGTAATTAGGTCAAATGCTGATATGTGAGCTAGCGTGACGTGTTTCGGGGCTGCGCCTCTCTGCTAGGTTAAGGTGGTTGTTGACGTGTGTGTTCTTTCATGAAAAAGTAAAAGAAGCACATGGAAACACCTTCCACAGCACCTGCCTTCTGAAACTGTGCCACTGCTCACCTTCCCGCCGGCTACACATTGGCAATTAAGCCCCCAGTGGCGCAGTGGCACAGGGCAGGTGCTCTGGAAGGTGCTGCCATCGGTTGGGCTTGTATTGTTTTGGTTGCGTTGCGCCCCAAGTTCCTCTTCCCGAGCAGACTCTCATGAATAAAAGGGCTACCGCCTGACACGGTTGGCGGGTTGCCCACCACCAGGTATGCAGGCGAGCAACCTGCCAAAAAACCGACTTCAAACAAGCAGAGAGATAGACAAACAAACAACGCCTATATGCGGGGAATGGCCACTAAATGAGCTAGAGCACTAAAACATGCGAGCTCGATGCCTCTTAATCATATCAGCTCACCTCTCTTCTCAGCAGCTGGTCGGCAGGGAATTCCTTCCAGTCGTCGTCTCCATCCTGGCACTCGTAGCCGTCGAGTGGACAGACGTGCAGGCTGTCCTGGCCGCATCGCTCGTAGCAAGATTCGCACAGCACGTGCATGCAGGGAAGCCAAGCGGTGACCTTTCGCGCGAGGCCACAGGTGCTGCAAACCCGGTTTGGTGGTATAGGCTTGACGAAGTTGAGCGGCTTCCAGTCGAGTTCCGGAGAGAACCCAACGAATGTGCACCGAAAACTTGCAGCATCCATTGCTGTTCAGAGGCGCTCACTGCAAAGATCCATTCAAGAAATGCTTTTTTTTTCGGTACATGAAGCGCTGTTTTATCGTTCTTTTCTTTATCAAGAGTGGACATGGCGTTAATTGCACCCACTCTGCAGTCTCTTGTCGATCGTTTTACAGAGTCTGCGCGAGTGATGTACACAATCTTTCTGTAAGGCTGCCAGCGCATGCGATTTCGTTGAGAGATAATTCTCACGCTGCGACGTTGAAACTTCGCCTTGGAAAGCAGTGTTTGTTTATTAAAAACGAAAAATACGCTACTGATGTTTGAGTTGACCGGCTCGGTCAGTGCTTTGCTTGGTCATAGACACCGGGACCAGTATTCAATGGAAGCCGAACTCAAAAATGTCTGCGATTGCTCGGCGCTCTTGGTACAAGTTGACCGCAACTTCTACTGAGAGCGCAGTGCAATTTTGTCGCATTCTGCGGTCTGGGATCAACGCATCGACGTCAAGCATATCGAGGCCCTTGAATCCAATCACTGCCCATTCGTGCGACAGATATAGGAACCCCATGATATAGAAAACACACCCGCAAACACACAGCGGTCTCAAGGCTGCTTTCTATATGCTTACTGACATTCGTACACGGTTTTCGTGGCGCCTCAAAGTCCGGCCTTCATTGCCCCGTGCACACTCGTTCATCGCCCCTCAAAGTAATTGCTTCGGTCCGGAATCGGATGGACATGCTCAGTATGCTGACGTTGCACTGAAACTTCCGAAGGCTGCTTCCTCCAGGCCCCGCGCCTTTTCATGCTTAATGATGATAACATGTCCACCAATTAGACCCTCTTCTGGTTATTAGTATAGCAGCAGTGCATGAGGTCTACGATGGAAGCTAAGGGCAGCGGCAGACTTCAAAACAAACTACTGATCACGCTCACGCACGTATACATAGGCGTAGGTGACACGGCCGTGTGGGATTTCATGTGTTATGTCCTGTCATGGAGCGTAATACAAAAATCTGTCGCAGCGCGAAAAAAACAGGGACAAGAAGAGAAAACAAACACGACAGGGCTCGTCCTGTCGTGTTTGTTCTCTCTTCTTGTCCCTGTTTCATTCGCGCTGCGACAGATTTTTGTATTATGCATCAACATCAACTAGCCCAAACTTCAGTACTCCTTCACATCATGCAGCGTACACGCAAGCTTCGAGTTATCCTCAAAAGTATGCGAGCAGCAGTCGCAGCAGTCGCAGTTGCAATTTGGAATTCAACGCCACATCTGAGTGAAAAAAACGGCACGCACATTTATCATCTAACGGCGCACTGAGCTATCGGTTATCGCATGCTTTTGACTAAGTACGCAGTAATTATGAACGCAGACAAACCTTGTGATTAACTCTGTGATTAACAGTCTCTATGATCGTGAATCGCTTCCTGCGGGTAGCAAGCTGAAATTAGTTAGGGTACGATCCGCCTCAGTGGAGTCCGCCGCCTGCCGGCCACAGCTGTGGGCAGGGGATGCGCACATATCTTTGATGAACGGCGGTAGGACGCTTTGTGCCAGAAGAACCTTTCTCGCGTGCCGGGGCTTCACATACTGCGTGTATGATGACCCGTGCTGGGAAACATTTTTCTTTATTGAGCCAAATGAGAGGTGATGGCGCATGCGTGTGGTACTCCTCAGATATTTTTTAGCATTTATTAAAGTATATCGGCCTTTTCACTGCTCTGAAGACAAGCAAGACCACGAGCTCGCATCACGCTTCATATAGCTATTAAGAGTATGCGTGCGCGTGTATGCTTGACCGACCAGTAAAAATAATGAAACAGGCCTTTTGCAATTCCTTACCGGCCGCAGCCTGCACAAAGTAGCCGTTTAAACGACTGAAGTAAGAAGGAAACCGCGTCACCGGCCACCTAACGAGCCCAACAGAGCGTCAATGCTTTTGAGAGCTCGTGCTTTTTGCTGCGTACAATGACCACGCGCAGCTTGGGTGCACGGAATGCGATGCGAATGATTCAGAACCCGTGCTTGCGTCTTAAGGTTCTCTCCGTCGTCTGGTGTGGCTCGTTGGCTCCTTGGCCAAGCTGCATTGCTCATGTTTGGAACGTAAGTGACCATTGACGGCGATATAGTGCTCCTCGAGAAAGCGCATAAATACGTATCCAGCCACAATTCTATCAATCTAAGAGTGGCGGAGCAATAAGTACTTCGCTTTGACGCTGTTTCGCACACGCAGAGGCATTGTTCTCCGTGAGAACGGCATATTTGCTACTTCGTGATGAGAGTATGGGCTTCGTGAGTATGGGCTGACTAAGTATTCCACTTTTATGGGTCTTTCACAATTATTTGAGCCGCAACGTACAGAAGACTATCAAAACAAAATCGGCAGTGGCTTAGCTCAGCTAGGTCCGGATATACGTAGCGAAAGCAATGTCGTGTAATGACATTTCAGTAGAGACACGCCGTCGTTGTCGTTCAGCTGAGCTTGAACGTCTTTGCGAGACGTTCTTCGGGCGTCTCGGCCACCCGCTCAGCCTTTCTCTCCTCGGTTTCACGCGGTCGGCCGGCCTTGTACCATGGGACAACTTCTGGATCGGAAGACTCAATTCCACGCAGTCTTTACTGCTGCCGTGAAGAGCACGACCGCTCTCCTTCTCCCACGGTGGGCGTCTGAGGATTGAGGGCATCGCTTCCGGCTTGTATCCCAGCTACGCGGTGCGACCCTGCGCATGCGCAGTGAACCAGAGCGCCTGCGTCGCCACGGCTGCCATAGTACTGGCTGCCATGGTAACGGCGCATGCGCAGTAGTGGCCCTTGGCAGGCAGCACAAAATGCGCTCCTGCTAGGCTAGTGTAGCTTTCGCTACAAAAAAAAAAGTGTTAATAGGTTGAATGTGGCTGCACAAAGGTTAGAAGTCATTGTAAGCTGGACAGATTCATTCGTGATGATGACACTTTTTAGTGGTGTATGTGCGCCGGCATCGCCGTATTCGCGTAGGTGTCGCACTGCGTCTGGTGTGGCACCTTGACGTTGCGCACAGCGTTCAGATCCGCCCTCAGGTACGCATTTTAGCATCACAAGGCTCGGTTTGCATAATAGGGACATGAACGAACTTGTTCAGTAGCCATTCCAGCACAAACCAAGGCGGAGAGTTACTGATCCCAAAAGAGGCGACGAACGCATGCATGAATTTAGAGCTTTTAATTCTGGTAAATATATTTATAACATGCCCACACTGTCAAGCCGTTTCTAATGTATGTGTATTACTCGTCGCCTGGCCTCTCTCGGAACACTTTCATTATTAATGATTGTTGAAATAGAATTCCTTCTGTGCCAGTACTATTAGTTCAGTGCTGTAGACCTTAACGCATTAATTCCTTGAGGCTTCTCTCACTGTCACTGGCGTTAACTCGGCTCCTTCTGCTGCTGTGTATTCGCGCCTGCCTAACAGAAATAAATACATGTTGATGTGTAACATTGGTTGTATTTTCACACTCGGTCGCGGCGGTAGAATTTCGATGGAGGCGAAATTCATGAGGGCCGTGTACTGTGCGACGTCAGTGCGCCTTAAACAACCCCAGGTGGTCTAAACTTCTGGAGCCCTTCACTACGGCGTGCATCCCTTATAGCCTGCGTCGCTTTGAGACGAGAAATCCCATAAACCACAAACCACGTTTCACAAATCCACCTTGTTTTAGGGGCTTCGAACCCGGTTGACGAAAAAAGGGGAGTTCCGCCCTTGTACTGATAAAGGTGCAGGTTTCACCCAGCTATTTCAGAAAAAAAAAAACGAAGGTGTCTAGAAACTTTCTAGACCGGAATGTTCAAGCGCCACAGGTAAGACTGTGGTCTGCGGGGCATTTTATCTCCTTCTACAATCATGTCTTCCACACTGTCAGTGAAACCAGTTAGCGCAAGAAACGGGACGACAGAAAGAGGTCACACCACGAGCGCTCGTGGTGTGTCCTCTCTCTGTCGTCCCGTTTCCTGCGCTGGCTGTTTGCATGGATAACCAACAGGCCCACATTCACGCGTTCACGTTGTCAGCGTTGAAGCTGTGACAGGCAGCAAGCCCGGGACTATGCTATGAAGATATTTCTCTCACAACATGAGTCAGGCAGGTTCCTTCCTCCGTTCTATCTTCCTTCTTCTCCCGAGTCAGCCAGACAATATCGGAGATTGCAGATTACTAATTGCCGAAATCATTCCCAAATATTTGGTTTGGTTTGTTGGTTTATTGGGGTTTAACGTCCCAAAGCAACTCAGGCTATGAGAGACGCCGTAGTGAAGGGCTCCGGAAATTTCGACCACCTGGGGTTCTTTAACGTGCACTGACGTCGCACAGTACACGGGCCTCTAGAATTTCACCTTCGTCGAAATTCGGCCGCCGCGGCCGGGATCGAACCGGCGTCTTTCGGGTCAGCAGCCGAGCACCGTAACTACTGAGCCACCGCGGTCGGCATTCCCAAATATTTAGTATGGGGGTGACAACTTTGCCGTCAGGGCACGGTGTGCAGAAGTTTTCTTCCGTCGTGGTATCTGCTTCCTGCAGCATCCTCCGGCCCTTTTTCTGCTCCGCATACCCCGGGCCGTATCCTCGTCATCAGCGGACTCGTAGTTGCTCTGTCCATTCGTCCACCTTTAAGCTCTTGCTGCCCGCCGCCTCCGCAGACGCATCCTTCGCAACAGGAAACCAACGGGCTCTGCCGGTTATTGGAAACGTGGTGCTGTTTTGCAAAGTTGCCCAACTTGGGACACGGACTGGTGGTGCGAAGGAGCTTCGGAGAAGCGACGGACTAACAGTCGCGTTTCGCCCACTTGGTAAACGGCTGCTCCAGTCAGGCTGTGGCTCCTGGTTCGAACCTTGGACTAGGGAGGGCATTTTTCTTTACCAATGAAGTTTTTTTGCGTTTGTTTCCTTTCCTTTGTCGTCATATTGCAGCGCTTGGGTGGATGGCGATGAGCGATTACTCCCTGATTAGTAGGATACGAACTGTGACCGCGTTGTCGCCTGTTGCATAGCTGGTTGCGTCTTTCTACAAGGTCACATCCCTAATCAAAGCTTCGAGCTCCACTTTGAGCCTGCGTGTTTTTAAATGACTTTCATTTCTTCTTTTTCCTTACTGCGAAGAATTTTCTTACGTTCTCGCTTATAAGCGACATTTCAATCATTTATGATCGATGCCAAATGCTTCTGGAGGGAATGTCGCATTCGTCAAGGTCACGTGCCAAGGTGGACTGCAGCAACCCTCGCAAGCCACATACCGGGCTCGTTATGTATTCTGTCATGGTTAAATGAATATAGAACGAGTCGAATTAAACGTTAAGCTCAAAGGGAGGTAACCTAAGTTCAAAAATGCCAGTGGTTCAACCCTGTTGAACCCAGTTTCACACAGCGAAAGCTAGAAGCAGCTGGCCGCATTGCTCCAAGACGTAGTTCACTATGCGTGCGATCCTCAGCGCGCTCTCCTTCATCCATAGCGCGCAGCTGTCGCTATATATACTCAATACTTGGCGTCACAACTGTGAGTTGAATCAGGGGCCACAACTTGATTACCACGTGGCTTTCTTGAAGCCTCTGCGCACTACTTGAAAGGTGATAATTCCATGTCAAAGTTCAAGCTCAAAGTTCAACTTAAAAGTATAAGATCAAATATCATGGTGAAAGATCAAAGGTTGATGTCAAAGGTCGCGGTAAAAGTTGGAGGTCAATGTTCAAGGTGAAAGGTGGCCCACTAAGCGGACCATGCGTGGTTAGGTATACGTGCATAGCAACACTAGCCATGACTTAACTCGAGGTCGTTTCAACGCCATTCGGTGGCTCACTGAGACATATATAGCTATAGTAGAAGCTATAGCAGTGTAGCTTTCGCTACATAACTTAACATCGGTGTAGCTGGTCTGAAAATTGCAAGGCCCCGAAAACTGCTGTCATGAATGCATATGGTCCACGCCGGCATGTCGTTTTAAGCAGCTAGTATTGCTTTACTTTAGTGCTCGCCGTTTACCAGTCTCTCTGTCTGAAAAACTTTATTATTGTTTTACGAATTGGAAAAACAGCGCAATGAAAGACGACACAAGAGAAGGACAAAACACCAGCGCTGGTGTTTTGTCCTTCTCTTGTGTCGTCTTTCATTGCGCTTTTTTTCCAATTCGGAAAACATGTACCAACCAGCCCGTTTTTGCCCTCTTCTGGAATTTATTATCGTTACATACTTGAGGTATCCCGGAAATGGCCACCTCTCACAAGCACTAGTTGCGCTCTTGAGTACAGGAGCCCATTGGCGACGGCTGCGGCTCGGGCGCGCTCGACCAGGGCCTTCTCGCTCACCAGGTCGGAGCAGCCGAGCAGGGCTGCCTCCCAGTCCTGCCGGGTGGGGTTGGGTTTTGGGACGAAGTTCGGAGTTGAATGACATGCCCATACCATGTAGAAGATGTCCGAATACTTATTCGCACAGTACGGACACTTTCCTGTACATGCGGGACCAATATTGCTTTAGAACTGCCGGGCACAGCAGTGTTTTCGTGTAAAGACGGAGGAGTTTGCGTTCCTCCGTCATTGCAAGGCCCTTTCAGGGCTTAGGATAAATTGCATGGCCGGATTGGCATAATTCAGTAATTTGTCGAAAAGTGAATGCCGGATTGGGTTCAGGATCAGTTTCGCAAGGATCTAAAGGCTTTGCCCGGAGAGTGAGCGTGCGGTCGGCGGCATCTTCCGTTTCATTGCCTTTGAGGCCCATCTGAGCAGGAGCCCATACTATCGTTCGAGACGCGGGGGCCTCGTGGTAGTCGCTATATTTAAGGATGCGATACGCAAAGAAAGGAATGTATCCCTCTTGAATATTTCTGCAGGCCCCTCTAGAGTCGGTAATGATGACTCGCGAGTCCTGATATGCGGCGTCTAGCGCAGTGGTGACCTCCTCCGCATGTGTTATGTCTTGAGCCCGGAACGATAGGCCGTTCACCACGACGTTTTGGTGGATGACTGCGGCCATGTACCACCCCCCATGGTGAGGGCCGGAGGCGTCCACGTAGAGGATTCCGCGTTTCTTTCTCTGGTGGTGGGTCAGTGCCTCGGTCCGCGCAAGGCACCTGCCACTGTGGTCGTCACGTGTCATGTTGGCTGGAAGAGGACGCACGTGCAGGGTGTTTCTGGAGACTTCGGGGATGCGTACGCGCTCTTCCGTCAGTGTTGGGTGGTGGATGTGTAGTCGGGTGTAATCGGTTCACCCAGTTCGAGTCGGCGAGTTGTGCCGCGTACTCTGCCGCTCATTGGGTGACCTCGGCCATGGAGTTACGATGCCTTTACCATGCGTTTACAATGCCTTTGCTTTCTAGTCATTTCACGCCAAAGGTTCCAGATATTGCGCTGAACCATCTACGATTTGTTAAAAAAATCACGAAAAGTTAGTAGAACGTTCGTAACCCAGGCCTTAAATGTTTTTGCCGAAAAAAATTTATTCATGAGGAGAGCGCAGTTCGGGACATTTAGGAAAGGTATGACGCTTGGCAACGCACAATAACATATCAAAAATAATTTTTTTTCCACAATGCTTCATATCCATAAATAGCGTAATGACAGAGTTCGGCTTTAGATGTGATTTAGGACATGAATGAACGGTCGTTTTTGGTTCAAACCTCACTTTTCTGCTACTTCAGTTCTATTTTTTAGCTCGACGAGCTCAATTTCATCAGCTGTAACAATTCTCCAGGTAATAGACGTCCAGGGAAACCAAGCGGATGTTTTCTAATTTCTGAGAGCAATTTCATCTTAACGAAAAACGAAATGGTGTAAATTTTACATTTGCATACATTCTAAAAAATATTCAATGCGTATAAAAATACATGACTCGAATCTCGAAAAAAACAAGATTCTTTGCAATGCCATTAAAAATAACTATGAACTGTGCTGTAAAATGTTATTTTTTTTTTTTTCAATTACTGAGCGGTGCTTTATTTCACGTCATTTCGAAATGTTCAAGCTGCGCTCCCCTCAAGAATGAATTTTTTGCGACAAAAATACTGCAGACTAACATTGCGCTCGTTGTGGTGAGTTTTCGTGCATTTTCTTTAACAGACAGACGAGGTCAGGCGCAACTTCCGGGTCGTTTTGGCGCGGAGTGATCATATATTTTGACCATAACGCGATAAAGAGTATCGGTACATGCACAACTATTAAAAGCTTAACTCTCATATTTTTCTGTGATTATTTATGGAGTTCTCTTTTCGGAAACGTATTGTGCAAAACCAAGCAATAAATATATATCAATAAAGCAATAGTCGTTCCCACTGCGCATGATCGAACTACTTATTAAAAGTTGAACTAGGAGCTGCTCGAGAAAAATGAAGTTCCTGCCAGGATTCGGTGCAACGCGATAAATAAGCTCTCGTGCGGTAGGCTTCTTCATCTATCAGACCGCAATGAGGCACTGAGCATTGACCGGAAAATTAAGCGCTCAGTATACGAGAAGTGCTTTTAAAACTCCACTTCCTGCCAAACTTTTTGAGACACGAATGTTCGTCTCCTCCGAAAAACCGTACACTTGTCAATGTTATTTCCCCACTGTGACAGGCTCATCCACAAAGGCTAAATCGGGAAAAAATGAAGCTTGCAACCCCTCAAATCAAAGCTTTTTATTTATTTTCATCACGACCAAACCGGTTACAAGGGCATGTTTACCTCCTGCTAAATTGCGCTTTCTGCTATACAGACGCTGAAATACGTGGTACACTAAAGAAGAAAAACCAAAGAACGAAAATAACGTGAATTTATTTTTTATGGTGCATTTATTCCCTCCAGTTTGTAGCTAAAGTAAAAGGCAGCGCTTTGGAGCATCCCAGCTGTTTACTTTGTAACGCACCATCTATCCTTTTAACGAACAGTGACGGTTTATAGTGACTTTA